>NC_133837.1:9788831-10118097 GCF_047830755.1 Zonotrichia albicollis | reverse complement strand
CGCCATCAACCGCCTTAAAGACACTGGTTGTAAGTAAGCTAAGGACAGGTTTCTTCTCTTTCAGCCCAAGCTTGCATGTACAGCCTTTTGAAAAATGACACTTAATTGGGTTTTTGCTGGGTTTTATAAACCTTCTATATTCCAGGTGGTTTGTGATGGTGTTTTGTTTTGTTTTTGATTTTGTGCCCTCATTTTGTAGATCAGAGGTTGGATCTCTGCAAGCTTGGGCCAAATGACAACGATACTGTTAGAGGACAGATAGTAGGTGAGTAAAGGTTTTTATCTTTTAGTTCTCTTTTTATCTTTAGTTTCTATGGTAGCTATAGAAATAACTCTTCTAGATGTCAGTTTTCTATATAATATATATATATATATATAAATAATATTCTATTTTCTATATAATTCTATATATAATGGCTCCTGTCTACTGCCAGAGCCATTTGGACCTCAAGCTAGAATTATATAAGTAGAGAATTAACCCCCCCCAAAAAAAACCAAAAAACACCCCCCCCAAAAAAGCAACAACAAAAACAAACAAAACAACACAACAACAACAAACCAAAACAAAAACAAAAAAAAAAAAACAAACAACAAGCCCCAAAACCCCAAAAATCTAACCACCTAAAAAAGCCCCAAACCAAAATATTATAATAAATTTTTGGGCAAATAAGACCATAGATAATAAAAAAAAATTAGCAAGTTTTTAATTTCACTGTAAAGAAGGGTGACAGTTTGAGTATGAGCTCTCTGTGAAAAACTGACTACAGAATTCTTGGCCAGAGCTCCAGCAAGGCTGTGCTTCCTTTAGGTGTTGGGGAAAACCTAAAAAACATCTTGCTTATAAGCAAGTAAAATTGCTGTCTGGGATGACTTGATCAATTAATTTTGTGTTTTCATGGCTTATTAACAAGTCTGTCAACAACCTCAATAACTGTGCTTTGTCATTCTGTGAACTCATGAACTTTAAATAACTTCAGAATTAAAAAGAAGCTGCGAAATTGAAAAGCAAGTATCCACAAAAAAGCTTCATAAATACTGTCTTTTTAGTGCATTCTCTTCTTTGGTCCCTTCTCAGTTCTCAGCATTTCTAATAGGTCATTTAAATCAAGAATTGGTCAGGATAAGGAAGTTCTTTATTTATACAACAAGATGTTAATGAGAATATTTGGACATGAGGGAAAGGAAAGTGAATTTCTATGTTCAATTCTTAGTTGAAATTCTATCCAAACAGCACTTCTGTCAGCCTGGGAACACCTCTGAAATATTAGTCAGCAAATAAATGTGTTTGTTTGCCTCCCTCTGTTGAATCACACCTGTGACTTTACCTCTTGGTGTTGCTTTAATCATCTGTCTCTGTCTGATCTGCAAGTGCTTGCATTAAAATCAGAGTGTGATGGCACAGGAGAATGAAATGATGGTAGAAATGTGGATTTGTAAGTGCATTGCTGACCCTTCAGGCTGTTCCCAATTAAATTTTCCACATGAGCTTGCACAGAGGATGAATCAGTCACTTCTCTGGGGTGTGTTTGCTGTGGGCTTGGTTTGCCTGCTGGCTTTGCTGCCCTGAGCATCCCTGTGTGTGCAGCTTTGTTTGGGGGTGCCTTTGGAGGGCAGAGCAGCCTCAGGGTGTGCTGAGAGCTCAGAGCAGGGCCTGTGCTCTCCTGCTGCCCTCCAGAGTATGAACTCACATCCTGGTCAGCATCCTGGGGAGTGCTGCCATTCATTAAAGGGGAAAAACCAACCCAGAAGCCCCTCCCCAGAGCAGAAAGGTCTGGGAGGCCTGTGGCAAATGCATTGCAGTGTGCAGTGACAGAGACCTCAGAGAGAGCTGCTCAGGGAGAAGTCAGAGCTGTCAGCAGTGTGGGCACTGCCAGGCTGCTGCAGCTGATGTGCCACAGCAGCTCTGCCTCTCCTGGGATGCTGCTGGCGCTGCCCTGGCACCAGGAGCTGTTGGATTGTGCACTGAACCTACAGAAAAGCACCTTGTCAGGTCACAGCAGAGACCCAGAGCAAATCTATGTTCTGTTTGCTGGTGATACCATCAGAAAGGTCAAGTTTACTCAGTCATGGTTCTGTTTAATTTAATGCATCCTTGGTAAGATTCCAGAGTCTCCTGTCTTTTTTTTATTTAAGTTGTCATTATTAATCTTCTTATATTTTAATCTTTCTTCACTAATGCAACTTTATTGAGTGGATGAATGAGCCTCGGTAAAACTAGATAATTCCACTGTAGTAGTTAGATGGTAGAGAAATCTGGATTAAAAATAAGTAAAAGGCAGAATAAGTTATAAATATACTCTCAGTTCTTCCAATTATAAACTCTTAAATTAAGAGATCATGCAATATTGCAAACCAATATTGAAATGTAATTGATGCCTTCAGCAGATGATAATCTTACAAATCAAGTGCACAGTGGGTGTGCCTTGGTACAGGGACCAAGGAGAACTTGATCTAAAATCCCTGGGCCTCTTCAAAGACAGGAAGAAAAGGGGGCATTTTCAGCAATGGATCCAGGGGCACCTGAATTGTGTCTTAATCTTGCAGCTCTTCTGTGCCACTGCTTTATTTCTGATGTGGCACTGCAGAAAAAATAAGCCCTTACTTATTACAAAATGAATCCGTGCACAAATTTTGCTCCTCACGGAGGCAAAGGGGAGGTAATTGCCTTTGTTTATGTTAATTCCTGTCTCTTTTTGCTTGCCAAACCCTGCCTACCTGCACTGATGTGAACTTGAAGTGTGTGGGGTTGTGGCAGAATAAATACATCATGTGAGATCCTGGTTTGGTTGAATTTAAATGTGTCTTTCCCTCGAAAGTTGTTCTGTAATGTTGGAGTTCATGGCCAATGAGGGGTTAATGTGGATTAGGAATGCAGCATGTACTCCAGAGCTCCCTGGGTTGGTCTGTTGAGTTCTAAGCTTCAAAACATGTTGTTGTTGAAAATTTGGGGTCTCAGGCAAAATCTCTCAGTTCTGCTCCAGCTCTTCAAACTTTCTGATCTTTACAAAAGTTTGGTTGCATCCAGGTTAAAATCATTTCACTGCTTATAAATAGGACTTGAAGACAGTTGTCCAGAGGTATGTTAATGCCACCTCATGAAATGTGGGCCACAGCACGTATTTAGCTTTTTAAGCAATTGTTTTATTGTTAAAGGCATAACAAAACATCAAAAAAACACCCCAACCCCACAGGAACACAAGTGTCATAAATTATCAGATTGGACACTTTCAAACTGTGATATTGGGAACAAAAGCAGCCTAAAAAAATCTTTGTTTTCATAATTGCGGTACAAAAGCTTCAGGCATAAATATCCATTATAGTGAATCATGTAAAAAAAAAATTAAAAGTGAAGCAGTTTTGGTGAGGGCAGGCAAGGGCTTTGCAGGCAGCTTTGTGTGAGTTGCATTTGACTTCTTACTAGTGGTGTTAGAAAGTAGCCAATAAACCAAATCTGAAAGTGCTTCTAGCAGTGACATTTTGCCTGGTTTTGTGTTTGTGTGTCTGTGTGTGTGTTGAAACTCATGGGTGCACAAAATACGTGAGAAGGAGTCAAAACCAGGGAGGAATTCCTTATTTTAGCTCTTCCTGTTCAGAGCTCTGCTGTTGGCCTGTCCCAGCCGTGTGTGAGGTGGCACCCACTGCCACCAGTTGAGTGTCACAGCCCATCTCAACACACAAAATTAATTGCAGTTTCACAGTTCACTTCCTTTTCTGCCTTAACATGCACTCATATTCCTTAAGCTAACTTTTAAAAAGTAAGATGTAGAGAATTCCATGTATGAAAACAGAGTTCCTTTGCAAATTCGACTTGTGAGAAGGAAAAAATATCCCAAACATGTTTCAGCTTAGTCCTCCAAGTTGTACCAGTTCTCTTTCAAATGTCACCATAATTTACATTCAGATGCCACATCTTTAATAACTCTTTTATTATCCTAATAGTCAGTCTTCAGTCCAGAGACCGAATAGGCACAGGAGGACAAGTTGTGGATTGCAGTCGCTTGTTTGATAACGATTTACCAGATGGGTAAGCTGACATCCCTGTGATGTAAACACAAATCCAGCTCATGCAACAGACTTCTGTGATAGGAGAATTCAGTGTGCAAATAAATTGTTTTAAATGTTGCACTCAGAGTTCTGCAGCTCTGCATTCAGAACAGGAGCTGAGCCAGCTGGGGAACACAGAGCAGTTGATAGTTTGGATGTTGTCTTATCTCCACTTGGTAAAGAGGAGGTGACATATGTAAAGAAATGCTTTGAAAAATAACTTGTCCAAGAAAACACATATTTCAGATTAAATCACAGCCAGCAAAGTGCCTTATGCATGCAGTAGTTTTGTAGCAAGGAAGTGACCACACTGCCTGGCTGCCCTTCTGCAGAGGTGAAGATCCACTGTGATAAACACGGATCACTTCTTCTTCAGGCACCTCTTAGGGAAGAAAACGTGACTGGGAAAGGTAATGCAGCCCAAGTTCTTGCTGTATTTACCTTCCAAAAGTAGGGTTTAGGATTCTTGTTTGTCCCTGTGAGAGTCAATGACATCATTATCACCTAGAACAGTTTTGCAAACACAGGAAAATACTCTGGTTTAGGTTCTGGTGCTGTCAGCAACTTCTTCAGAGCAAACACAGACTTTCTGAATGTGATTCTTGGCAGGTAAAGACAGGAGAAAATAAGTTTTCAGAGGATGAATTTTGAAATGCAAATCATCATCCTGGTCTGTAACAGCATTCTTTTGTTAATTTGGAGTCAAGATAAGTCAAAAACATTTCTGAAAATGCTTCTAAATTTTCACTTCCGAATGTTCCTTGCATAAATATTGCTCACTTAATTGTGTAACTGCAAAGTTTGCTGTACAGCCTCGTGTGTTTCAGTGTGCAAATTTAGTGATAATTCAAAAGTCAAATTATTTGAAGCTGACTTTTTAATGAAAGCAAGAAGTGCATGAAGATGCTATGAAAGCATTTGTTGGAGTCAGTGGTCAAAAGAAGTTAAATGCATTATTAAACATGTTTCCAAGAAGTTCCTTTATGTGGGTATTTGGATTTAATTAGAATTCAAGTCATTATTGAATATGAAGGTGTGATACTGTTAATGATGTGCCTGCTTCCAAGGGAAGAATATGTTCAACCATTTCAGAGTTGAACTTTCTGTTGTTTCCTGTCACCTCACTCAGCTAACGTGATTCATAGCAGTGTAAGTCTTCCTGAGCTGGGCATTTCTGTTGGAAACATTTTGTGCCCTGGTTTCCTGGAAATGCCCCTCAGTGCCTTTGTGTGCCCTGTGCCCTGCAGGTGGGAGGAGCGCAGGACTGCTTCTGGAAGGATCCAGTATTTAAACCACATCACGAGGACAACGCAGTGGGAGCGACCCACACGGTGAGGAGCTCCTGGGATGCTGTGGGAGGATGAGTTTGGTTATTGAGCAGTTCCAAGGGGCTCTCACAGGGGGATTGGGTTGCTCATTCCTCTGCTCAGTCACTCTGCACAAGCTGAATGCTTTCCTTCTTCAGCATCCTTCTCCTTCAGTCTGCCTAATGTTTAACTCAGAAGATCATTCTGACTGCTTTTATCTCTGCCCTAGTTGTAATATCTTTCTTGCAGAGATGCTGTGATAGAGCTCTATAAATACGGATATTACATTTTGCAGACATCTTAAGGGGTGAAGAAGTGAGACCATGAGTAGCTGTCAGACCCTGTTCTGTGACCATGCAACCCAGAACAGTTACAGCTGATGGCTGCAGAGTGTGTTTGTAAATCATTGTGATCACTTTTTCTGATCACTGTAAACATGTGTTGTGAAACTGTTCCTCAAGCCACTTTTGCTGTTGCCTGTGCTGCAGGCAGTGTCATTGCATTTTTATCAGAATCCTCTGCAGATTGTCTGTGCCTGCAGATGTTCTCTTCCATTCTCAATATCATTCTGGTCTCTGCATGGATATATTTGATTTTAAATAATCTGGACTGTTAACACTGTCAGCTCTGATACATGTTTGCAGTTTTGGATTGAAAGGACTGAGCAGTTCTTTGTTTTCCTATTTCTGGTATATTGTATATTCTGGTATATTGAAATACCCATTCTAAGCTCCAGACACAGTAGAAAAACAAATGCAAAATGTATCATTTGTGTTGGGGATTTCTTGTGACCTTGTAAATCCCCCTTTAACCCATTGAAAGTCCTTTTGAAAGCAGCATTGAGATACAAAATCACACTGCTCTTGTGAGCAACTGCTTTTATTCTTGCTTAGCCCTTTTTCACCATCCTAGGCTAACAACATTCCATAAAAGTTAGAAGGAATAACAAGGCCTGATCACTTCCTCAGCCACATGAAGGCAAGGTGAGAAAGTTTGGAGGTTATCGGAACAAGACAACCCCCATGGCAGGGAGAAATGATGAGGAGGACTCCATCTTATCAGAAGGCTAATTACTATTTATCCATCTTATCAGAAGGCTAATTAATTACTTTATTATATTATTCTATACTGTATTACGCTATATTACATCTAAACTGAGTCTGCCAAGCACTCAACTCAAACTGCACAGAATCTCATGACTGTCAGCCCACAGTCCCCCCCACACACACCTGGATTCACCAGTGAATCAAAACACTCACACCAAAATCCAATTATCAATTCCCTTCAGGTAAACAATCTTCCATGATGCATTCCACTTGTGAACAACACAGGAGCAGTAAATGAGATAAGAATTGTTTTTTCTTTCTCTGAGAACGTGAAACCCAGAAATATTCTTGGGAAGAATTGTGCCTTGCTTTTTCTCTGTGAAGAGAAATGTCGTGACAGGAGGTGAGGAGCTTCCTGGTTCCTCTGGTGAGCGCACACCAGGAGCTTCCTGCTCCAGCTGAGGTGTCCCCAGAGCCCGGGGTGCAGCTGCTCCCCCACGGGTGTGCTGTGTGTCCCTCATGGCCACCACACTGAGCTTGTCCCTCTGTCCTCAGGCCAGCATCCGAGTACTTGAGCCCAGTGAGCACGGGCCTGGTTCCGCTGGTGAGCAAGGGACCTGCTCCAGTCAATGTGTCCTGCTGGCCAGGTCGCTGAGGTGTCCCCAGAGCCCATGGTATAGCTGCTCCCCACAGGTGACCCTCATGGCCACCACACTGAGGTTGTCCCTCTGTCCCCAGGCCAGCGTCTGAGTACTCAAGCCCGGTGAGCACGGGCCTGGTTCCGCTGGTGTGCGCGCACCAGGAGCTTCCTGCTCCAGTTGAGGTGTCCCCAGAGCCTGGGGTGCAGCTGCTCCCCACGGGTGTGCTGTGTGACCCTCATGGCCACCACACTGAGCTTGTCCCTCTGTCCTCAGGGCAGCATCCGAGTACTTGAGCCCAGTGATTCCGGGTCTGGTTCCTCTGGTGAGCAGGGACCTGCTCCAGTCGAGGTGTCCTGCTGGCCAGGTCGCTGAGGTGTCCCCAGAGCCCGGGGTGCAGCTGCTCCCCACAGGTGACCCTCATGGCCACCACACTGAGGTTGTCCCACTGTCCTCAGGCCAGTGTCTGAGTACTCAAGCCCAGTGAGCACGGGCCTGGTTCCGCTGGTGAGCAAGGGACCTGCTCCAGCTGAGGTGTCCCCAGAGCCCGGGGTGCAGCTGCTCCCCACAGGTGTGCTGTGTGTCCCTCATGGCCACCACACTGAGGTTGTCCCACTGTCCCCAGGCCAGCTTCGGAGTACTCGAGCCCGGGCAGGCCCCTGAGCTGCCTGGTGGATGAGAACACTCCCATCGGCGGCACCAACGGCGCCTCCTGCGGGCAGGCGGCGGATCCGCGGCTGGCCGAGAGGAGGGTGCGCTCGCAGAGGCACAGGAACTACATGAGCAGGACGCACCTGCACACCCCTCCCGACCTGCCGGAGGGATACGGTATGGAAATCACGGCGGGTCACTCGTGGGGCGCTCAAGAAATGGGATAATGGGTTGTGTCTTCTCATGTGGGAGGTATTTGCATTCCTTGGTTGAAGGAAATCGGTCTTTGTGAGTCTTCGTGCTGCGTTTTTTGTTCTTGTATGTATTAATTTGTCTTGATTTCACAGAGCAAAGGACAACTCAGCAAGGTCAGGTCTATTTTCTGCATACTCAAACTGGTGTCAGCACGTGGCACGATCCAAGAGTACCTAGGTAAGAAATGATGGAAGTACCCTTAATATTTCAAATCAAAATCACTAAAGCAGTGCTCTCCTCAAAGTTTTCTCTGGCTAATATTTCTGATTCTTGGCCCCTGGCTAATATTTCTGATTCTTGGCCTCTAATACATTATTTTAACATGTCATTCATCAAAATGAATTAGCTGTCTTCCCTAGTTCTTCAAGTTGGTATTGTAATGAAAAAATGGAAAACTAGGAAATAAATTACAGTAGTGTTTTGGAAACAGGAACAGTTCACTGATTCTAGATTTTGCATATGAATTAGAGCCAAGTCCAGATTTTAGTGCTCTGCAAAATAACGAAACAAACAGTAGAATCTGAACACTTCCAAAAGAAGTTCTATCAAGATACTTTGGTGAAAGCTGGGTTGAATTGGAACAGTCAAACTGCTTTTCCTGTTGCAATTATCTCAACACTTGGAAAAGAACAAATCCTAAGTATATTAAATTCCATGTCCTTATTTACACAATATCCATGTACATACTGCTCATGAAAATACATGTGACTATTGCTGATGTGTTTGAAAGGAAAGGATGATAGTGGAAATTATTAGTAGCTTCTGATTGTCCTTTAAATAACCAAGAAATCTTGTTGTAAATGATAATAAGTCCTCTTGTAAACACTTGCCTCCTAAAGTCCAGGAATGGTGGTGTGAGATTTGTATGGTTTGAAATTGGCAGGTTTGAAATTGAAATTTGTTACTATTTTTCTGTTGGAAGATTTGTACCTTGCTTTGATGCACTGCCTGCACAGCCGAGGCTGCAGCTGTGTAGGAAGTCAGTGACTTGTGTATTATGCAAAAACAGGCTCTAACAAAAATAATATGAAGATCTAATCCTTAAGTTTGGGGTGAGATAGTTCTGCGTGCAGTCTAACTCAGCACTGCCCTGAGGTGTGGCAGCACAAGCAGCAGGAGTGGCTCTGAGAACAAGAATTGTTTGCGTGAGGATAGAATTTATGTCATTTCTGAGGAATATTGGATTTTTGAGGCTAATAGCCACAGCCATGTAGCCAGCACAAGTAATCCCTGCAGTCCAGCAGCAGTGTGCTCGTGGGGAATAGCAGCAGCAGATCCATCCCAGAGCTTGTTTCCATGTTTCCATCAGTGGCTCCTCGAGTCTTTGCAATCCCTGCAGACTGCACCTTTTAAGGCATTCTGTCCCTTGGCTCTTTCCTCCCTCAGCTCCCATAATTTTGGGAGAGCTGAACACCTTTGGGAAGAGCTGCACTGGACAGTGTGAGGGGTCTGAGGTGTGAATTGCATCCATGAATAATCAGTGTGTATTTTTGGAGACCAGCGTTTGTTTTCAGTTTTCTCTGGAATGAATTTACACCTTCCTAATTTCAGCAGAATTTTTCTTGAGACCTATTGAGCCACCTCTGCATTGCTCAGGGCAGAGCTGAGTCATTGTTCATCTACTTGATTTGAATAGTTTGTTAGAGAGCTGTTTGCTTCCCACAGGCTCCTGGGGTTCTGGGGCAAAGCAGCCAGTGCCATGCACATCCCATGTGTAATTCTTCATGGAAAGTCTAACTCTTCAGAAATACAGTTTTGTTTTGTATGAGTTTCTAAAGTGTGATTCACATCTCCTTACGTGACTAATGTTGTTTTAAAAAATGTTTTCTGTCAGAATTGGTGCAGAACTGCAATTCCATTTTGACAAATATGGCAATGGTCTTTATTTTTGTTTGAAGCCTTTATTAATTTAACAGCTGAAGTTAGTTTGCAGAATGAGGGCTATTTGATAAGAATTTTTTCCCCACGGCATGTGTTCTGGGGTGTGTGTTTTTGCTGTGGTGGGCTCATACCTTGGGAGCAGAGATTCCAGCTGAACAGATCAGGTTTCTGAGACAATACATTTTCTCAGACTTCATGGAATTGTTCTGTTACATTTACGCTTGTTTGGCTCGGAGGCCAATTGCTGAGGTATTTTTCATTTTATATTTGTTTTCACAGGGATCTTAGCAACATCAATTGTGAAGAGCTTGGTCCACTGCCTCCTGGATGGGAGATCCGAAATACAGCGACGGGCAGGGTTTATTTTGTTGACCATAACAACAGAACGACGCAGTTCACGGACCCGCGGCTCTCTGCAAACCTGCACTTGGTGCTGAAGTGAGTCTGGAGCCTGCTGTGGGTCGGGATGTGCTCTGCCATTCCGGGAGCCTTTAAGGAGTAATTCTTTGACACATCCCCAATTTACCCTGTTTCACGGCAAAGATGAGCTTGAAAAAAGCCTGCAGGAGCATTTAGGCAGGAATGTGGCTGTTGTGATGCACAGGGGGAGGGAAGCAAGTGCTGTCTGCTGGCCCATAGATGGTTTTTTTCCTAACAGCAAGAGAGACACTTTGTTTCCTTTATACTTCATTCTATTTTCAGTTATGAAGAACTTGTTTTAAAATAAGTTGTGTGTGAGCCAGTGGTGTCAAATACTGATGTTAGGAAGGGGTGCACAAGTGCCCAGCTATTCTCCTGGAGTAAAGGAGAAATAACTCAGCTCCTGTCTTCAGTTTGAGTGTAGGACTAGTTGATATGTTCTCAAAATAAGGCCCCAATAATTTAACTCGGTTGTTTTACAAAAAGGATAAAATAGGAACCGCATTTTTTCTGCCTTCGTGTTTTGATATCATAATTTCATCTCACAGTTTTAAAAAGAGAAGGGGAGACTTAAAAGAATTCTGGCTCGTGTTTTATCCCCTAGGCACTCATTACACACTGGGGATTTTCTACTAAAAATGGAAACCAAAAAGCAAACAAATATTTCTTTTTTTCTCTCATTTTTTTTCTCTCAGACGGCTTGTACGAGGTACTTGGGGGTTTGGTTCTATTGTTTCTCCTGCTAATACCTTTTAATACTCTTGGGAAACACCTGTGAAGTATTGAGTAGGTGTTAAGTGGAAGAAACAATGAAGAGTTGGTTGGATGGAAAGCCAGGCAGGCCTGGGTGAGGAGTCAGTCGGAGGAATAGTCCTGAGAGGAAGTGAATCATTGGGAAGAAAAGCTGAAGGAAAGAATAATGGGAACAAGCAGGAAAAGACAAAGCTGAGGAATGGAAAGTCCTATCCAGGAGACAGCATGTCTTTTATGCATTACACAAAAGCTGTCTAGCCTCTCCCCAATATACACTTGAACTTCACACCCCAAGAGGGAGAGGAGCCTAAATACAGAAAATATGGTAGAGAAATCATTGGTTTAAATGTGCATGTTACAGGAGTTTAGTAAGCTGCCATCATCCAGACACTTTGGGTGCCTTTTTTTGATTTTTAAACAAATCACTACTCATTTTAGCTGGATTGAAATTGGTAATTTGAAAATAAAATGATCTTGAAAAATATCAGCAGTGAAGGAACATGTTCGTGTTTGAAACACAGAAAAGTTCCTAAAGTCAATTCAGATTCAGTTATTTTACTTCAAGAAAAACTTCAGACCCTCTCAGATACAGCAGTGCAATTCTGAAGCAGTACAAAGCTCAGTGAACTGGGTGCATTTGACAAGCTGGCCTCCTCAGGTGGGTTTGTTTTGAAATGGCAGAAGGGGCACAGTAGCCAGTTCTGGATTGTGGAGGGCAGATAACAGAGCTACCTTTGTTAGCTGGAAAATCCAATTTGACTTTTAATTTCCAGAATCACAGAACCATTTAACATTTATTTGAACTAAGAGTTCTCCTGCAGTGTGCTGAAGTTCCTCATTTGTCCATCTGTCTTTCATTAGGAAAGGATTTCAGAAACTCACCCAACAGTGTCATCAGCAAAGTCTGCTGCCTGATAAATCATTTTTGGTGTTTATTCTGTTATTACACCAAACAGGATGTGTGAAAGTTTCCCCTGCCTTGAGCCCACCTCCTTATTTGTTCTTCAAAACACAAAAAACAAAAAAAAAAAAAAAGGAGTTTGCCTTCGGCCTGTCATTTTGTAAATTATCTGAGAAATAAGTTTAGACTTCATGTGGGATGGGTGTGATAGAGTTATAGGTTCAAATGAGAAAGAGTTCACTCTCAGTGATACTTTTTCTATTGCTCTGAGTAAAACCATTTGTTCTTCCATTTATGACATTGTAAGTTATGAAAATAATCAGACTTGTTACCCAATTTTGTTTTAAAAGATTGACCAAGAGTTTGTGATAATTTTGATAAGTTATGGCACCTGAAAAGTATTTAATTGTATCCTTAAAGCACTGTATGGCATCAAGCATGGTCACTCAGCTGTGAAAACAAACTGAGAAATGAAATTTAATGACCTCAAACACTGCAGGTTCTTTAGCTAATACTGCACTGATCATTTTTAGTCAAATCTGGAAGATGGCATTTTATTTTTCTCCTCCTACTACTTTCTTATTTTGGGAAGCACTGTGTGGAGAAAAGTAATGATTTCATTTGATGCTAAAATCATGCTTTTTTCAGAGACTACATTTCCTTTAAGAATGGCCCTGTCTAGCTCTGTGCTTTGGGGAACTTTGACTTTTTACCCTTAAACGTGGTATGGAGGGGTGCTCACTTTATAAATATGGCCTTCTCTGGTAGTCCTATACAAGGAATATTTTCATTTAGTCCTCCTTATGGAATTAGAAATTCGAGACGCTAGAATAAGGATTTAGCTTTAATACTGTATGAAGTAAATACAGTTTAAATGAGATTCATATTTAAAACTAATCACAAGTGAAAGTTACCATGCACATGGCACAAATGACATAGAGCCAGTGTGTGTCTAAATTATTACAATGATTTGTATTTTTTTGGGTGTCCCTGTAGAAAAGTCTGCAGGTGAATTTTGATTGGCCAGGAGAGTTTTCTACTAGGCCTTATCTCAAAACAGACATTGAAATGTAAATTTCATTGACATTATAAAATACATTACAATTATTAGTTTATGATAAATTTATTAGAAATTGAAATTATAAATTTCATGTATGAAATGAAATTATAAATACATTACAACAGTGTTTGGTTCCATCTATTTTTTTTTTGTTCTTTGATATTTTAAAAAAACTAGCTTTCCAGTGGAAAACATTCTAAATTGTAATGTTTCTTATTTATCCAGTAAATGTAGGGTATTCTCATGTACTCCACTGTGAGATGATATTCTTAGGCTTTAAAAATACAGTTTTTATCCTGTGTTGCTTGGGCATGCCGTACTAAAAAGCTATAAAAATATCCACTCACTGTGTACAAGAAACAACCCAGAGAGAACATCTCTGCAACACGATCCATTTACTTTTCCTAGTAAGAAGTCAGATTTACCAAATCTCTCGGAATTGCTAGTAAAAATCCTTGTTTATCTGTGCCAATTAGTTCCATGTGAACTCCCACATTCCTGTGGTCCAGACTCGGCCAGGTACAAGGGACAAGGTCCTTGCCAAGCTGCCAGTACAAACATCTTTTTGTCAGCTTGCTCTTTTCCAGACAAGCCATTTAAAACAGACTATGGTATTGACTGGAGATTAGAGGCAGAGTGTTTGGCAGATCCCTGAATTTTAAAATGGAGGAAGGGAAAACACGCAAAGGAAATATGGAAACGGTCTCTGAGAAATTCAGTGTCAGCAGCTCAGTAGTGAAATTGTATGGATAATACCTTATTGTATGTGCTGTAACCTTTTGCATACTTTGTAGAGTAGCACTAATAGAAATAACAAGCCCTAAAAACACCTGATAGTTGCCAAGAAAGACAGAGCCATGTGTCTTTAGTCAGGATAAAATCGCTCTGAATTGATTCTTTACTTGCCGCAGACGTTTTCAGCGTAATCACAGCAATAATCCCAATAAATGGGCGGCAGTGTAGGTGCAGTGGCTGCAGGGGCGCATGGCGGTGTCTGAGGCCGCTGTGTGTGTGTGTGTGTGTTGCAGCCGGCAGAACCAGCTCAAGGACCAGCAGCAGCAGCAGCAGCAGCAGCCGGGGCTGTCCCTGTGCCAGCTCCCGGACGAGGCCGAGTGCCTGACGGTGCCGCGCTACAAGCGGGACCTGGTGCAGAAGCTGAAGATCCTGAGGCAGGAGCTGTCCCAGCAGCAGCCCCAGGCTGGCCACTGTCGGATCGAGGTCTCCAGGGAGGAGATTTTTGAGGTAACTCGAGATTTTCACCTGTTTCTTAATGGGGGGGTGCGCAGGGGCGTGAACGGCCCTGGAATCCGGCTATCTGGTGAGGGGCGAAGGCCAGGGCCCCTGCGCATCAGAAAACAGCCCCCCTCGGCGTCTTGGCCTCGGGCGGAGCTGGGGGATAGCTCGGAGCAGCGCGGTGAGAGACGAATTAGGAGGCAACCACTTGCTGGGGGTAAACTGTCGGTTTATTACAGGAGAACCAACAAGGAGGGGAAACACCCAGCAAATGGCCCCGAACAAGGGGCAGGAGAGGGTTTTAAGGGAAAAGGGGGGAAGAAGGCAGGGAAACCCGGCTATCCAATAGAAATACCTATTTGGAGGTACGAAACATAACTGATATACTAAAGTAACCAACTGTTATAAATCATAGGAGGGGCTCCGGGGCTACAGCCAACTATACCTCCCAGAGAAAAGAAAATTCTCGAAACCTGGGAGGAGAAAAAGAGTGATTGACTGACCCCAAGGAGGAAACAACTTTCACTTTATAAGAGAAACCAAGGAGGAGCAGTTTCATTTCCATAGCAACCTAACTGGCAGGGTAGCAGCAGGAAGTAATACAGAAAATGGGGGGAGCAAACTAACGAACTTAAGAACACACCACAGCAGGGGGGTTGTTTGTAGCTGTGTAAAGGAGTTGTTCACTTAGGTGGAACCTCGGGGGCTGCAGTTGGAACTGGGATTGTACCGTGGTGAGGAGGAGCCGTTCCAGGGGGATGCCAGCACTGACATGTAATTGATGTAGATGTCTCTACCTAAATCAAGGAAAACTTTCTCTGTGACTGGAGATGTGCAGCCCATGTCAGGGACTGGGGAAGGGTTCTGAGCACTTCATGTGTCTTACAGTCCAGTCTCACTCCTTCCATGTATTTGAGAAGCTGATGAGTGTTTTAGAGGGGATGTTAAAAATTCAGCTCTTAGTGATCTTTGATACAGTGTCACTTAAGTAAAACTACTACTGAAAAGGATTCCTCTTCAGAGTTTGGATTTCTTATCATTGATCTGAATTCTCTCTCCACAATCAGATCAGTTTTACACCTGTCTGGGCTTCTGAATGGCCAGAGATGCCCACAGTGGGGTCTCTGCATTCTGTTTGGGAATTCAGCATTCTGATTCAGCAGAATCATTATATTGACTTGACTAAACACATTTATAATTCATTGGCCTTTTCTGGAGAACAGTTTGTCCTTTTGAGGACTTTCACCCATCCCACCCATCCCTGTTGCATTTTTACCCCACCCACAAACTTGATCTCTCCCCACTGTGTTGTCACAATTTTTCCCAGCCAAGAAAGATTTGTGTTGGTCTTCCCTATGGAGAGTCAGATCACTTTGTCAGCAACTGAAAGAAGGGAGGGAGGGCTGCAGAATTATGATGTTCTTGTTCAGTCTGGTGTGTTGGGTCCCCACACACCCACCTGCCTCCTCTGTCCTGCAGAGGCAGAGCTTGGGCTGATACTGGACATAACTAAGAACCAGACTTTTCTTTTTTCTCTAATTCCTTTGCATTTGTTCTCCCTTTCATCTTGCTTTCTGTGTTTCCTTGGTGAACACTTATTGACAGAGGAATAATCCTGTGGATTTACTGGGATGGCATTGCTGATTCCATTCTTGAGGAGCTTCTTGGAGGCTGGCAATGTGTTTTATCCAGAGTACAAGCTCCACTCTTGGCTTTTCAGGCTGCAAAAACCAGGAGCCCTTATGGAAAACAAAAGGAGTTAACTTATAAAAAAATTGTATCAGTAATGTGAGAATGTGGGACAATGTTCTGATCACTGCTCACCCCTGGAAATTTAATGGGAAGTGGTTCTTCTCAGCTTCTCATCAGTTAATTTGACAAGTGTTGTCACATTTGGAGAAAATGAAGAAACAATCTGTGATTTGAGAAACTGATGAAGATCAGGAAAATAATGTCCCCTTTAAGAGTGTTCCCCTTGGACTCGAGTCTGAAACTCCCTTCACTTCCAATAGCCAGCAGCAGCTTTTACTCTGTAAGCAGCAGTTAATAAAAGGAAGTGTTGTGTGTTTGCAGGAATCCTACAGGCAAGTCATGAAGATGAGGCCAAAGGACCTGTGGAAACGATTGATGATAAAATTCCGTGGGGAGGAGGGCCTTGATTATGGAGGTGTGGCCAGGTAAACAGTGGCTCCTCTGTCCTTCCCCTGGGCTTTGAATCCTCAACCAGCCCAGCTTCTTTTGTATTATTCTCATTTATTTTTATTTCTGTAACAGATTAAATGTCAGAAGAACATATGGCTCTAGGTAGCATTGTAAAAGAAAAAATGCTTCAAAAAAAAGAACTAATTTATTGAAAATAAAATGCAAATTACTCATCATGTCAAATATCTGTCATATGTGAGAGGTTTTGGTATCTATAGAAATTAACATATTTTTCTTTGGTTAGTGAAGTTTGGGTATCTGAGAATATATACCACTAAATACTTGTCTTTATGCACAATTTTAACAAAAAAATATCCCTTATTGCAAACTGTCACTGCTGTTTGAAGCAAAATGTTGCCACCAGCAGTTGGTGGGCAGCTTCAGTCTGTCAATAGTCTAAGGTTACTTTTCCCTTATAAAAAATGACATTCCCAATTGTCAGACCGTTATTTACTGATTTGTGAACACATAATTAAAACTTGAGCTAAATATATCCATTACCTTAAAGATGATTTATATCAAAAGCTTTGATTCCAACATCTTTCTATTCAAGTGAATACATAATGTCTTGTCTTAGTGTGTAATGGATGTAGGAGAATCACAGTCAGAAACTCTCCTGGACATGAGTAACCTGAAGGAAAATCTTGGACAGCTGTCAGGTGTTGTGTGGTTACTGAGCTAACAAAAATAATTCTGATTTCAGCCATATCTCAGCATGTTCAGAGATAACTTCCTTCACATTTATGTTTAATAGTAAGATTTAAAAAAATCAGACTTTTGGAATGATTCTCAGTGTCAGAATGCATTTGTCTCTAGAGTTGCAATAGAAGCTTTTGTTTTCCAGGGAGTGGCTGTACCTGCTGTCCCATGAGATGCTGAATCCTTACTATGGGCTCTTCCAGTACTCGCGGGATGACATTTACACGCTGCAGATCAACCCCGACTCCGCCGTCAACCCGGTAGGGCTGAGAAACCAAACACTCACCTGGGCAGGGCTCAGCACTCAGGAGCCAAATTCTTACCATTGCCACTGCTGGACTCTGAATTTGTACAATTATATGATGGTTTCTTTTTTGCACTGATCAAGCTTCGCAAATGTGTTCTTAATTTTCTGTCAGATGTCAATTTATGATTCCTTCGGGAGAAATTCAGTTTGATTGTTACTTGTAAGACTCCTGGACTGGAAGTGAAATGCTCAGTGGTGCCATGAAACAAAACAAAACCTCTGCACATGGTTTGGGCTTGGGGTTTTCTTCTTTTCTGGGTGTTGAAATTTTGTCTGGTGCTCAGCAGTGGGGGAGTCACTCAGCAGCGTGGCCTTGTCTCTGCTCTGTTCCAGGAACACTTGTCCTATTTCCACTTTGTGGGCAGGATCATGGGGATGGCTGTGTTCCACGGGCACTACATTGACGGCGGCTTCACGTTGCCTTTCTACAAGCAGCTGCTTGGGAAGCCAATTACTCTGGATGACATGGAATTGGTGGACCCTGATCTCCATAACAGCTTAGTCTGGATACTGTATGTGCTCTGTAGGGTGCCTCAGGATGTTAGAATGCTGTCTCTGTTATGTGATAATGGTCCTAAATCCTGGAAATGAGGTGTATTTTGATCTCCTCCTCAGGCAGATTTAAGAACTATCTCTCACACAATTCAGCTTCTTTAAGGCTAAAAATGCTCAAGCTACTCAGATTTTAGGGGGGAGGAGTGTGGAGTTAATATGAATTTATTAATTTTACCTATTATTAACAGTGACAGGTTATTAAAATACAATAGTGAAACTTTTAAAATATAATAGTGAAACTTTGATAAAGGTTTTTAAATGTAACATAGGAAAATTGTATGTTCACCTTCTACATCCAGGCATGACTTCGAAACGCCATTGAGAAATGAAATTGTGCTTCTGTCAGATAGAACATGGCTGTAATATATTTGCAGAATGTGTTTTCCCTCAGTCATTTGCTGCTTTCTTTGCCCCAGTGAGAACGACATCACCGGGGTCCTGGACCACACGTTCTGTGTGGAGCACAACGCCTACGGGGAGATCATCCAGCACGAGCTGAAACCCAACGGCAAAAGCATCCCCGTGACCGAGGAGAACAAAAAGGAATATGTCAGGTACATCAGCAGCTTTTCCCAGGCTCTTTTTCGATTTTCTGCAGTGGGGAGGAGCTGTTAATGAAGGCCATTACTGATACAGTCTCCTCTGCCTGACAAAAGTGCAACTCTTAATTAGTTTATCTTGGTAGTAGAAGAGTTCTTGCTTAAAATTGTGAGAAGTGATATTGGAATGCTGGATTTACTTCAACAATTACACTGTTAAAGTGCTTGTCAGTGTTGTGCTGTGGGGTTGTGCAGGGCTCTGCTGTAATCCTGTCAGTGGGGCTGTGGTTTGGGGCTGGATAAACGGAATTGCAGCTCTATTGTATTTGAGTACATCCTCCACAAACCCAATTTGCACTTGCTCACAGGCTTTATGTGAACTGGCGGTTTTTACGAGGAATTGAAGCTCAGTTTCTGGCGCTCCAGAAGGGATTTAATGAAGTAATCCCACAACATCTGCTGAAGACATTCGATGAGAAGGAGCTGGAGGTCAGTGCAGCAGCGTTGTGCTGTGTCCGGTTTTCGGCTGTTTGAGGGGCCTGGAAAGGCCCGGGGTGGCCTTGGGGCAGCCCGCGTATCAAAGGACGAGAAGAGGCTTCAGTTCTTCTTTCGGTCTTTATGTTTATTAATTGTTTATCTAAAAGATTTTCTTTCGGCCCGACAGAGCTCTGCTCAGCAGCCAGCCATGAGCACACTCTCCTCCCTCGGGGAGGTCACCTATCTTTATACCCATGGTTACGTGTACAATATTTATCATTTTTCCCCAATCCTTTTTATTTTTATTGTCCGGTGCACTTTCAGTAACGACCAATCCCAAAGTGCCACCATCATCACAGAAGATGGAGGAGAAGAAGAAGAAGAAGGACAGGACACGCCCCAATTCCCCCATCTTACTTCTCTAAACCCCCTGTACAGAAATCCTAAACCCTGTGTTTCCCTCTCTAATTAGCTAATCCCTTCACCATTCACCCCGGTGAAACCCTCCTATCCTCATACAGGTGTCGTCTCCCGTGTAGGATCAAAGTCCAGCCACCAGACACTTCTGGAACATTCCAGGACTCCCGAGCCCCCCAAGGGTGCTCTCGGTGACACCTCAGTCCTGAGGTGCTGAGATCCCACAGTGCTGAGGCTCCCAGAGCTGCGGGAACGCGGGGCTGTCCTGGTGTGCCCTCACCTGGGATGGGGCAGAGCAGCTCAGGGGACCGTGGCTCTGTGTGTGCCTCCCGTGAGAGCTGTGGCCGTGTCCTGGAGCTGACAGCTCACAGCAACTGCACAGCTCCCCTGCAGCTCAAACCCTCTGAGCCTGCTGAGGACCTGCAGTGACCTCGGGCTGTTCACTGCTCCATCAGAGTCCTGGTGCAGAGTTCTCCTCATGTGAAACTCAATGCTGCCAGCAGAACAGGCTGTGAGCCCTCAGTGCACGGCCCTGAATGGTGTCAGGCACTGGGGTTTGCAGAGCTCAGTTTTGCCAAACTCCATTGGTCCTGTAAATCCAGCAGAAGGAAGGGTTCTGTCACAAATAAGCGTGCTACAGAGTGTCAGGATCAGCATCCCAACAATATTCTCTGAAGGCAAATCCACAGATCCCAAGCTTGTTTTAAACTGAAATGGAATTGCAGTCTGTGGAGTTGAGGGGTTTGCCATGTAAAATGGCCACAGGTAAATTATTCACATGTGCTTGTGATCCCTGGGCTGGAACGTGATGATTGCTCCTCATTTATCCCAAATATTCCCACTCCCAGCAGTGAGGCAGCCATGCTGCTAACCCTGAACCATTTTGCAGGTGTAGAATAAGAAAGGGGAAGGTCCAGTGTTCTTAATCATAAACATGTCTTCAGAATTATGATCACATCCTGCCTGAACTGAACCCAATCCATTGTGGATCTCCCTTCAGTGTCAGTGTCAGCTCTGTCCTTTGGGTGGTGTCACAGGAACAAGGTTCCTTCTGGGGCTCCAGAGCTGGACCTGCCAATCTGCACCCTGGGCCATGTTCCTAAAGAAATACTGAGATCAAATGGGAATTATTCCTGCACTGTCATACAGGGCTACAGTCTGTGCTTCTGTTTAACTGACTGGTCAAGGCCCTCTTGTTTGGGTTCTTTTTAATTTGAATTGAGACCATTTGAAAAATGGTTTGTGTACAGAGGTAAAATTAAAAAAAACAAGAAATGTATATTTCTGCATTGCTTAAGATGAGGGAGAAGTTATAAGCCTTTGGTACAAAATCTGTCCATTTTTCACTCTCATTTCTTCATAATTTGGCTCCAAACCAAGTGATGAAATAATATAATAAATCTATTTTAAATGTACAGCTCATCATTTGCGGACTGGGAAAAATCGATGTGAACGACTGGAAGGCAAACACGAGGTTAAAACACTGCACCCCCGACAGCAACATCGTCAAGTGGTTCTGGAAGGCCGTGGAGCTCTTCGACGAGGAGAGGAGGGCGCGGCTGCTGCAGTTCGTGACCGGCTCCTCGCGGGTGCCCCTGCAGGGCTTCAAGGCACTGCAAGGTAACGCCGGGAGCGGCCGAGGTGGGGCCGCGGCTGCCCTGGGCCCTCTGCAGAGCCATTTTCGTGTCTGATTGCAATCAGTGGCTCTTCTCTGTGTGCTTGTGTGCTACCTTCTTAAGCAGGTGCAAATGGCTCTTTTATTTCTTCACTCCCTTCTCTGGCAGGAGGTTCTGATCAGCTCAGATCTCAGAGGGGTTCCAGAATCCAGGGTTTTAATTCCTACTTCTACAAGCCCTCATCAGTTGTACAGCTCTTTTAGACTGAAATGCAGTAACACAACTCAAGCTCAGGCTCTTGTTTAACAGCAGAGTCCCCATGAGAAGCACTGACCCTCTGAATTGTATTTTGAATGGCTGCTCAGAGCAGGATTCCAGTTTTGCTCAGGTTGGGACATTTGCAGCCTCTTCTGTCCTTTGTGGCATCTTCAGTGCAGACCAAGTCTAAGCAATGGCTGTGCTGCAGTCTTTTCTCTTTAGCAGAGACATTAAAGGAATTTCTAGTAGTCAGATTAATTTAATAAAATTATAAGGAATTGACATTGTGACACTGTGGGATTTCAGTGGAATTGGCCACTCTTCAAGACTGGTTATAAAACAGGGACAGGTACAGTTTTGTTCTATAGGAGGGGTGAGATAAGAGAAATTAAAAACTTGTTGGGTTTATGCAGTACACTGAGTGAAAAAGCTGATTTATTCTTCCTTATCAGTGTTTTTTTCCTTACCTTTCCTTTAAATAACTGCAGGGCTGTCTGGGTGGGCAAGGAGGGGTCTGTCCCACAACCACTGGGACTTGGCAGTTTTTTCCTGCCTGTTTATGATTTCATCTTCCTTGGTGCAGAGCTTTTTTTTGTGTTTAGTTGCTCTCTTCTTGTTGGAGTGCACCAAAGATGTTTCATGTTATTCCTCTGGGTTTTCAGGTGCTGCAGGCCCACGACTCTTCACAATACACCAGATCGATGCCAGCACTAATAATTTGCCTAAAGCTCATACCTGGTAAGGCTTTCTCAGTTCTCTCTTGTGATCTGTAGCTTGAAGACCAATCTGCTGTCAGAGCATTTGGAGCAGTCTCACTTCTTTTGTCTTTTGTGACACAATCAAAGCTGTCCCTTAGAGGTGTGAAATCTGGAGGTGGCTTTTGTTTCATGGAGCTGGGGGGCCTCATTCTTTACTCGAGCCCTGCTGGCAGCATGTGCAGCTCGGTGAGGTGGGGCAGAGCTGAACCCTCTGTGCTTGTGCTTCCCCCCAGCTTCAACAGGATCGACATTCCTGCCTACGAGAGCTACGAGAAGCTCTACGAGAAGCTGCTCACGGCCATCGAGGAGACCTGTGGCTTTGCTGTGGAATGACCCTGCCAGCCTCTCCCACACTCTATTTATACTCCTGTCAGCCAGAAAGCCCTTCCTTCCCTCAGCCAAGACTCAAGAAATGCTTGAAATACAGGAAACTTTCCCTTTTCTACACTAGGACATTGGGAGGGAAAGGACAACTTTTGGATTTTTTTTTTTTTTTAATTTTTAAAGTTTTTTATTTCAAGAAAATAGGTTCTGTGGTTCCTGCCATAGGATCATTCAGCTGCTATTAAAAACTAATATCTTGAACATACAGAATGCTGACTTTTCCTACATTTCAACAGTTAAGCAGTATTCTATACTTAAAGACTACTACTATTTTTGTAAGAGGTAATCTATTATATTTGCCTACCTGATTTCTATTCTCAGATACCAAGACACAACTTCAGCAGTCGGTACAAGTCACGTTTCAGCCTGTTTTAAATGTATGATACTGAACAGCATCTATACCTGCTATTTTTGGAAAAAAAAATATTTTGGATTATTCTAACTTTGCATAAAATTGGCTGAAAGAATCATTAATCTTTTTAATGAAAGCCACTTACATGTTAACTGCATTTTCTTATAGTAAACCATGATATTCTGCAATGTAAATTCCAGGTAAATGTTGCCACAGGGGCTTTTTTTATATTTTTCAAGCAGGAATTCCGAATATGATGTTTTGGGGTCCTATTTATATCACTTGTCAGATTCCTCCAGCAGAATTTCTAGTGAGTGACACAGACTATTTGGTACAGTCCTTGTGTTTACACGTGGAATAACCTTTTCTTAATGAACAGTAGATATTTTGATTTTTTTTTTTAAACAGCATTTTTCTAACAAGTCTGTCAAGAGTACTTTTTGTTGCTTTTGACCTTAAATTGAAACACTGCATTTTTCAGCTGTTGGAGCACTGATGGGCTTTGCCAGCAGAAGCCTGTCAGCAGTTTGTTCCAGAATCCATCCTGTCCAGTCAACCAAAGTTTGTTTGAATGCAGCCAAATCATATTCTGTATTTGTTGATGCTAAAGATTTATCAGGTAAAACATGTTGTAATCTCTGTCCAGCTGCTCATGACACGTGGGTTTAAGTTACAGCTAAGGAAAAATGGTGTATTGACTGAAATATGTGTAATGTGCTTTGGAAATGAGGTTGTAAGAGCACATAATTTATTGATTGTAGGGATGGAAGTAAGTATATATATGATTTATAGCATGGGTTGATCTCTTCAAAGGGGAATAAAATGCACTACCAGTAGAGGGAACTGAACTTTGATGTTAGTTTGGAAATTCTCAGTTGAGATCTGTCTGATCTGCTCTTGGTGTGTGGATAAATCAGGCTGCTTCAGAGACAGTGCCCTTCTCCTCTCAGCCACGAGAATATTTGGAAGAAGTAGCAGTTTTTTTCCAATCAGTGTTGTGTTTTTGTAACTTAGGTTACAATTAATCATCAAATCTGCACTATTTTTTCACTGCCAATGAGAAGAAAGTCAGAGGTATTGAAAATGCTGAAGGGATGTGATGTAAGCAGCTGTTGATGTTTGCAGTGTCAGTCACAGTGAACCAGCCATTGACTGTCTGTTCTGTGCAGCTTAAACGAAATCCTGCTCTGCCACAGTGAGTAAACTACTCCTGGATGTTGTGTGTTGGAATAGTGGGCAAGGGACTGCTGTTCTAGAATTGTGGTGAGAATCTGGTGAGCCAAAGCCACACGTTGGTGTGATTATTTCTGTGGTACAGCTGCTGCTGGCAGCTTTGCTCCAAGGGACTTTGCTTCCCTTTCTGGGCTGGCTGCAGGATGAGGCTGCTTAGGGATGGAAACAGAAAGCCAGGAGACTTGCTGGGACAGCCAGGCTGGGAACACAGCAGAGCCTTTTCTTTGCATTTCTCCTTTCCCTTTCCCTTTCTTTTCTCTTTTTTCCCTTTTCCTTTCCCTTTTTCTTTCCCTTTTCCTTTCTTTTCAGTGGGCTCCTGCACTCCATGGAAGGGCAGCTGTTGGTGCCTCCCAGCACGTTCCTGCCCTGGCTTTGTCCCCAGCCCTGCCCAAGCTCTGAGGCTCAGTGGCTGCTGCAGGGCTCTCACAGACAGCTCCTTGTGTCATGGAACTGGTGTCAAATCACTGACACAAGTGATTTTTTAAAGGTTTGGTTTTCTGTTTTAGCCCCTGTGTTTGCCCAGCCTGTGGCCACAGCCTCCCTGGGCATGGACCACGGCAAATATGAAATTTGGTGGGTTTATTGAATGCATGGTTATGGTCACCTTGCTGTCACAAAAGCACCTTTGGGGAGGGAGGAGATGAGCTCTGCAGAACAGAGAGCTGAGATCAGCTGATAATTACATTCATTTTCACAGCAGCCTTAGCAGTACATCTGTTTTTCTACTAAACATTTTGGTATGGCATTGAGAATTTTTTTAACTGCTACAGATATTGTAAATTTAATATATTATAGGCAAAACTAGACAAATCTGCATTGAACTTTCCATAGCTGACAGATGAGGATGAATATACCAAGTATTTTGAGTGCCTTTCTACCTTCATAAAGACTGAGAGCTTTAACTAAAGCACCTCATCACCCAGTCAGATGTTTATCTGAAAGTGGTAAAGGGTTGATTCCTTTCCAAAATTTTGTTTCAAGAACACATCAGCTACTTTCCCCTCAAAAAGGTGCTAAGCCTAATATTGCATTTTAACCTTGGACTTTCACCCCATGATTAATGTGAATATTTATTTCAATGTGTCCCTCTTACTGGGTTTTACTTTATCCAGTCTTTGGTTGTTTTAGAGAGATGTCACATCATGGTTTTATGCTGTTGCTTTTCATTATGAATGTTTAATTATGAACAGTGACTTTTGTAGATTTCAAATATACAGTTCACAGTTGAGTTTCAGAGGATTTAATTTCTCGGTGTAAAGAGTTTTGTAATGGTGCTTTGTACAGTATGTATTCTAATTTTTTTTTTTTTTTTTGCACATAGGTTCAGTTTCCCTAAACTGATTTATTTGTACCAAATTTTTGTGTTGTACTAAAGTCCAGAGCACACAAGCTGTTTTGAAATTCCTGTTCCACAACACTACATGTGTACTGAACTCCTGGTGTGTTTAAAAGGCTGCATTGGTGGAAGTTCAAGCTCTGCTCCTGTCACAGCACCATCCTCCAGCTCGATGTAGCATCTTTTTAAACAGCACCACACACTTAACAGGTGCCATTTGTTGTACTTTACACTATGTAGTAGGTTCCTGGCTCTGCACATCCTCAGTTCTTTGTCTGTAGTTGTAATTAGTTTATACAAGTGTAATTACTCCTCCACAAACTGACAGTTCTTAGTTTATCATTTCCATTGTATTTATTACAGAGTGTTTTAGCATTGGTATCATTGTATTTTCACCCAGCTGTTACATGAGCTTTAACAAAAAAAAAAATCTGTATAAAATGGTTTTTAAGTACTTAATGTATGTACCCATGCAGAAGTTGAGCAATAAATTGTATGCTGTTTGCACTGTCACAGCATCGATGGTTTTAAAAGTTTGAAGTTTTTTCTTAATTAAATCTTTAAAATGTAACAATGTCATTTTTAAGTAACTCGACTTTGCTTCAGGAGAAAATCCTTGAAATTGGTGCCGTCCTAGGTGCTGTTACCTGCAGTGAGGATGTGCTGAGTGTCCTGCTCAAACACAGCAGCTCTGGCTCAGGCACTGCCTTGGCTTGCCAAGGGCTCAATCTCAGCACTGAGAGCACATGAACAGCCTGCTCTCAAACCTCAGCAAAGCTACACCATCCTCCTGCAGGGAAATCAAGGCAAATTCGGTAACGACTTGCTAAAATTCATCAACTTAGGTGATAAATATTGTCCCTTAAAGGCTTCAACTTAGCCAGGCTTCCAGCAATTCCCTGAAAAGGTTTGGATAGGTCAGGGTTTTGTCTTTCTGGTTTTGGGTCTGCATTTTTGCAATGGTGTCTCATGCTGTAACAGCTGCTGCTTTGTTTGATCTGTAAAAGAAGCTCCTTCAGATGTTGGGGGATTTTCTTCCTGTTGAGCTCTTTTTTCAGTGAATGAGTGTGAATGCTCTGTGGTGTCAGTTCCATCAGAGACACCCCCTCATGGCAACCTTTGAATATTGTATGTACAGTGCAGTCAAATCCAGCATTCCTGTATCACTTCTCTCACAGCAATTTTAAGCAAGAATTATTCTACTAGCAAGAAAAACTAATTAGAGTTGCACTCTTGTCAGACAGGATATATCAGTAATGAACTTCATTAATATCAGCTTGGTTTTATGTAATTGTTCTCAGTTCAAGCCCTCATCCCTCTGTGCTGGCACCTCCCCAGTGTTTGGCTGCTGAGCCCTGGATTTCCTGCTGGCCCTGCACTGTTTATAGCTCTGCAAGATGTACACCAGTGCAGGGCCTGCTGGCAGCTCCTGCCCTCCTGGAAGCACAAATTACAGCCTGAAGTAAGGTCAAAGCTGACTGGTGAAATATTTAATAATTTTTTAACTCTGGTTCTGTCAGTGTGAAGATGGAGTAACCAGGCTGCACCAGTGATCAGGAATGCTGGCCATAGCTCCTTCCCAGGGTTCACCTCCTGCAGGGGCTGATCATGCACAGCTTTAGAAGAATTTGCATTGTTTTCTGTTTCAAATTCCTTTTCCCAGAGCATTTGTGAGTATTTTCTATGCCTTTGTATTTTACCAAGCCAGCAACACCAACCCTGTGAATACAACTGAAGCAGGAGTGGAAGAATCCTCCCTTGCTTGATGTATTTAAATTCCCAGTTACTTATGTCAGGTTTATTGCAGGAATTCTCTAACTTGGCCTTTCACAGGAAACCTGAACCTCTGATGTTCTTTCAAAGATCTTCTTGTGCTTTGTGAGCTTTCCAATCCATGATTTCTGGCTAATGGTATCAGGCTGGCTTAGCAGCAACAGCCCCAGCACAGATGCAGAGGAACCTCAGCCTCCAAGTGTTCCACCAGGAAAACTTCACTAAAGCACTCTGACTTCATCCCAGCTTCCTCTGGTAGAGCCCAACATCACCCCAGCCTGGCCAGGAAGGTAAAAAGCAGTTCAGAAATTTTATTGGTGATCATAAAAGTGCTGTGGAGATCCCAGACCCCAGCAGCTCCACTCCTGACAGGTCAGAATGACACAACAGATATGTTAGAGAAATAAAACAGCCTCACACCCAAAGACTGATCATCTTAGCCAGGAGGGCTGCAGTGACATTTACCCAAGTCAAAAGAAGTGGCTTTGGCTGTACTGGAAGGAAGCCATCTGAAGCCTGGATCTCAGTCTGTCTGCCTCCAGTTCCTGAAAAAAGGTGTCATCATCATTGTGCATGATTGCAGCTTGCAGCTGCTGTATTTCCTTCTCCATCTTTGATCTCACTTCGTTTTTTGATTTTTGTAGCATCTAAAGAAAATACTGACATTAGCCACAGCAGGTAGAAAGAAAAGGCAATTGGAAAAAATTGGGAGTACTTACTTGTGCTTGTGCCTTCTCTCTGGTTTGGATTTCTTGGAATTCTTGAGATAGAGCTTCTGCTAGCATGGAGAACTAAACAACACATGTGTGAGTTGAACTAATTAAAGAAAGACTTCTAAGTGGAAAAACATGATGTGGCTGATGCAGCTGAAGCTTTACCTGATCTCTGTAGTAGTTCTCCAGGGACTGCAGCTCAGCCTGGTGCTCCCTCCATTGCTCATCGCGCTTCTCTCGGGCATAAACCCTCAGCTCCCTCAGTCTTTGCTTCTGAATTTCCAAGCCTTCTTCAAATAACTTTTTAAATATCTGCCAGCAATTAAAAAAAGCAAACCTGAAACTTTCCCAGGAACCTGTAAGTATACATTTACATTTCTCAGCTGCTTTAGCTCCTGATGGAATGGTGTTTACATGAGGATAGCCCATGAAAAAGCACAGTTATGTACCTAGAAATGGTGGTGCAGATACAGCTGAGCTGGATTTGTATTCCTCATTTAGCTGAAATTTTGATAGATAAAATAATTTTTCATGTCAGTTTAGTCAGATGACCCAACTGTGCAAGCCAGGGCCTTTGAACATGCACTGTGATTTACAACCCACCCTGTACTCTGCAGTCTGACTTCAGGACCTTCATCCAGGTTTCCAGCAGCAGGAAATCCAGCCTGGACTCAGCCTTTCCATTCCTCCACAAGAACTCTTACCAGCTGTAGCTCACAGCTTCAGGCAAACAGTTCTCCAATCCTTACCAGGGGATTATGCATTAAACTTCTGATCTTTTATTTTGAAAGGTGACAACTGTGTATCTGTCCTTGCAGAGTTGTAATAACTCTTTGCTTTCCCTCACTCTGATGTCCAGCCCTAATTAGATCATATCAGTCACAAAGTCCACTTTGTTTTACAAACACAACTGAATAACAAGGCTGCCTGTTTGATCAGCTCTCTCAACTGAAGATTTAGATTGTTTTCCTTGGATGGTGACTGTAGGAACAACTTCTTAATCCTACTGTTTCTGAAAACTCATTTCCCCAATTTCTCATGTTACCAGCCCTGTTTTTCCACACTGATACTTCACCCTTTCTCTCCCCTTAGCCCCATAAATCATCCTTTCTTGTTTCACGGTGGTTTGCCCTGCACTGGATCCACATTTCCAGAGCTGGAACCATTTCTGTGCCCTTGACTGCTCAGCCCCTCATCCTGGCTCTGTGCTTTGGTGAAGCGTTGAACGAGCCGACCTCACCCTCACCCTCAGGGCAGAACTGCACCGTGCAGGGCCCTGGAGCTCAGTGCTCACCCTCTCGTGGCGTGCCCGGGCCCGCAGCAGCCTGGCCCGCAGCTGCACCCGGTAATCCTCGCAGTATTTCCTGGCCCGCGCCGCCTGCTGCCGCCGCTCCGTCACCTTGTTCTGAGCCCACCTCTGCCGCTGGATGCGCTGCTTCATTTCGTGCTAGAGGGAGAGCAGCAGCTGTCAGAGCACCCCACTGCCCACAGACACCCTGCAGGCAGAGCTTTGTTCATCACTGCTAATCAGGGTCCTTCACTGAGGAGCTGCTCTGTTACAGCGACCTGAGGCGGTCGCTGTGGTGAGAGAAGGATGAGAATCTTGTTTCTTGATCAGAAGGCTGGATTTATTGATATATAATATATGATACACTATAACTATACTAAAAGGAATAAAGAGAGAGCTTGCAGAGACTGCTAAGCTAAGAACAGAATAGAAGGAATGAATAACAAAGTTCTGTGTTCATGGAATCTCCCCTGAGCTGCTCCTGTGATTGGCCCTTAATGGCACACATGGAAGATGAGCCAATCACAGGATCACCTGCCACATTTCACAGCAGCCAATAACAATTTGTTTACATTCTTTTTCTGGGGCTCTGCTTCCCAGAAGATGGACAAATCCCAAAGAAAGGATTTCTATGAAGAAATGTCTGTGACACTGCTCCACAGCCCAGCTCTGCAGTTAAGGTGTGAAGTTAGTCAGCACTGAGTAGTGAAGTGGTGTCACTGCCACAGGAGCTGCAACACAACCTCAAGTTTGTCCTCCTTGCACTTTTTTGCCTTTTAGAGCAACACTACAGTGTAATAATAATAATATTCCATTCCCATGACCCCAGGAGCTGCACAACAAACAGATTATGTGGCATTTTGAGACCACAGCTACTCAAAGAGCATAAAGTTGTCACAAGACAAAAAGCCACTTGCACGATGTGGGAATATGCATTTTAGCTCCATGTGAAATGTCTGCATTATGTAACAAATAGTCTTCAAAGAACATACCAGTCTCTTGCTGTGATCTTGATCTCTCTTGATAATTGCAGCAAGCAGCTCATGTTTCTTCAAGGCTTGTTCAACCTGGAGGTTTAAAAAAAGCTCATTACTTGCATCATGCTGCAGGACAAGCTGTCCTATGGAGCAGGTTTAAATATTGCCCTCTGCTACGTTTTGGGGTTTGGGTTGTTACCTTGTCTAAGTTAATCAACTTTTGCATCTCATAACTCACTTTTAAACTAAAAGACTGTTCAGAACTAGCAGTGAAAACTCAAAATGCTTTTAAAGCAGAAATAGCAACTCTAGGCAGTACTCAAGAAACCATTATCAGAGAAGGACCACAGGACTCTAGTGGCTGATGAAAAGTTGAACCTTGTGTGTGTAAATCTGTACCTCCCTATTTAACCAAACTCCCAAAACATCCTCCCACACTGCTGTGGGTGTGCAGGAGCCCTGTCAGGCCATCTCTGCTGGCATTCAGCAGGTAAGAATGACAACACTCACTTCAGTCTGCACTTTTGGTCTCGGTCTGGCAGAGGGTGCCTTGAGGTGCTCAGTCTGTGCAAGCTGCTGGTGCCACATTTTCTCCAGAGTGTGGGAGGAAATGTGCAGGTGGGGAAACTCCTCCAGGAGCTGCAGGAGGAGGTCATTGTCTCTTATTGTCACTGCAGGATAAAGAAAGAGGTAAGCAATAAATTCCTGGAGAATACATTTAGTTGTAAATTCATCCAGACAATGTCAGCGTAAGTCAAGAAATATTTTACCCTGAACACTGTATAAAACCACCATGCTGCTGATACCATGTCAAGCTAAACCCAGCAGGACTTCTCATCCTGCCAGTACAGCAGCAGAGAAAGCAATCTCAGTCTTTTGTTGTTTTCTCTGAAGAATTGATTTGATAGCTCAGATGCCATTTCCCTACCCCACCACACCCAGCTAGGACAGGTATCCCCTTCTTTCTTCACGTGTTGTGACCATCACTAATCAGTGATTGCTTTCTCTCTCTCTCTGGTTGCAGCAACTTAAAATAAAGCCAGCACAGCCCTGGCAATGACAGATCCAGGTCAAGTAAACAGGTGCAAAATAAACTGGTTTGCAACCACCTCATTCCCATCCATTACATCTTTGATCTTTCTGGCAGGAAAAGATGATGGGGAGATGAAACAAAAGGGGATTTACCAAAGGCCTTCAAAAACTGGAATAAAAATAACCAGTGTAGCTGAGCAACATTCAGGTATGTAGGAGATTATCTGGTGATCTTATCCATAGGCATGCACAGTGCTGGTAACCAAAACTGGGCCTGGGATTTGCAGCCTGGCTTTCCTGGAGCATCACAGGGGCAGCATTAACACCACACAGGCAGGGCCCTGACAGAAACTGCTCAGTGACCTGAACATGGCTCAGCTCCAGCCACAGCCCAATTTAAAATCTGATACATGCTCAGAAAAATAACAAAAGGAGAGCTCAGACTGCAGTGGAATAAGCACAGGAGCAGCAGCAATGGAAAAAAGCCCTGAAAATAATCCAAGGGATTTTAAGGAAGTAGTAAATGGGTCACAAGTTGATTGTGCACTGATGGTTTACATTTATGTAAAGCATTATCTTCCCTAACAAAAATCCAGACATATAGAGGTCAGAAGAAGGGAAAATGCTCCAGCTGACTGGTATATGTTGGACTGGTGCCTTTATTCCTGGAGTTCAACACATGCTTTCAAAAGATGCCAGTTTTCCAGCAAGTAGAGTTTTGCAGTTCTTACTTGGAGCTGCTTGCTTTGGCTTCCTGATCCCTCGTTTTGGAATCCACTGGCTGTGTTTGGGATACTGAGGTGTGGTTTTTCTAGAATAAACTTTCACTGGCTGAGACACTTTTGGAGGTTCTTGAAAGACATTTTCTTTGCACTCTTGTTCCTTAGGAGCAGATGTAAAACAGATGGAGAACAGGTATGAGAAGGGAAACACTGACAGAACACAGTTTGGCCATCAGAACTTAAACATCTTTCAGACTTTAGAATGAGAACTTGGACATCTTGCATTGGATTCTCCAGAAGGCCAGAATTTACAAAATGCAGGTCAGGGTTCAAATAAAGGATAAATCTCATCATTGCATAACCTCAGCTCTTCTGCAGCACTTAACACTGGTAAGTGACTACTTCAGTTGTACAGTGTTCTAACTATGACACTGGGAGTCAAGGAGGTTTTGTTCCCTAAAGTGTCTGGACAGACCATCTAGACAAATTTAAAAAGAAAAAAATCAACCAAACAAAACACAACCAGCAATCCCAAGTGTGCATCACTTACCACTTCCTTGGCAGCTTCTCTGAGCTTGGAAATTCTTTGCCTCTCCCTCGCTTCAAAAACTCTCAGCTCATTTTCATAAGCTTTAGTGACCAGCTAGAAAACAAAAAGAAAAGGACTTGTCAGAGGAAATAATCAGTCCATACAGCCACCTTGTTAACTTGGTTGCTGCATGGGTCAAAGTCGCTTCTTCCACTTAAAATTCTTTTTTACAAAATTTGGGGTTTAAGTCTCTTCCTCAGCAGGCTACAGACAAACAGCATATGATTGCTAGAGGAGACCAGATGCTCCCATTACATAAAAGTTCTGGTTTTGTGGGTTTATTATAACTGTTGGTAAGAACTACCACAAGGTCCAGTCCAAAAATAAAAATTACCTTGGCTTTTCTTGTTCTTTCATCCCTTTCCTGCTGCAGGTGGCTGAGGATTGTCTTTATCTGGCCTGTCCCTCTGCCCCTCTGTTTCTGTTCCTGGTGCTGAGACAAGGGAGAGGCTGGGGAGAGGGACCTTGGCCTGCCTGGGTACCTTGGGCGTGGTGTGTCTGCAGGGAAGGAGCATTCACTGAGTCAAATTTGAGATTAAAACCCCAGTGAATTGTGAGACCCTCATTTCAGAACCACGTCCTGTGAGCTTGTGTTCTGCCTCTCCCCCCACCTGCCATACATTTCTTACTGCAGCTGTGTTTCACCTGTATTTTTTTACCATTTTTTTAAGTTAAACACAAACTCGTTGCAATTCTGTTACTGCAGCTCAGGTTTGGATCAAAGAAATGAACTAGCAATAGAAATAAAATAGAAATGAGCTAGCAATACAAAACTCAGGAACTAACTGTAATTCAGTGTTATTGAAGTTGGAGGGGGACGACCCACCTTGCATTGGTCAGCATCGACTCCACTTTATTGATCAATCAGGCACTTTTTATAACAGTGTTAATTCACTTCATGCATATTGCAAAATCTGAGCTCACAATAGGTCAGAGATAACACACCAACTCCTCCTATGTTTCCAATACCAAGATTTGGGTTCTCAAAATTATTCTTGCTTTCCCAAAACAGCCAAAGATAGAACATCCACTTGTTATGAGAAAGCTGCCTGAGAACTCTGATGTGCAAGGCTCTCAAGGCCTTCATGTTGGTCACTTTTACCTGTAGTTAAAAATAACCTGAGAACCTCTGCTGTTCACAGAAGCAGGCTGTGAGAATCTGCTCCTCACAGCTGCTTTCTAAGCCATCTCTGAAAAAATCTCCAACACAGTGTAGCAGCTTTCATTTATGTTTGTTTCCATCCCAAGACTGGCACAAGGGCTGTCACCTCTCCCAGCTGTCCTTGGGCCATAGTCCATGGCACTGTCACTGTGGTGGGACAGGCTGTCCTCCTCTGGCAGCTCCCCTCCTCCTGTGGGCTCACCCAAAGCTCTCTTCAACATCTGAGGGACAGAGGGGTTTTTGTTCAATAGACAGTTCTAGAGCTGAATGAACTAAAGGCAGGTGTTAGCTGCAGATTTCCTTTCCATCCACACTGCACTGATATTCTGAATTCTCTCCACTGGCATCACCAAAGCTGCATGGCTCAGCTGAACAAAGAGGAGACTGCACTTACCAAATCCAGTTCCCTCAGCCTGCGAGACAGATTTTCTGATGCTTCATGGAACTCCTGCTCCTTGGCTGTTCTGTGGGAAAGTGAATCTTCGACTGAATCTGGGGTGGAATTTTCATATCTGCTAAAGCAGAAAACAGACAGATTTCATTTCTGCTCTAAAAACTTGACAATGAGCATTAGCTCACACAATTCCAGCTCTTTTGCATGTTTTTTACAGGATTAAGTAAAGCAGAATCTATAAATGCCTATAACATATTTAACAAAATGAGTATATGTCAGGAGAAACAGGAAATCTTTCTGTGAGAATTATTCTTTCACTGTCACACAGCCAAGGAAAGAGAGATCTCATTTGAAAAGGGAGGAGGGGGCTGGCTGGTCATGGAAATCAAAGTTCCAAAGTGGTTCAGTACCAAAAATCTGAATTTACCTTGTTGTTCTAGGCCAGTGCTGAGACTCAGGTCTTGGGGTTTGTGTTACTTGTTCAGTCACTTGTGAGAGCTTTTCCTCAGAAGAGGCAGATATTGAAGACTCAGATACCAGAGGCACCTAGGAAAATGAGTAAAGGAAGGTTTTATAAATCCTGTGAGTAGAGATGCTGTAACAGAACCATCCCAAATCCTGTGAGTATAGATATATAAAAATATTTCTATTTCCAGGCTCCTGACTGCAGATAGTGTGCATTGGAGAATGAATGTTTAAAGGAATGGACTAGCAAAATATGGAAGATCAGCTCACAGCTAAACCATGGAAGCAGACCAGGGTTAGGTTAAGGTAATGGGTATCTCCACTTCATCAGCCTGGGACTGATGGAAATAAACTGAATTTCCCTTAGTACAGACTGAGCTGCAGTTCAGCTCCTGTTCCTGTGCCATTCAGCTGCACTGGTTCAGTTCTGCCTGCTAACTTCTCCATGCAAACTGGAGGAACTGGGGCTTGGCATGGCCATCCTGGGAAATGCACCAATGGAAAATGAGTTCCAGAGACAATGTGCAAGTAAAAGCTGTTTAAACTACTGGGACAAGCAAAGTCTGTGAGTACCTCTTGTGGCTGCAGAAGGCAAAATTGTGTTTCCAGAGAAAGAAACTTCCTTTACAGACACATTTCTACAGGCCCAGATTGGTGATCAGTCTGTGGGTTTTGCATTATTCAGTTTTTGATAAGCAAAGGACAATGCAAGAAAATAAAAGGGGATAATATAATAAGCAGTTCATGGATCTTTAAAAATGAGTAAATCTAAGTTTTATTTGCCAAAATCCCCAAAATTCTTACTAATTTAGAATGCTGATATACTTCAGAGAAAGGACATGACTGTACTCCTGTGCTTTGTACATTTTTGATTCAAAAGCAAGTTAGCCAGTAACTGGTTGGTTGTGGTAAACAGAACTCTGTGGGTGCTGGCTCTGTACATTCTGGAGCAAACAGCTCCAGGAAGAACTGACATGACTCACAGACTGCACATAATCACAGTCTAACAACACTGCATCACTGACTGTATATTGGGGAAAGAAAGCCTAAAGCAGGTGTGAAATAAGCCCAGAAGTGCCACAAGATAACAGAGAAATTAAGCAGAAATCAAAAACTACTGATTGAAATTGCAAAAATTAAGATGTACCTTTGTCACATTGTCCTTGGCATCACCTCCCAGCATTTCTCCCAGTGCAGAAGCAGATGACAGGCAAGGGTGAGTTAATGGCACTGTGCCTCCTAATGTGGGCAACAAGGAAAGAAAGATGTGAGCCAGGGCTTGTGGATTCAAATTATTCAGAGATAGAATGACAAAGCAACTGTGGTTACCCAGTTGTGACATTCATTTTGGTAATTTCCCCAGTCTTCAATGTTCAGTGTCATGGGAATGCTATGGAAACTAAAAAAGGTAAGCAGTGTTTCCAAGGCAACAGAGAAAATGAGTACTGAAAAAAAAAATAGCTTCTAAACCTTTTTTACAATAGCAGTTAATGGCTTTTTCTTAGAATTGAAACTGGCTTGTCTGGTCCATGTTTCTCTGCTCAGAATAAGCTCAGCCATGGGACTTATCTGCTGGAAGAGGTTTCTGTGGCACAGACCCATCTTAACGGGATTAACTAAGAAAGGAGTTGAACTGGGGACATGGATTACTTTTTTCCAGTAGAGGGAACAGATTAAAAGTAACCTATTTTTGTTTCTCTGTAAAGCAGAGATAGAAATATGAACTTGTGGCAGAATTTAAAAAAAATGCACTAGCAGATTCAAAACAATGTTTTTTGTGGTGCCAGTAAAAATAAATGCAACATTATAACACTTAAGAGTTACCCTAGAGGATGCAATTTTCTCTCACCAGGGATTTTTCTGGATAGAGGAAGACCATCAGAAACATCAGGAAATTTTTGGGTAAGTGACTTTTCAATCTGAAACAAAAAGCAAGATGTGTTCTATAAATTCACAGGAGAGTGGTGACAGGAAGCTCATACATTAGGTCTGTCTGCAAATGGAAATCAATGCTGAATTTATAGATAGATAAAAATCACTATAATTATTTTGTTTACTGTACTGGCTGTGGAGATGTGTATGTATATATATATAAATTTGTATATGTATATATATATGTATATATGTATAAAATAAACACATCCCTCAAACTAAATTCCTCTCTGGACACTTAGTGAAGAATGAATCTACAACCCAAAATTCCTGCAACTGAAATAAACACTGACACATTCAGAAGTGTTCTTCAGGGAGCATCTACTCCCATTCTGCAAGTACAGGAGGAGGTTTTCAAATGAAAGCAGTATTGGTTGCTCAGAGAACATGCAATCATCAAAGGGAAGGTTTTTCCTTACAGCAGGAGCGTTCAGTGCCCCTGTGCCAGGCAGGGCTGCTGCTCTGTGGGGATCTCTCCAGGCCGGATGTGAGGGCTGGAACGGCGGCAGCAGAGGGATCGCCGGCTGGATGGGCTCCCCCAGTTTGGTGGCACTGACACCCAAACTGCCCTGGGGAGGCTCAGGAACAGCCTCCAGCCCTCCTGAAGAGGCAAACACAAGGAATTGCAGTGTTATAGGGGAAAGCAGAGCAGTTTTGTGCATTGTACATAACAAAAGGAAGTGTCTCCATAGCAAATGTGAGCTGCACCTTTGTGGGATTGCACAGGACAGTGCTGTAACATTTTTCAGCCTTGAGAAAATTATTTTGGATGTGAAGATCTTCCACAAAGACTTTTTAGTGTTTTGAACCAGAAAAGAAAAGAATACAAACCACAATACAAATTAAAAACAGCCTGGCTGAAGCCAAATCCTAGCTAAGCAGAAATACCCCAGATAATGGAAGTCTGCCCACTCTGAGAGACTGAAACATTGCTTTTCTGAAAGAATTTATTTTAAAACGTGACTAAAGTGCTTCCATTCACAACTAAAGCTCTCCTCCACACTACCCTCGTTCCCTACACCCCTAAATCAGAATCAGGTGGATGAGCTGTCAGAAGAATCAATACTCACCATCTTCCCTTTGGTTTTCAGTCCCCCTTTCACTTTCTGAGAACTGTCTGGGCAATGCTATAAGAGCCTCTGTGCTTTCAGATTCTTCTGCCTCCGTGTCCTTTCCTGCTAGACAGAGCACAGGCATCTGAAATTCTAGAAGTGGATGCTTAAAAAAATTAAATTAAGATCTATAAAGCATCTTGCTGTGAACTGTTGAGATGGACAATTTTAATGTCTGCTCATTGCTTGGTGTCAGCAATCCATAATAAGCTCAAAATAGGTCTGTTAAATTCTTATTTGTAACTCCAGTCAATGAAATGTTCACAATTCATAATATTTCTTTATGCCTCTACTTGAGGAGATGAATCATCAATAAGAACAGGAAGAATTGGAATGTTCTTATAAAAAAGATGAAATAAGAATGAGCTCAATTTAAGTCATTTGTACACTACTCCTTTTAGAGCGATCCATTAAGTTCTGAAGGGGCCCACACTCCTGAGAAATCTTCTTTAAGAATGAACTTAGTAATTTTTTAGTCTTAAATAATACATGTTACACTGCAACAAATGAAACAAAGTCTTCAGAATTCTCCTATTCTATTGAACAAAATAAAATGCCTTTGAAGAACTGAATTAGAACTCAAAAAATAAACCTTTATCCAAATAAAATCGTGCAGGAGTCAGGAAAAATAATGCCTGGAATATTTACTTCCAGAAATTTTAACTTCAGCAAGATGTATTTGTTTATTGTAGATTGTCTGGGGGTTTTAAAACAAGGATTTAAAACAGTATTTATCTGAAAGAAGTAACTTTTTAAAAGGAAACCAAAAAAAGCCTAGGAGTCTTACTAGAGAAGAGTCAAAGATTTTTTCTCACCCAAACTCACCTTCCCCTCTCTTGGAAAACGAATAAGCAGTATCTCCAAGTTTAATTAATTCACTGGTAGATCCTGAGCCATCTGTATCACAAGTTAGAATGAAATATTCTGACTGGGACCTAGGGGGGAACATAAAGCCATCAAATATTTCCTCTCTCAGCCTCTGCCCGTGCAGCCCACGAGAGGGAGCTGCCGAGGAGCTGAGCAGGACCAGCCCTGCTGCCACCCAGCAAACCAGAGCAGGAGCCACAACCATAAACTCAGCTTAAAACCAGAGCAGGAGCCACAACCATAAACTCAGCTTAAAACCAGAGCAGGAGCCACAAACTCAGCTTAAAACCAGAGCAGGAGCCACAAACTCAGATTAAAACCAGAGCAGGAGCCACATAAACTCAGCTTAAAACCAGAGCAGGAGCCACATAAACTCAGCTTAAAACCAGAGCAGGAGCCACATAAACTCAGCTTAAAACCAGAGCAGGAGCCACAACCATAAACTCAGCTTAAAACCAGAGCAGGAGCCACAAACTCAGCTTAAAACCAGAGCAGGAGCCACAACCATAAACTCAGCTTAAAACCAGAGCAGGAGTCACATAAACTCAGCTTAAACCCAGAGCAGGAGCCACAACCATAAACTCAGCTTAAAACCAGAGCAGGAGCAACATAAACTCAGCTTAAAACCAGAGCAGGAGCCACAACCATAAACTCTGCTTAAAACTAGAGCATGAGCCACAAGGTAAACTGAGCTTAAAACCAGAGCAGGAGCCACATAAACTCTGCCTAAAACCAGAGCAGGAGTCACAACCACACACTGAACTCAGCTGAATGAATCAATCTAAAACTGATCAAAGTTTTCAAGTTGTTTCATTCCACACAAAAAGTAAACTTAAGGGAAACAAAACCAGCAGCTCTTCAAGGGCAAAAGAAGGCCCAGATGCAATTTTAGCCCAATCAGAGGAGTCACCTCACATTCCTTTTGGCATATGCAATCAGTAGGTGTCTATACTATAAAAAACCTACTAATTTCTCTACATATAACAGTCAATCACTATGTTTAAGCAAATATTCAGAACTGTTCTTACCTTTCAGCTGATGAGAGCAGTGTGTGTTCTGTAAGTTGATCAGCAGTGCTTTCCAGCTGCTCTTGAGGTGCAATTTGAATTTCATCACTGGACAGCACATTTATCTCAGCTGTTCATAAACAAGAGGTAATTATTTTCAGGAAAAGTACTTCCACCTATCAACTAACAGGTACTACTTCCAATATCATCAGAACAGTGTTTGTGTAATAGCAACACTGTAGAGTTTAATCTAAAATGATGACATGTAATGTTCCCCATAGAGAGGGGGAAGGTAGGGAGGTGGGGCAACTTTTATGGTAAATTTTGCCATATATCCCCTTGCTCCAGTTATTAATAAACCTTTCTTCTTCCTCAAAAGAATTAAACTGTGCATTTACAGCTAGAAAATCTGAGCCACTAACCCCCAGTGGGTAACAAGAGTGGCAGTGTGAGGGAATTTTCCTCAAACAACCCCTGCTATGGGCCTATCCCAGGACCCTCTTCCTGGAAAGGCTGCTGTCCCCCTTCTCCCCTGGTAAATAGAAGGGATATTTGCTCATTCTTCCAATTAAAGCCAACATTTCCCTCCCTGAATCCTAATCCTCAATCATCTACTTATAGGTTGAAAAGCAACTAACCAAGGATGAATTGTCTAGAGTAGGTTTCTCAGAAATATTATGTAAGTTTGGGGAAAAAACATCTATTTTATTATTGTTTATGAAAATGAGGAATGCAAATATTCAGCTTCACCCCTGAAAGTTTTCCTCCCCTAAGGTCAGTTTTGTCTTTCTCTTCTCTCCATTGTCAAGGTTGTAAGTTACAAACCCAAATAAATCTTTGCTACATTGGAAACACTTTGGGTTTACATCTCACCTCCAGTCTGAGAAGATGTTTCACTGACTTCTCTAAGATACTCCAACAAACCATCAAATATTTCCAGGAGGTTTTTGATAGATTCCCTGTCTCCTTTCACAATGTTCTCACCTTAAGAGAAGGCAATGACACATATTAATAATTAGTACTTCACAGAAGAAATAGTCTCAAAAGTAGGAATTTTCTGTAGAAGAGTGCTTGGAAATTCTTGTAAAGGTGTCAGCTCAGAAAACACCTTAAGGTCACTTATTTATGACTATGTAGGTAAGCTTAAACTATATTTTAAGTGTTCTAAATTGGCATATTTTCAGTTTTAGTAAGTTTATTGATGCAGTAACTGCTGACACACTCACAAAATAAATATTCTGAGATATTTTCAAGGACAATTGGTATTTAATATTTTTCTAATACATAAAACTATAGCATGAAGCAGTCTGTGGAGTGGCAGCAGGATTTTGCAAACACCAGCCACTGTATTACAGGCACCAAGTCAGATCCTTCTTATCAAGCAGTTTTCATTCTTTGCTGTGTGAGAACATACTCAGGAATACTCAGGGAAAGCCATAATCTATGTACAGATAAAAAACACAGTTCAAGTCTTTACTCCCCAACTCTTAAAAATATATGAACAAGTTTGAAACTCCAGGGTCATGTCTTAAAAACCAGTATCCAAGTGTACATTATGATGCACAGTGTCCAAGCCTGAGCCAGCAGCAGATTTCAGGTAACACTGTGGCAGTCAGATGAAGCAGGGCTGGATGTTAACTCTAACATTTCTTACTCTTATTTATTCTCTGCTTGCTGTTTCAATGTATAACCTGATGGCCAAGGCAGTGGGTCAGTGTTCTGGTGACATCCATACCATAACAAGAGATTCCATGCAAGTCTGAGAGCAAGCTGTGTAACACCTGGTTCTTAAAGAGTTCAAATCAAACCACACAAATATTCAACTGCATTTGTCTCCTTAAACCAAGTACTTACCTGTGATGTGAGATAAGCTGACCTGCAAATAATCCAATGCCAGGGAATCTATTACTGCTTGCACATTATGTGCATCATCCTCTTGGCTTCTGGGAGTAGCAATGAAATCTATTTAAAATAAAGAATAGATTTTAGACTATTTAAATGGATAGCTTGTTGCAAGTACCTTAACAATGAAACTACTTTAATTTCTGGCTACAAGCTAGTATTTTTTCAGTACCTTGTGTGCTTGATGAAAAGCCCAAGTATTATATATGGTCCTAGAAAACCTTTTATAAATACTGAGCACAAACTTGTAACACCCCTTGGGAGACGTGAGGTTTTATCAGGATTAAATTCAAGCACAGATCACTGAAGCATTTCTCCTCCACTCCCAGCACACACACCTAGTTCAGACCATCAAACTGGAACTGCAGTTTGTGTTAGGGCTTCTTCTTTCCCTGTCACACACTGATTGCACTGCAATGCACTCTGCTTAATTGGGAACAACATTATTTTTAGTTCTGTGCTTACATTTAACAAGACTTCTACCTTCAATAGGTGCCACTTACCTCAGTGCTCTTAAAACCTTCTGCAATCAGTAGTCTGACACTTCCTACACATAACAGCTTATAAACAAAGCAAATGCATAATTGTACAGCCTTTGCTTAGTGGCTGTCACTGCAGCCCAGTGGAGCTGGGTTAAAGCAGGGTTAAATCACAGCTCAGCTTTACAGACTCTAAGTATCAAGCATTTTATGAGAGCAGACTTCAGTGTTAACCCTACTGTAAGATAAAATAAGCCAGTTCACACCCTTCAAAAGTACCAGGCCCACAGACAGCTTTCAAGGCCTCATTTACAGTAGTTTTGTTGTGGCTATCCTCATAGCTGCCATTCATAGCAGGCCAAAGTTAAAATAAAACTGGCCAATACCACTTAAATCTTCTTAAAGAATTACAATCTTCTATTTTTGTCTTTGGAAGGATGCAAATACTTTAAATCCCTACATCTGTAGGAAGTACTACAAGTTTAAATTTTATTTAACTACACAGAGACAAAAATAAAAAACAGATTTAGCAGTTATCATACCTACCTGGTACCTTTTCTCCTAAGATTGACTCATAAAGACAAACAAACAGGTCAGCCCCACATTCTGAGAGATGCTTTATGTGCTGGTTTATGTGACAGGTCCTACAAAGATCATTGGCAACATCAACCCAATCTGTTCAGAAGAAAAACATAAATGTCAGAACTGAAAGACACAGACATAAAGATGTGGTTATTTACAGTGAAAGGTAACCACTGTGTCTTTAACTCCACCAGAGGTGGTCAAGCACAGCAGGCTGACCCATCCATCCAAAACACTAAACATTGTTCAAGTGCAATCATAGCCCAGCTGGACTTGGGAGGTGAAAAGCACCTAAGTACCACATGCTGGGCTGGTTAATTTTTTGGCTAGGCAGGTTATTTTTTTTTCTATGTAATGAAAAACAAATTTGAATCTGGGCACATAGCCAGGAACTCTAAACCTTCAAGACTCTAACAAGCCAAGCTTTGGTACACTATCTATCAATGATCAGAAATGACAGGTTCTTTTTTGGAAAACATGAGCTTCTCTGACAAACCCAGGTTCTCTAATAGGCTCAGGCAATATCATCAGTGCCAATGTAAAACTCCACATGAAAAGTAAATGATACTGTAATTAATTATTAAGTATTAGCAGAATACAGAGGTGGTCCCACCAAGTGCTCTGTTGAGCACAGTGAGATCATAAATATTGTGATTGTTCCCAAACTTTGAGACCTGAGATCCATGTGCTTTGAAGGACACGTATTCTAACAAGCATTAAGAACTATAATTTATGGGAGATGGCATAAGGCCCCTTTGGAAGGAAAAAGTACAGAATTACTACAACAGAAACTAATTTGTAGTTTTCAGCCTTCTGTACACAGGAGTGTTACTTTTCATCCCTCTACTCCTCCTTCAGTTCCAGGTATCACTTTAGGTTTCAGATGCATGAAAGGTTAAAGCAGCATCTCCTACATTCCAGGCTGATGTCTTGGAACACTTGAATTGCTGTTTATCTGCAGCTTTATTAAGCTAAAAGTGTCGCTAGGAAAGGAACAAAGACAAAAGAGGGGAAGGGAGAGGTTACCGCAAAGAGCTTAAAAAGCCGTAACACAAGAAAACGACAGCTTTATAAATGAATAAACATGAGCTGCATGGATGAGCTTTATAAATTAATAAATAATGAGCCGAATAAAATTGTGCCAGCGACGCGAGCAGCGGGGAGGGGTGCTGAGGGAGAAGGAAGCTCTCCGGCTCTGCGGGCGCCGGGCCGGCCGCTGCTCCGGAACCCCGGGAGCGGGCTGGGCCCCACCTCAGCACGGACCCCTCAGGGCCGGGCCCCGCGAGCCGCACCCGGAGCCCCCCGGGCCCAGCCCTACCTGCGCCCTCAGCGCTGCCCATGGCGGCACCAACGCTCGGGGCCGCCCCCGCCATTTAAACGGCGGCCTGCGCGCTCATTGGGCAGGCGATGCCGGAAGGGGCGGGGCCGCGTGCGCAGCGGTGTCCGGCGCTGTCGGTCATGGCCGGTGTGACGGGAGCGGGGCGGGGCCGATCCCCTCTGTAACAGGACTGGGAACGGGCCTGTGTTTGGGCTGGGAGCGGGCAGCAAAGAGCCCGTGCCCCAAAGCCGAGCCCCAGCCCCGGTCATGGGCCATTCCCGCCGCCCCCCGGTCACGTGGCGGGCGGTCCCGGTGCGGCCCCGCCGTTCCCCGCCCGAGCGCTCCGGTTCCGCCCGGCCGGTGCCGCCACCGGCGCAGGGCCCCGCGGGCCGAGCCTCCCGGGCAGTACAGGCCAGAACCGGGGCGTTCCGGCCGCCAAGCGCGGCTGGCAGCGTAAAATGGCGGCGGGGGAGGGGGGGTTTGTCCGTGAGGCTCCGCCTTGGTCACCTGAACGGGAGGCGGGGGTGGCGCTGCCTCGGTAACGCGGGTGGGGACAGCGCCGGCCGGGGGCGGGGGTGGAGCGGGGGAAAGTTCTAGTGCTTGACCTTGCAGGTTGACCCGGGACGTTGGCTGGCCGGTATGTCCATTACCGCGGGTTGGTGTTCATTGCCACGATACAGGTTTGACAGGGTCATCCGAAGGCATTTCTGCATGAAAGGAGAGCTAAAACCTGTATTAAAAATAGCATCTATAAATGAAAGTCACTGTATTAGCTGCTGGCATGCAGTTTATTGGACAGGTTGCACGGTGAAAGTCTGTTATTTCCTTTCCGAGTAACAGAATTCCATGCTCCTTAGGAATTCTGGGTTTTCCATGTTGAAAGCAAAAATGGTGCCCTTTGTCATGAAACTCCTTGAGCACAACAAAAGCAGGTGAGGTTCCAATTTTACCCAGCAATTAAACCTCAGTGCTGTGAGCTCCAGCAGGGCACGGGCGTCATTTGTAGATCCAAATCCAAGTGCACACAGCACCTCAAGAACACAAAAGAGCTTTTGTTGTGTGTAAGCAAACACAGATCAGTGCTATCGAAACTAAACTAAACACGGATTTCAGTTTGCTACATACACAGCTCCGCAAAGCTGTGTTGATTTGTTTCCATGTGTTGGCTATAATTAAGAGAACACGGGAAAATCAATGATGTTTAACTTAGGAGGGTGGAACAGAAAAATGAGGAAGTTTTTTTACAAAGGAAATTGAAAGGAGTTCCTTGCAGACTTAACTGCGTGTAGACAAGGCAGGGGCTGTATTTTTGTTTAGTCTTTTCAGTTCATTAAAACCTTGGAAAGATTAAACAGCACAGTAACAGGAGACACAAAGTTATACACAAACACAATCAAATTAATCTGTGTTAAGATAAATGCAATAGAACAAGAAAATTTATTTTTACAGCCTTTGCAAAAATCTTTTTCAGACTTATCAGGAACAGGAAGCCAGTAGGGTCAGAGGGTGGAGAGTGTTTATAGGGGTGTTTGGGGGCAAAAATCTTTCACAAGCCATATTAAATAAGTAACGCTATACTGAAAAAAATCTGGGGAGATTCCTCTACTAGAAATTTGCTGGGATAGTGTTAAGAAAACCAGTCAAGTTGGAGTGCTATTGAAATAAAAAATTAATTACAACAAAAATGGTTGAGCAAGGTGGAATTCCAAATTGCTGAGGGTCGAACAGCTGTGGCTATTCATAAACAAAATAAGCCTGACTTAGGTGTTACTTTTGAGGACAATATCATGCAGACCTCTAGTCTTTGCCAACCTTGCTCTATTCTTAGCAACAATTTTTTAAAAGGACAGAAAATAATACAGAACAGATCAAAACCATCTTTATATTTTCATTATGTAGATCTGTATGGGGTCGAGATCTTAAATGCTGTGAATTTCTTGACAGTAAATTTAAAAAAAGGCAAGGAAAATTATAAGCGTGGAATTGCTTTAAAAGGAGAAAAAATTACACTGCAGCTTTGGTTTTTTATAGAGGTATATTAGAAGGTAGTAAAGTCCACAAACAGTATAAATAAACAGAAAGTTATTATTCACGATTTCTACTAACCCATTGTTTTATGCCCCTTGTTGTTATCCAACAATATGGTGAAAATGAAAGTAAATGTGCTTCAGGTTGCGTACACGGAAACTGTAAAACACATTGTCATGGTATCTTACAAGCTAAGGGCATAAATAGAACCAAAATGTAAAGAAATGGCCATCAAATGCAGTTATTTTTGTCCCAGAAAAGCCTTAAAGCACAGATTGCTAGAAGGTGGGAGGATATAAACGGGAAGTGTTGTTACGGCACTTCTTCCTTATGTTGTTTTCATTTCTTCCCTCTCTGCTTGCAGCAGGTGGCTGCACAGGGGTGTTCGTGCTTAAAACTTCAACTTGTGTGTGTGTAAAGCCTCAGGGTGCCGGACACTGGCCCGGCAAAGGCGGTGGGTGAGCAGCAGTGTCCTCTTGGGGTATTGAGTGTTTTTATCCTGTGCCTTTTGGTGGGTGAGCAGCAGTATCCCCTTGGGGTATTGAGTGTTTTTATCCTGTGCCTTTTGGTGGGTGAGCAGCAGTGTCCCCTTGGGGTGTTGAGTGTTTTTATCCCGTGCCTTTTCAGCTCTGCTGCACCTCGGGTGACCTTTGACTCAGGTTACTGGCCCTGGTATGGAATCCAAAAAAAAAACACTTGTAACTTTACGGACATTTGTTTATAAATATATCTGTTTACATATATGTTTATGAACATTTTAAAAGTTACAGCAAAAAAGAACTCGCCTGAGGAGGTTTGACGTTATTTTGGGTCCAGCTCTCCAGGATCCGCACATCTGGCTCCTCCCGAGAGCGAAAGTCACAGGTGGGCATGGGGCCAATCTACCGTGAAGTGTCAGTTATTAGCTAAAATGTTTATTAGTTAAAAGCCTGGGCTCATCTCGAGCTATTTCTGGAGGATTTTCACAAACAGATCTGTGAGAACTGGGGGACTGCACTGCGGACATCAGGGTCCGGCTCTGCCCTGCCGAAAGTGCTGAGGAGCTGAGCTGCGTTCTGAACACACCAGGCAACCGAAAGGCTGCACTTACTGAGGCTGAAGAGAGAATTCTCCATTTCAATTTCCGTCCCTCTCAGGCCGGGGTGCCCTCAGCGAGAACGAGGCTCCTGCCCTCAGCGGCTCCGCGCAGGCGCGGGCAGGGGTGGGGGCTCTCTCTGCGGGGGGGGCACTTCCGGCCGCGAGCTCAAAGCCGGTCAGCCGGGCGAGCCGCGGCCACGCCCACGCGGAAGGGGGCGGGGCCTCGGCCCGGCTCTGGCCGCTTACATAACGGCGGGGGTGGGGCCCGCGCGTGCGTCACGCGCCGGCTCCCGGCAGTCCCCGCTGCCCCGTATATAACCGGCGTCCGCGCGGCCGGGCGCCCACAGTGAGCGGCCCCCGCCAACGGCGTCGGATCTTGTTCAGCCCTTCGCCACCCGCTCTAAGTGACCGGAGTCGCCTCGCCCACCGCCACCATCGCCATGCCCGGGTATTCCAGCGACAGGGATAGAGGGTGAGTCCGGGGGCACGGCCGGCGCCAGCCGCCGCCAGCGTCCGGACTCTGAGCCTGCCCGTGGGGCTCTCGGGGTTGTTTTTCAGACGTTTTAAGATGGCGGCGGGGCGGGGGTTGGGCCCTGAGCCCTTCCCTCAGCGCTCCCGCCGCGAGGGGTGGCCGTGGGAGGGTACCGGGCTTTTTTAGGCCACCGATTGTGGACGACTGTTGGTTCCTTCGCCTCAGAGCACCCCCAGCGGGTGTGCTACCTCTGAAAATAGCGCGGGGGAATTTTAATTTTTTTTTTTAATTTTTTTTTCTGTTGGGAAGAAAGAGACTCGCCCCACCCCCCTGGGGACGTCCCCCCCAGCACAGACGGTCCCTGCAGAGCCCGATTTCCCCCGCTGAGAGCGGCGGGCGGGCTGGAGGTTTGTGGGTCAGTGGGTTGGCAGTGCCGAAGCCTTGGGGAGCTCTCGGCAGGGCGGTTCCCTCCCCTCCCTTCCCCCTCCCAAGGCTCGGGCTGTGGCCGGCAGGAGCCGGCCGGCTCCGCTTTGTGTTGTGTAAGCGGATGTTAATGGCCGGCCCCGCCATGCGGTGGCTGAGGGGAATCAAAATGCCGGCTATGCTGCTGCTGCCTTTGTTCCTCCTCCTCCTCCCCCCGCCCAGCCCCGGCTCTAAAATGGCAGCGGCTGGAAAATGTGGCGTAGACAGAAATGAGAGACAAAGGAAACAGCGCTGGCAGGAAGCAGCGGCCGCTCGGGAAGCGCTGTGTTGTGCCGGGGAGGATCGTTCGCAGTGCTCGCCCGGCCGAAATCGGGAAGTGATCGGGGCGGGGGAGGGAGCCCCGCGCTCGGATCCAGCGCGGCACCGAGCCGCGCCTCGGGGCTTTCCAGATCAGCCTTCTCCGAACGGAGGGACCGAACTTGAAATGCCAATAAAGCGCACGGTCTCACAAAACACCGTTGTTAAAAGATATCTGTGTTTGGGTACATGCAAAAGAACGGTTTACGGGAAAGTTATCTCAAGGTTTCGTAACCGCCTCTGCCCCCTTTCAGCAGTAGGAGTGTCACTGGGACGGGAAACCATTTTGATCACGGGGTAGTGCCAAGATCTTAATACTTGTTGTAACTTGTTCGATTGCATTGTATGGAAATTGGAAAGACACGTTATCTTAGCTTGTGAGTAAGAATTGTGGCCAAGCAGATCGTGGCATCTGCAGCTTAAAGTATGATTTTTAAAGTTCTAGTGGCCTGAAACTGCAGTAGGTAGAGTTTCTGAATTGTAAAGTAATAAGTGGACTGCAGAGATGGTGGTGAAGTTGTTCGGGAAGAGGACCAAAATGTTTCTCCTGCATTCTATGATGTGTTCTTTTTGTCTAGGTTTGGAGCCCCTCGTTTTGGAGGAAGTAGAGGTGGTCCTCTCTCTGGGAAGAAATTTGGAAACCCTGGGGAGAAACTTACAAAAAAGAAATGGAACTTGGATGAGCTGCCCAAATTTGAGAAGAACTTCTACCAAGAACATCCGGATGTAGTGAGACGTACTGCGGTATGTACCTGACCTGGCTTGAGCAAAAGTAAACAGAAAGTGCAAACATGTTGAGGGTCATGGGGCCCAGCAGGCACAGATGGGGTAACTTAAAAAACAGCTTCAGTATCAGAGCTTATTTCCAATGATGGTTGTTTTGTTTTGCAGCAAGAAGTTGAACAGTACAGAGCGAGCAAAGAGGTCACAGTTAGGGGCCATAACTGTCCAAAACCAATTATCAACTTTTATGAAGCAAACTTCCCTGGTAAGTGAAGACCAGTTTAATGATTGTTCTTCAGACTGGATTAGGGCAACATCTGAATCTATGTTTAAATTTTTCCTTCAAGCAAATGTTATGGAAGTAATTCAGAGGCAGAACTTCACTGAACCAACTGCTATTCAAGCACAAGGTTGGCCTGTTGCATTGAGTGGATTGGATATGGTTGGAGTGGCACAGACTGGATCAGGGAAAACACTCTCGGTAAGTTTTGGTTATAGCCTGAAATACTGCTGGATTTCAGCAGTGGCAGTATGGTGTAGCCTAGTGCAGGGTGAACACTTCAAGGAAGAGGTTGTAATGAGATTTTTCTTTCTTTCAAACAGTACTTACTGCCTGCCATTGTGCATATAAATCATCAGCCATTCCTGGAGCGAGGAGATGGACCTATTGTGAGTATTCTTAAATGAAAGGGGATTTTAATTTCTTACGACTGTGTTTTACAGCCTCAGTTGGCCATGCTTATAAGACTGCATAGCTGCATTCTGTTTCTCTATGGAAATAAAGTGGTTCCCTGTTGGCGTAGTTTCCCAAGCAGATTCTATTAACTCTGATTGGATTGTCCTGAAAATAGTACAGAACAGGGCTTGATTTTGGGTTATATTTTGGAAATTGCTATCCCTGGAAGCCAGTGACTTTCTGGTATCTCTCATGTGTTTGATGGTAGTTAAGATGCCAGGTAACTTGGTTTGCCTACTTAAATCTACTTCAGTCAATCTGGCACTGAACTTCACACTCAGAATTAGTCTCAGGCTAGGATCTTCCAGTGGGCATTGAACTAAAGATGGGCATCCTGTTTGCAGTGTCTTGTGTTGGCACCAACCCGTGAACTGGCCCAGCAAGTGCAGCAGGTGGCTGCAGAGTACAGCAGAGCGTGTCGTTTGAAGTCCACGTGTATTTATGGAGGTGCTCCAAAGGGACCACAGATCCGTGACCTGGAAAGAGGTATGGATCAGCCTCGCTGCATCTCTGTCTGGGGCAATGTGGAAACTGCTTCAGCTGATGGGACTGCTTGGTTTTAGGTGTGGAAATCTGCATTGCAACACCTGGAAGACTTATAGACTTCCTGGAAGCTGGAAAGACCAATCTCAGGAGGTGTACTTACCTTGTCCTTGATGAAGCTGACAGGATGCTTGATATGGGATTTGAACCTCAGATCAGAAAAATTGTGGATCAGATTAGAGTGAGTATAATGGTTTATGCATTTGTCACTATAGCAGATATAAACTACTGCCACCACCCTTGTTAAAGCGAGGGCAGTGCCAGCCTGGGTAGTTTGGGTTGGGCATTTATCTTAACCCTATACTGATCTTTCATTGATCTTTCTAGCCTGACAGGCAGACTCTGATGTGGAGTGCCACATGGCCTAAGGAAGTGAGGCAGCTGGCTGAAGATTTCCTGAAAGAATATGTGCACATCAACATTGGTGCACTGGAACTGAGTGCAAACCACAACATTCTTCAGATTGTGGATGTGTGTCATGATGTAGAGAAAGATGACAAGTAAGTAGGCCTTGGGGACAAAGCATTCTGTTTTTTCTGTCAGTTTTACTTTATGAACTGTGAAATGAATGCCTTATTTTGATGGCTTTTTGACATCAGTCTGAGGCAACTTAAAGATAAGAAATCAGTTTAAACTTGTATAGTAGAAAGCAGTCTAAGCTCTAACCATAATCTCTTAAAAACAGGCTTATTCGTTTGATGGAAGAAATCATGAGCGAGAAGGAAAACAAAACAATTGTTTTTGTGGAAACCAAAAGGCGTTGTGATGATCTTACCAGAAAAATGAGGAGAGATGGGTGAGTAGCAGCTGGGGCTTCACTGAGCAATAGTCTTTGTGTGTGCTCTTGACACCACAGTTAAGAATTAAAACTGTCAGGGACAGCAGCTGTCAGCTACAGTGCCCAGACTGGAATTTGCCAGTAGCCCAGTCTTTGACTAATGAAACCACCAAAGCAGTGTTCTTGGGTCAGTGACGTTCTGTGTTTTCAGGTGGCCAGCGATGGGGATCCACGGTGATAAAAGCCAGCAGGAGCGGGACTGGGTTCTAAATGGTGAGTGCTTCAGCAGTTTCTGCAAGCATCTGATGTGTGCTGCTCAAGGAAAAAAACTGATTCACTTCTTGTGTTACAGAATTCAAACATGGAAAAGCACCAATCCTGATTGCTACAGATGTTGCATCCAGAGGTCTAGGTTAGTAAAAACTCGTAATGCCAGTTGCCCAAAGCTTTTAAAGAAAGTCTATTGCTTTCTTTAACCTCTGCATTTTTCTAAGTTTTCTTCACATAAAGGTGCAGTCTTTGTGGCAAGGCCTAGGCATGACAATCGGAGGACTCGAGGGGGATGGAGGACTAGTGGAAATGATCGGCTGGCTGCTTCCAGTCAAATAGAGAGGTGAAAGCTGAAAGCATTGTGTGCCAGTAATCTTCAAAAGGCAAAGATCATCCTTTAAACAACTACCCCCATAAACTGTTCTCTCATGAAATAAGCAGTTTCATTCACAGTTCACTTTGCCCTGGTATTTCTCTTCTCTCCATGCTTTGCATGATTTGCCATGGTGCAGTACTGTTAGTTTTGTGCATACTGTCTGCTGTGATCTGTGGGTCTTTCAATTTCAGTGAGTTTTTGAAATGTTGAAGAACATAATTTTAAACTTCAATGTTCTATGAAATTTTTTTCAACCATGAAATGGAGAGAGCAGCTTTAAAATGTACTAAGCCTTGTACAAATTGGTGAGTACTGGCACATGAAATCTGAGAATAAAAGTCCACCTCTCACTTTAACAAGTGGGGCAGGAAAGCAATGGCTTTTCAATGCCTTTGAAAGTCGAAGTTCCTCCACCTATACATAGTCGTCATGTCGAGACCTGCCAGAGAGAGACCCATTCTCAAGTGAACCCTGGCTTCTTGGAAGCGCTTGCCTAGACAAGACACAGTGCATAAAAACAACTTGGTGACTTTGGGGGGACAGGTATGTTTTTCTTGCAGCTGCAGTTCAAAGGTCTTGGCAAGACGAGCAGTGTGGCCCCTTTTTTTTGAGCTTCTAATGAGTGTGTATGTGAAGGACCTTGTATGTTTTTACTCTAAGGTCCTCAAATGAGCACATGAAGAGGCTGCTGTGAGCTTTAGTGGCCCTACTGCAAGAAGCTTTCAGATGTCACTTGATGATTTGTAAAGGGGACACTTGAGTTGGGAATGCCAAGCAAATGCACACTCCTTTATGGTAAGGTTTTGGATCACAGGGTGGGTGATGAGAAACGGGATCAGACGGAGTGTGCGTAACTTTTTCTCTTCCACTATGCTCTTGCAGAAATGGATGATTCTAACACTGTTCTTTGCAGCCATTATTCCCTTTAAAATACTCTTGTCTAATGTTTATCTTCGATTTGGCTGTTGTGGTGTGCAAAACTTTGTACCTCGCTTTTTGCCACACTGCAACACTTTACAGATGTGGAAGATGTGAAATTTGTCATCAATTATGACTACCCTAACTCCTCAGAGGACTATATCCACCGAATTGGACGAACTGCCCGCAGTACCAAAACAGGCACAGCATACACATTCTTTACTCCTAACAATATTAAGCAAGTAAATGACCTCATCTCTGTGCTTCGGGAGGCTAATCAAGCCATCAACCCCAAATTGCTCCAGCTGGTTGAAGACAGAGGTTCAGGTAAGGGCTGTTCTTTATCTTGGTGCATGGCTTTTTTTCTCAGAACAAAATGAAAACTTCAGATTCCACCTTCAGACTCTTTTCAAAGTAAATGTGGAAGGTGGTTTAGTTACCAGTTACTGTGAGCTCAGAAGGTATTTATTAACGCAAAAGCAAAAAAACAGCACCCAGATGCTCCCAGCCTATGCTGTGGTGCACCTATGGCTAGGGCAGGCCAAAGAGATACTTCTCACTTGCCCTGAGATAAAATACTCATGGACTCAGTTTTGTGGCTTTGTCTCCTATGGCTTGGAAAGAGAGATGGACCCAAGTGTCCTGCTGGCAAGGTAAAAGTCACTTTTTGCCTTGATGCCACAACTTGTGTATGACTCCTCAAAAGCTTTATCTAACTGGAGTCCAACAAGCGCCTGGAAAGCTTTTATAGTAGGTTTGAATTGTTGGGACGTGAAATAAATGCTCCTTAACAGAACTGAAGAGCCTTTATAATACACATAACTGTCTTGTCTCTTTCACTAGGTCGTTCCCGAGGTGACCGACGTGACAGATACTCTGCGGGCAAAAGGGGTGGATTTAGTAGTTTTAGAGAGAGGGAGAACTTTGAGAGAACCTATGGGGCGCTAGGCAAGAGAGACTTCGGAGCAAAAACCCAAAACGGGGCTTACAGCGCCCAGAGTTTCAGCAATGGAACTCCCTTTGGGAATGGCTTTGCAGCTGCAGGCATGCAGGCCGGCTTCAGGGCCGGCGGTAACCCCACAGGAGCGTACCAGAACGGCTACGAGCAGCAGTACGGCAGTAACATTGCCAACATGCACAATGGCATGAACCAGCAGCAGTACGCCTACCCTGCCACTGGTGCTGCTCCTATGATAGGTTACCCCATGCCCACAAGTTATTCTCAATAACTTAGTGTATTTAAATGTCTCAGTTTTTCATAATTGCTCTTTATATTGTGTGTTATCAAAACAGGATAGTTATTTAAGAAATGGGAAATGCAGAAATGACTGCAGTGCAGCAGTAATTATGGTGCACTTTTTCGCTATTTAAGTTGAATATTTCTCTACATTCCTGAAACAGTTTTTAGTTTTTTGTACTAGAAAATGCAGACAGTGTTTTCAAAGTAAATGTACAGTGATTTGAAATACAGTAACAGAAGGCAGTGCATGGCCTTCCAATAAAGATATTTGAAGACCGATTTTTCTTTCAGATGACAATTTTCTCAACATGTGCACAACTTTACATTAATGAAAAATGTCAAATGTTTTTATATTAAATTCTAGAAAGGTTTCTCAACTGTGTCTGATTAAACATTTAAGCTTATACAAATACCAGCCTTGCCTTGATTGGGCTAGATTGCTTAGCATGGCAGGCTCTGCTTCGATGGGGAAGAAAATTAAAGCTGGCTTCTAAGAAAGTATTGGAAGCAGTGTTCTTCCTTGTCTCACTAGCGTAGGGCCAGTTCTTGGAAAAGATCAAAACTCTGTAGTGGTGTTGCTAGCAAGCTGCTACGAGCGTAGGAAGCTTCTGCAGCACCGTAACCGTCGCCTTCACACGAGCATATGTGCAGACCAGGCTTGAGTGTTGTGTACCCACAGCTGCCAGGCGTTGTGAGTTAGCATGCAGGCTTCTGAGCTTCAGAGAAACGGGAAGATCTTAGTATTAAAACTTTCAAGTTATACTTAAACTGGTATTGAGCAGTGATTTCTTTATGGAGGTGGTGGGAGGGAAGTGGGCTGTTGATCCATGACAATGCCTCATGGATTTTTTTATTTCTAAAGGACTTTTAACATGTGCAAATGACTCTCTAATCTCAAAGCACTGCCCATGTTGAGTAAAGGACCAGCATAATTCTTCATCCTGGGGTTAAAGTGCTTAATGCTTTGAAGCATGGTGTACTTTAATTCCAGTTAATACTAATTTTCAGTTCCTCCTTCTTGTTTATCAGTAACAGTGATGAGTTTTAAGTTTAACAACACTTAATGTGTGTAAGGTTTAATCCACAAGGTTCTTTTTATGTTATTTTGAACCTGAGTTAACTTTGTTTTACACTTAGATCTTTTTGCTTAGTCTGTGCTCAGTCCTTATTATTTGTCCTTGTTTCCCTCTGATGTTCCCTCAGCTTGTGATGTTCTCTAATGCAGCCTAATCTGCCTCTTAAATTTCCTCCTTTTCTGTGAAGTTTCTGTCACTTGACAGTGTTTTGTGATCCTTCATCCTGCTTTGTGAACTCCAGCTGGAGCTTGGAACTGCCCCACTGCGGTCTAAAACTGCAGGTGGCAATGTGTTTTGGTTTGGGGTTATTTTTGAGGGGAGAGTAGGGGTGGGGTTTTTTTCTCATTTATTTGTTTTGGAACACTGCTTAGTGTCACCAGGGGTGAAAAACAAGGAAGTAGATTATTTATCACTGAAGTATGACTTAATGCCCAAGTTTCCATGTCAGTGGCCCGAAACAAAATGCATTGAAAAGCTGGTTTTGTAAAGTTGGGGGTTTTTTTAGTATTAAAAAAGTCGCATTTATTGCTTGTGCATTAAAATTGAGACATGAGAGTCTTTAACAGTGGTGTAAAATCTAAACCTCAGAAAGAGGTTTCTTCTGTGTATTTTAAAACTTTCCAAGCGACCCTTTGCATGGGGCAGTGTTTCCTGAGGGGGAAAATGCAACATTTGCACATATAAAGTAATGAAAAGAAACGAGCTCTAAGCAGCTTTGACATTGCTGCCGGTGCTACTGTGGCAGGATCGAGCTCATGGCAAATCTGCCTTGGAACTAAACTTGCCTGCAGTTCCTGTTGAGGCGGCGGTGGCAGCTCCCGCCGCTGACCCAGTGCCCCACTAAGGCGGCTGTCAGCGCCGGGCCCGGCGGAGGGGGCTTATCCCGGCCCGAGCCCTCCGTGCCGCGGAATGGCTCCTGCCGCAGCCCCGCCTCCCTCCCGGCCCCGCCGCCAGCTCGGGCCGCAGCCGCGATGGAAATTTCCACTGCGCTGCCGGCGCCGAGCCCAGGGCCGCGGGGAGCCGGGGCCTCGCCCGCGCACTTGGCAGCGGCCCCGCGGTGCCGCCTCCGCCCGAGCTCCGCCTGCTGCCTGCACGGCCCCGGCCGTGCCGCTGCCCCGCGGTGGCTCCAGAGGGGCTTTTCCCGGGAATGTGCCCGGCAGCTGCGGCGTGTTCGGGTGACAGCGAGGGCCGGGTCTGTGCCATTGTCCCCCTCCCAGGCCGCGGTGCTGGCGAGCTCTGGCCGTCCCTGTCCCACCGGGCAGGCCAGGCGTGACCCCGGCACGTGCGGCCCTGCTGCCGATGTTGGGAGCTCCTGAGGCCAGTTTGGTTTATAAAACCGACATTGTTTATTCTGCGCAGGGCTCAAGGTTGATTACACCTAGCAAGCACACCAAGGGGTAAAAAGTTACATCTTTTTTACAGTAAAGGTACACAAACCCCCCTACCTAAAGCACATTCTCCGCCTACCCAGTGTATGTTTGTTTGTGTGATGTGAGCTTACCCAATGCTTGAAACGAGTTCTTTTATTAAGCAACTTCTATTGTAGAAATTACCTAACAGCATTAGTTATGTTTACAAAAGGCGAGAAAATTCAGCTCCAAGACGTCAATTCCTTTAGCAGAAATTATCTGCCGGCATCATTACGGTTACAAAAGATGAGAAAATTCAACCCGGGGACAGAAAATTCACCTCGGACGGTCCCTGACCTTCGGCCCGCGGTGGTTCCACTGCGCATGCGCGACCGCCATGTAGCCCTCTCCTTCCCGCGCCGGTTGCTGCGCGTGCGCAGTGGCTGCCCCGACCCCCCACTTTCCCCCCTCCCCTTCCATCCCCGCCGTGAGGGAGCGGCAAAATGGCGCTGGGCTCTCGCCAAGGCTGCCGCTGGTGCGGCCGCGCCGCCCTGGGACAGCCGAGGCGGCGGCGAGTCCCGGAGCCGGCAGGGTGCTCGGCGAGGCCGTACTCGGAGGGCAGCGGTGCTTCCGAGGCGGCGGGTGGGGCGGAGCTGCTGGAGGTGTGCTGGCGGCGGCTCTTTCTACGGGGCGGCGCGGAGCCGCTGCCCTGGAGCGCTTACCTGAGCGGCCGCCACCCCGGCTTCGGGCCGCTGGGCGCGGCGCTGCGCGCTAACCTGGCGGCGCAGTGGTGGGACTCGGCGCTGCCCGTGCGGGAGCAGGTGTTCCCCGTGGATGCCCCACTCCACGGCCCGCCCGGCGCTCTGCAGGACGCGCAGGGGCTGCGGCTGCTGCACCCGGAGACGCTGCGCGAAGCCCTCCGGGGCTGTGGGCAGAGCCCTGGCGGCCCGGGCCTGGATGAAGTCCTGGGGGCCGCGGGGCTGCTGCGGGAGAGCCTCCTGCCCGGTAGGTCCCGGGCGGCTCCGCTCCACCCTGAGCACGAGTTTCCTGCTGGGAGCGAAGCAGCTGCATTTAAGGGGTTTTCCCAGCTGCCTTGGTGCGGTGGGAATGTTCTTTCTGTGCGTGCTTTTCAAGGATCTGACCAGTACAGGTGGGCAGCAGATACGCTCCCAGTAATTCGGGGAAAAGCACATTAAAATCTACGTGTCCAGAGGAACCAGCTCGCTGAGCCCATGTCTGTAAAGCATCAACGCTAGTAAAGATAGTGGGACTGCATGTACAAACAACACGTGCATAATATGTGCTTAATTTGTTCTTGGTAGAGTTAAACATCAGAAACTTTCCCGTGGCCACTAAAAACAGGGCTTTGTCTTTTGTAGGTGTTCTGGCGCAATATGTCAGCTGCTTAGAGCTGGTGAACAAAAGACTACCCTGTGGCCTTGCTCAGATTGGAGTGTGCTTTCATTCTGTTCCAGAAAGTGAACATTCCGTTTCAGGAAATGAACAACACAGCAAAAACCTGACAAGGTAGAGTAATAGAGCAGTTAATCCCTTATCATACCTAAATCGTTTCACTTCTGGATTGTTTTTGAATGCTGTTTCTTGCTTTTCCCCTGTTATTTCCCAAGGTGTTAACTTGCTGCCCTTGCTGTTGTTTAAAGAATAGGCGAGAGGACCTCGTCTCTGCTTGCCTGGTTCAGTTCTCCCAGAACTGCAGGACAGTGGCTCGATTACTGGCTGCGCCAGAGGCTCCAGTGGTGGAGAAAGGTAACAGCAGCAAATCCATGGGGAATCTTGGCCTGCTCCTTTATGCCTTGGGGGGAATGCTCACCTCACCCTGGTTGGTTTTATGGCCTTACATTGCTGGCCTGTTCTAGGTGCATTTCTGGTGGAAATTGAGAAGCTATGGAAGTTGATGATAAACCTGATAACTAGTTTATAACGTGACTTGCAGAAAGACAAATGTTTTCTGTTTGTCAGTGACGTGAGATGAAAATGCCATAAAACAACCAAAAGATTTGGGCTTTAACTAATAAAAACCTTTCGCTGAAAATCAGAAAACGGTACTAAAATGACCCAGACTTCATTTTGCATTGCAGACTTGGTTTTTGTAGTTACTGTGGGATTTGCAGTAGTGATCACATCTTGTTACTTACTTTCAGTTTGCTGTCGGCCCCTCTAACTTCAGCAGCAGTGACTTTCAGGATGAAGAAGGAAGAAGAGGATTTAAGTTACATTATAGCTTTCCCTGGGGGACAGAAACAATAGAAACGCTGAAGAACCTTGGTGATACTGAACTGTTACAGCTGTATCCAGGAGAGAGATCGAAATTACTTGTAAGCTTTACTGTATTAAACATTTTTCCTGCTAAAGAAGGTAATGTGTGAGGGAAATGGTTTCTTTGCTGGTCCACTTGCTTAGCCTGTGGCTGGCCTTTTATTCATTTGCTGCAAGAACAGCACAGTTGACACTCTGCAATCAAACCTGATACTCTGCAAATCAAGCTGATAAAATAGTGTTTGGTACCTTTTTTTTTTTGCAAGGAATTCTTCAAAATTAGAAATGAGCCCTACTGACAGACAGCTGTTGTCAGTGGCATAGCTTTTAACTGTATCTGTGAGTAAATGGAAACAAAAACTCAGACTGTGTTCTGCACTGTTCAGTTTGCATCAAAAAGAGCCTGTGAATGTGAGTTTGCTTTCTTGCTGTAGCTTGTTCACTTTCATGTATGTAGAAGTTTTTATAAATTAATGGGTTATAAAAATAGCTTTATAGAAAAGGGAGGGAACAGAGGGAAATGTCTCCACTGAATATGTTGAACAAACCTAATAAATGGCAATGTTTGGAGTTAGGCTGAACAGATAAAACCAGAATAACTTTGTATTTTACTAGAAAATTGCAACCTTCTCATGACAGTCCTGTCTTTCCTGCTTTTGCAGTTTATTTCTACACAACTGGGTTACATAGGGATTTCTCAGAATGTGGAGACTCGTGGTCATTTGGAACTAATCTACATACCTCCAAAAGAAAATGCAGAGTTTCAAGTGTATTTGCCATAGATTTAAATTTATGATCAAAGTGGCAGAGCAAGAAACAAATCCCATCCTGCCCTGACCTGCTTTCCCCACTGTTACAGCCTTACCTGGTTACTGATACACTGCTAAAATTGCTGGTAATATTTTAAATAAATGTCTGTATTTTAAATGAAATAAGAGTGCTTGAGCTCAGTGTCTCATTAGACATTTGAAGCAAACAAAAAGCTTTTGGGGGCAATCTTTGATGTTTTCCTGTGTGGGTTTTTTCTCCTCAGGGCCGAGATGGAAGGAGGAATGTCATCCCTCATGTTCTGTGTGTGAATGGGAATCTGGACCGAGGAGTGCTAGCTTATCTCTTTGATTCTCTACAGGTGGTTGAGAATCCATTAACAGCAAAGAAAAATTCTCAGAGAAAGGTAAATTTGTGTAAAAAATGGCAGAAAATAAGTAGAGCTCCCCTAGACAATGTGGTAAATTCAAGCATGGCAATGTTTCCTTTTCCACGTGGCCATTCTAATCCCATCCCCATGGGTGCAGACTCAACCTTCTCACTGGCAGCACCAGGCTGGCCCCTTGGCACAGCCCCTGTGGTCCCTGTCACCTACATAAGGAATTTTTCTCATTCTCAGGTCCCCTTTTCCTGTTTTACCCTCCTCTCTGATCAGTAGGTGGGATCTTGCCGTGCAAGTGATAGGGTTGAGAGAAATTGGAATGTAGCTGCAGGTTGTGGGAAAGAGCAATTTGTCTTTTCCAGCAGCATTGAAAAGTGGCTGAGCAGAGTAGAGAAAGTGGGTCCCAGGTGTGATGGGGCATCTCCCCCATCATTCTCCCCACTTTTGCCCTGGTTTCTGCAGTTGGAGTCAGCTGTCAGTGCTGTTGCCCAGGCAGATCTTTGGGCTTTAAGAACAGGCAGTAAACTGGCTGGGAGCTGCCTGCTGGGCTGGCTCTCATCACTCTGGCTCCATTCAAGGTGATGGAACTCTGCTAACAAATCTTCATCTCTCTTCTGGAGCTCAGCCAAAATAGAGTCATTTCTGCCATGTGAATGTAGCTGGGCTGTGTGCTCATTGCATAAACTACAGCTTGCTTCTAAATCAAGATTTTGTGCTGTAACAAAATTTTTGTATGTTTAGAACCTTAATTTAATTTTTAAAAAATTGCTATTTCCTACTTCTGTTTAGAATTGCATGATAAATACATTTAGTAACCTGTTGGTTTTTTAAAATTTATTAGGTACTTAAGCTTCATCCTTGCTTAGCACCCCTTAAAGTGGCCTTGGATGTAGGAAAAGGTCCAACAACAGAGCTGAGGCAGGTATGTTGCAAGAGAGTATTTTGATTTTGAGCATTGACTCTCCATGTGATGTGTTACAGTTCAGACACTGTTTATGTGGAGGAAAATCATGCTGCTGCTTTGACTCCTGGGGATTGCTGGTTGTGCAGAGTTCGTGGTGCTGCTGCTCTGCAGCTTGTGGGTCACAGGCAAAGGAATTCACTGCAGGCAGTTCCTTGTGTGGACAAATTGTCTTTGGTACAATACAGCTGATGCTTGATGCAAAATTAAGGAAAATTAATAGCACCATCCCTCTCAGCTTAATCTGTCAGAATTACCTTAACACCTAGGTTGCACATTCAGAAGGATTTTTTAAAAGTTTTCATTTAAGCCAGTCATGAAGTCCCTGTGGAAGGGAGGAAGCTTCCACTGGCGTGTTTTTAAACAGAAGTGGAGACAGAACTGCCAGGCTGCTTTCTGATTTGAGATTATTTCAGCCAGCAAATAAACACCAGCTAGGAATGTTAATACCACACTTGTTAAGAGCTTTAATGCTTTCTTTGTATAGAGTCTTAGCCCTCAAAGTCTGTCCTTTAATTTTTGTTTTTAAATGAACACAGGTTTGTCAAGGATTGTTCAATGAACTGACAGAAAATGGAATTTCTGTATGGCCAGGTTATCTGGAAACTGTGCACGTGTCTCTGGAACATCTTTATACAAAGTAAGGACAAAGAGTCTTTTGTAAATTAAACCATGAAGGTCAAAGATAACTTTCTGTGGACTGCTGTAAATATTTCTTTTTTCAGTAGGAAGCCATTGAGTGCAGTTACTGACTGAAGGTGTGGATCCTGAACTACAGACTTGGATTCAAGTAGTTTTATTATGAAAAGCATATATCAGCTAATTTTTAAAATTAATTGAATTAGAAGCCTTTCACATGTTACTGTTATTTCCCTGCAACTTTTAAAAACTCTCATGTAGAAAACAAATTGCTTCAGATGAATTGTAAGCTTGCAGAACTGATTCCCACCCTCACCTCCATTTTTGCATCTGGTCTGGTTCTGTATTTCATTCTTAAGCACTCTTTCAGACAACCCCCTGTGTTGAATTTGACAGTTCTTCCAAGTCTGGAGCCACTGCCATGAGTGATGTGATGGAAATGTTTGTGGACATAAAAGCAGCTGTTCCATTTGGGGGCTTTGTTATGATTTGTTAATCAGGAGTGGATTGGGGTGTATGGCTCCTCATCTTGAGCACAGTGATGAGTGGTTTTTTCTGAGAGAAAAGAAATGCAACCTCTTGTTCATGTGCAGTAAAACACGAGAAATTCTGCTTGTAGAAAAATACTCTTTTAATAGGTTACTAAATAAGATTCTTTTTATATAATAAAGTAGCTGAGTAATTTAAAGACATAATCAGGAAAGCAAGGAATGGCAACAAGAAAACTGGAGTGTCACACCAGACTTAGTGCAATACAGCAGAACAAAATATGTGCAGTTTATGGTCATTTGTATGTAAGTTATCTGATTTTTTCCATGCACCAAAAGCAGTAACAGGTGGGTTCTTCTCTCTGCAGGTACGATGAGATGAGTATTCCCTTCATGGTCTTGATAAGTGATGGCACTCTAGAGAATGGAGTGGTCCAGCTGAGAAGCAGAGACACCACCATGAAGGAAATGATGCACATTTCCAGGCTGAAGGACTTTCTAACTAAGTACGTTACATCAGCCAAAAATGTGTAAACTCAAACTTGTTGAACAGAAGGATTTTCTTAGACATCTTTGCCTGAATTGGTTTCAGCATTGTCAAGGACTCAGTGGTTTCTCTGCAAACAGTTCTGCTAAAACTTGGTGGTGCATCTGTTTTCTGTCACATCTGGGTCTTCCACATTGCCTTGGAAAAAGGGAAGAGAAAAACTTGTCCCTTGTTAGCAAGGCTGACCATATTCTTGTTCGTGTCTTTGGTTTTAATATCATGACAGTGCTCCATCCTCAAGTAAAAATTCAGCTTTCCTCTGTATTGCTGACACAATTGGGATCTTTGCTGGAAAATGGTATTTTGTATTAAAGACTTCCAAATCTTAAATATTTTAATAACATTGGTATCTTCTCTCTGCATTTATGTTCTTTTATAATTTTTATGTTGGGTGTCAGCAAAGTCTCCCAGTACTACATGACCACCACCACTGATGTTTGATGTAATGGCAGGAATAGATTTATTATTAACAGCTATCTTTGTGGTGTTTGTAGGAATGTATTTTAGTCACATGGCTTCAGTTCTTAAACATGTAAGCTACTTCATCTTGTACTTGATAAACATAAAAAAATCAGAAATATATTACCAAGAGTAACAGAGTAACAGATTTAATTTTTTTTAACCAGTATTTTCTCTGGACAAAATATCTGTGTGTACAAAATGGTGGAAAAAGTCTAATGTGTGATTGCATTTTTCCTGTACCTAAGCACAGTGGTTAAAATCAGATACAAGAGTTTGCAGAGATACAGAACTCAGTGTTTCTGATCTTCTCTAGATTCCCAGTCCAGCTTGTTCAGTCCCTGTGTGAAGTGCAGCAAGGCCCATGGCCTCTGATAGTCATCAGTCATGAAACACAAGAACTTGCCTTAAAATCTTCTTCTACCAACATGGTGCTCACTTAACTAAAAATGAGTTATTTTTAACAGCAGTAATAATTGCAGTATAGAGTATTTATGCCAGATATAATCAATGTTAGCATAATGTGACTTACTGAACTTATGGAATTCTAAATAAGCTGCTAAGGAATGGTATTAAAGCAACCCAGCAACATCTTAGAAACAGCTGGTAGCAGGATACAGAATTTATTTTTAAATCAGCTGTCCCCAGATTAATTTTAGCAACCTGTCCATATCTGAGAGCTGAAATACTGTTGAACTGTGAAATTGCCATCCTTGCAGGTACATAGAGGCCAAATACAGATCCTCTGGTGCCTGAGGGATGTTTTTTCTTTCTTTTGTTAAACTAGACAAAACCCTTTTGGTTATCTTATGTCTGCAAACAATCCAGTTTCTACTTTATGGTCAGAAACGTAAATCTCTGTGAAAGCTTTACATGTAATTCTAAATTTTATCTGTTTGCTTTTTCTCATAAGTTGAAGTTCATAGATATTATGGCTCAGAGATTTTGCTTTAAAAGTGAGCTACACTGTCTGTCTACAAACTGATTAGGCCAGGAAATTGGTATCTAAATGTCATCTCTTTGTATGTGGCTTGCTGGAATTTAACGCATTTGAGGGCTGAAAATTTTAAAAGTATGTGATTAAGTTAATCAGAAAAAATGATAATCATACCTGGTACTCAGTCTCTGATGAGGACCTTTGAATAGACTGTAGCACATGGGCTCTTCCCTGCTAAAAGCCAGAACAGCATCATTCATAGCTGCTTTTTGGTACAGATAGCCAGAATTAACATCACATCAGCAGTGTGGTAGCTGATGACATCTGTGTGTTCCCTAGGGAGGCTCTTGAATTTGCCTTAGCATGGTTTGTTGGCGTTTTTCCTTCTTCTTCCCCGCCCCTCCTCAAAACAGTTTTAAAGCTATTTTAGTTTTTCCATAGTAACTGAGCAATTTCATAAGCAATTGCAAGTATTTAAGCCCTGCCTCCACCCAGCAAAGTCCCCTCAAAACATATTTGTGTGCATCAGATATTCCAATATTACAGCTTGAGGTTTTCACCTTTTTCCTCTTCTCTTCTAATAACAGCAAAGTTGATGTATTCTTCTTCTGGTCTAACAGGCTCTGGATTAAAGATGATGAACAGCAATTAACTCAATTACAAACAACTTGAATCAGACATTTTTCCTGTAATTTTGAAACAAAGCAGTGAGATTCCATACTGAATAGAAATCATGGAGTATCCATGGGCTTATCAGAGCTCTTCTCACTGTCCTTGCAGGCTGAGAGCTGGCACAAGCAGCAGCCCAGCACTGAGCTGACCCAGCAGGGCAGGGAGAGCTCTACCCACTGCATGAGCAGGAAGGCAGGTTTGTTTGGAGGCAGTTTCTCCATTTGGATATTTAGAAATTGGAAACAATGCCTTTGCCATTGGTTTGTTTAGAGGGGTTCTTATTCCCCTTGGAAAGAGGCATTCACACTCAAGGCAAAGGCAGAAATGTGCAAGTTCAGAGCATTGTCAGGTAATGTCTTCATTATTGTTTGCTTTCTGCAGTTCAAGTTCTAAAATGTCTTAACATAAGTCAGTTGCTTTGTTGTCACTTCATCATTTCAGTTTGAATTTATTTTGAATCTTGCCAAATTTAAGAAAGGTTGAATAAATAACTAAAGTACTGAACGATTTTGAACAGAATGCAGGAGCTATGCAAGTTTGATTTTGCTACCGCTACATATAGCTCACTATTGTCTGTTAGTAAATGGCCATTACACCTTTTTTATTAAAACCTGAGCTGCAGTTTTGGCTGTGTGGCTGTCAGATGGTGCCAGGTATGGGTTCTGAGGGATTTCAGAATGCCTCTAGGGTCAGTAGGTGTCCCCTTCCAGGACCTGAAGAAACCTGCCTGGCTGCAGGGGGTGACAGGAACTTACCAATCTCTGAGTATATGACTTCATTTTCACACTCCTCTGCATTCACTCTTGAAATAAGGCCAGTTGTGGGCCTGGAAGACTTAAATTTTTCTGCAAATTGTAGAAGCAAAAGGTGTGTTATGTGTGTGTATTTATATATATTTCTTAGAAATAAACAATTTCAGTGTATTTTTTAATATTTGGAGATCTCAGGTAATATTGTTTTCACAATCAAAATTATTCTTTAACCAAGGGCATCTTAATAATTTCTCTTTCCAGTGAGGTCAAATTCCTTCCAGTGTTTTTGTGTATTACCTTAGCTGTTGCTTTGCCTCCCCCACCCCAGACCTTCCATCTAAAACACAGCTCAGAGATTTGGCCTTGCCAGAGTCTTGTTAAGCTGCTGGTGCTGCTTCAGAGGAGATTCCACAACATGATAAAATACCAGGAGCTACTCTACTGGAAACGTGATCCTTACACACTGAAATGTATTGACAACATAAATGACCTTTGGAAAAAGAAACAGACGTTCAAATAACTCACTTGCTTTATACAAAGGAATTAGGAAAAACGGAATTGCCAGAGCAAATCCTATTATAAGTAGTAGCAGGATCAGCCCAAGAGAAATTATCAGGGGCTGAGAATGGCTTCTCTCTTCTGCTAAAAAGAAGAAAAAAAAAGGTGTTTATGCAATGAAGTGTTGTTTCATATTTGAAGTATTTTCTGTAAATTGAAATCAAGACTTGACATTTCTTTCAGCTTTTAGATTAACTGGGGTTACTGTAACTGTTCATGAGTCCCAAGGGCTCTGTGCCCCAGCAGGAGAGCAGCTTGCTGGAGCCAGGTAAGCTCTTTCATGGGAGCAGAGAGAAAAATGAATCCAGACTCTCTCCAAGGTGGACCAGGGGTCTCTTGTAAAAGTGAGTCTTCTACAGACATCCCCCATTGTCCCTTCAAACTTCTGTCTAGGATGCATGGAATTGTATGGTTTTGCATTAATTTTAAAACCTCAATTTTTTAAATTTTAAAAAATTATATTTTGAACATCACATTGCAGGATCAAAATATCTGGCTAAACAGTTGCATAGTTAGAACATTCTGAATTTAGTGTGATCCCAGTTTGTCAGCAGTAGTAACCTCCTTTCATTCATACCTGCTAATGTAAAGTTGAAAGCGTTGCTGTATTTTGTAATATTGGGAAAACTGTTATTAGCTTTGCATTTATAGGTTCCAAAGTCACGAAGGGAATTGATAAATAGAAAAATCACAGCTGCTTTCCTCTTCTGCATTGTCTTTTGGGGAGAAATGTTTTGTGTTCCTTTGAAGAACAGATAGGTGATGGGAAGGGATCCGTTCTCCGAGAAGCAGGACAGGGTCACGTTCTGGCCTTGCTTTGCCTGAGAGGTGGGGGAGCTCAGCACTGGCTTGGAGATTGGCTCTGTAGAAAGAAAACTGAAAAGTCTGAATCACAGAGTACAGGACAAGCTCCAGGCAAGGCTTGAAGTGACAACACTGGCAAAAGAGCTGGGCATGGAGGATGGAAGGGTTGTGAGCCAGGTAAGAGGTAAGAACAGCAGCAAAGTTCAGCTCCTCAGTCAAGAAAAGAGATGGCTGTGTGCCCCTGCAGTAACCAGGGCTGGGAGGGGGTACAGCAGGACCTACCTAAGAGGGTGAAGGTGAGGCTGTTGCTGTATTTTCCACCACTGGAGTTGTTGTACTCAGCTTTGCACTTGTATTCCCCCACATCGCTGGCAGAGCTGATGGTCAGGGTGAACAGGGCAGGGCTCAAATCTGACCTGTTGAAAACAGATACCTGCTGGTTGTGCTTGAACAGAGTGTATCTGACAGGTGGGGATCCAGGCTCAGAGAGGCAGGAGAGGGTCACATTCTGCTTCATCACCACATTCAAAGTGCCCTGAACCACTTGCAGCTTGGGATTGGACACCATCTCTGAAAAGAAAAAACTTCTGAGTGAGTTGACTGCACTTAGGACCCAGATTTGTCCCAAAATATGTTGACAACCAAGCTATGCTTATTTGTCTTAAAATGACCCATTATGCATTTTCCACCTCTGCTATCAGGCAGGCAACTCAATAACTTTTCAAAACCAGAATGCAGCTTCACACTTGATGAACAGTGCCTGTGTTCATGCAGAGGAGGCACAGCCACACAAAGCCCACAGATGTGTTCAGCTGAATCAATACTTTTGAACTACAGCAGCAATTAAAACAACAGAAGTATAAAAGATTAAATCAAATATTATGGAGCATTAATTGTAGGAGAAAGTCACCTTATAAATTAGCTGAGAGGTAGCATGTGAACCTGTAAGCAAAAGCAGTATTTTATTTGTTGCTGTCTATTAACAGACAGAACTAACCTTGTGTAAATAGATTGAACACATGAATAGTGGCAGTAAGGGCCTTGATGGTCTCTCAAATTTGTTTCTTTTCATGATCTTATACAAATGGATTTGCAATAAAAACCTGTCTTTCCATAGAAAATGGTACTGAGCTAGTCATGACTAAAATAAATTACAACATTTCCATGGAGGAAAAAATGTTTTAACAAGTTAAAGCAATTTTGACTTTACATATAGGTCAGCAAAGAGATGGTTAACTTTGTATAGAAACTTTTAAACTGACTCACTGCACAGAGGCAAAAGATTTAATTTGGCATGAAATTTTTTGACATTTTTAAATTCCTCCCCCATTTTTTTTGGCTAACAGTCAATCTCAGCACATACCTCAAAATCAACAAGAGAACCTACCTTTGCCATTTGCAGTTGTTTTCTGTATCTGTTGAGACATTTGAGCTAAGAGAAGAAGAAGAAAAGCTTTCAGACAAGAAACAATGGTTCTGCTTGAGAAAGGTTTGGAATATGAAAGAAACATGTCCTTAGCTTACAGTAGGAAAACAGCAGAATTGTCAGAAAAAACATTTTCTGAATACTGGGCAAGAGAGCTGGTGCAGTTACATGACAGAGATCTTTCTTCTGAAGGAGGTGGAGGAGTGGCTCTAGGGCTTGAGGAAGTTCTAAATACGGAAACTGTGCTGATCACTGCTGATCTTTACTCATGTTTCTGTGGAGAAATGTGTCCTATTTCACATGCATTAACCTATGGCAGGCAGAGGGTGGGCAGAGAGAGGAGCAGTGGGGTGGGGAGCTGCAGTTTGGGACAGAGGCAGATGTTGTGCCGCAGTTTGGGACACAGATGTGCAGCAGTTTGGGGCTCAGGCAGATGTGTCCATCTGTCCTGAGCCATGGCTGAGGTGAGCAGCAGTTTGGGACACAGACAGATGTGCAGCAGTTTGGGGCTCAGGCAGATGTTGTGTCCTGCTCTCCTGAGCCATGGCTGAGGTGAGCAGCAGTTTGGGACAGAGGGAGAGTCATGGCAGCAGTTTGGGACACAGGCAGATGTTGTGCAGCAGTTTGGGACACAGATGTGCAGCAGTTTGGGACACAGACAGATGTGCAGCAGTTTGGGGCTCAGGCAGATGTTGTGCATCAGTTTGGGACACAGGCAGATGTGTCCTGCTCTCCTGAGCCATGGCTGAGGTGAGCAGCAGTTTGGGACAGAGGGATAGTCATGGCAGCAGTTTGGGGCACAGACAGATGTGCAGCAGTTTGGGGCTCAGGCAGATGTGCAGCAGTTTGGGGCACAGACAGATGTTGTGTCCATCTGTCCTGAGCCATGGCAACAGTTTGGGACACAGACAGATGTGCAGCAGTTTGGGACACAGGCAGATGTTGTGCAGCAGTTTGGGACACAGGCAGATGTGTCCATCTGTCCTGAGCCATGGCTGAGGTGAGCAGCAGTTTCTCCCCTGAGTTTTGTGGCAGAGCCACCCTGCCCTGCAGTTCAGAACCAGGGAGTCTCTGAAGGTGGAAAAGCCTCAAGAGCATCGAGTTCAGCCATTCCCCCAGCACTGCCAGGGCAGCACTAAACCCTGTCCCCATTTAAAGACATCTCCATGTCTTTAAATCCCTCCAGCTGATTCCACCCTTCTCAGGGCAACTTGAACCCCTGTCTAACCTTTTCCATGAAGAATTTTTTCCTAATATCCAATCTAAACCTCCTCCAGTGCAACTTGAGGCTGATTCCTCCTGTCCTATCTCTTGCTGCTTGGGAGGAAAGACCAGCTCCCACCTCTCTCATTTTGGGTAGTTTTTCCAGCACTGTTCTGGGAAAGGAATGAATGAGATCACTGATCCATATCAAAGAGACACATATTTGCTAGAGATAGGGCAAGTGATAATATAGCTGAGCCTAAGGATGTACGTGGCACTGGGTATGTTTTAGCACCAATATAATTTTTAAAAAACAGTCTAAAATCTGTAGAAGTTTTGAGATGTTAATAAGTATTTATAGCTAGCCAGCTTGTTAAGAAAATATTTTAGTTGAGCTTCAAATATTAAGCTATAAGGAAGTGAAATCTTGTACTAGAGAGTACAAATCTCATAAAGAATTTGAGTTCAACACTACTGCATAAACAAACCTGATGACTAATTTGATGAAGTAATCAGTAATACAAAGCTACATAATGACAGGCTTGGCAAGGAGATATTTTTTACTCTGGGTGAAGTAAATGTCAGCTATGCATGGGCAATGCCTTCTGCAGCACTCCAGGCCCTGTTGTACAATTGCTTACACAGAAAATGACTTAATAGCAATCCTTGTCTTATTTCTTATTTCTTTCTTTGCACTTTCTGAAGGCAACAAAGCAAGAGCAGCCCTGCAGCCCTTCCCTGGCTCGTAGAGGATCCCTGCCCCATCCTTGGCTTTTGCAGCATTGCAAAATTTCCTCACAGAACGTTGTGTGCACTTCCTTCCTCCTTGTTTTTTAAATTTTGCTGGAGGTTTACTTATTTGGGTTTGTTTTCTTTTAAAATTTCTTTTGAGACAGTCTCCACCCTCCTCTCTCTGAAATGTTTCTGATGTGGAAACGCTGTCAGCAAACCCCAAGAAGGGAACATCTTTTCCCAGCTGGCAGGAAGCACGTGTGAAAGTGCAGCTGTAGAGGGAGGATGGGGCTGTTTGTGCATTTTGCTGTTGTGGGAGCCTGCTCTTGTCAGAAACCTCCACAAACATCCCTCAGGAGCCCTGGCTGCTGCAGCTCACCTGCAACCCGAGGCTTTTTCTAAGAAGCTGTGGGTAAAGGAGCTGTGAATTAACCATACCTTGTAAAAAATAAAAGTTTAGGCGTCACCAGAATCTCATGTCCAGCAGCTTTCATGGTGTGCAGGGAAGACAAGTGCTGGTGCAAAGCCCTGGTTTCTGTTTGGAGATGAGGTTTGCTTCCATCTGGATTGTTTTTCAGGCAGAGCTGGCTATTGCCTTTGGACTAAGAGGATGTTGGTTCTTTCAGCATGTGTACAGAGTTTTATAGCAGCAGCAAGGTACTGTGTGAGCTTGGAGTTCCCTTTTTATTAGATTTGCAAATTTCCTGCCTGGAATTAATGTGGTTGTACATGCAAAGAGAACTGAATAAACTTAACAAAGAATTATGAGCAGAACATTGCAGAACAGAACAGAGATAATCCAGCCAAAACAAGTAAGTTAAAACATCAGAAAGGGAAATATATATATCACAAAACTAGTAAGTTTGTGAACCCTAACCCAAACCCTAACCCTAACCCTAACCCTAACCCAAATATATATCACAAAACTAGTAAGTTAAAACATCAGAAAGGGAAATATATATATCACAAAACTAGTAACTTAAAACATCAGAAAGGGAAATATATAACACAAAACAAGTAAGTTAAAATATCAGAAAGGGAAATATATAACACAAAACAAGTAAGTTAAAACATCAGAAAGGGAAATATATATATCACAAAACTAGTAAGTTAAAACATCAGAAAGGGAAATATATATATCACAAAACAAGTAAGTTAAAATATCATAAATGGAAATATGTATTACTTGGTGCTGTGACAATATTCTGCTTTAAGCCAGCAGGTGGAAGGGAATAAACTAAACTGAGCTCTCATTTACAAGGTCAGTTCTTTAACTTGGGATGGATTTCTGTAGTAAAAACTTTGTTCTGTCACGGGCTTCCAAGGAAATTTGTGTGTTCCAGCAGTTCTAGGAATTATTATAAATAGTTATTCCCAGTCCCAGTTCCTCATCCCTAGAGGTCCTGCAGTCTGGAGGAGCATCTGCTGCAGTGGATTCTGCAGAAGGTTTGCCAGAAATCACATGGACTGACAGTTATGTCTGGTGATGGATTAAATCAGGGCTTCTGTTTTGTCTGCAAAAAGGTTTTACTTCTACAGGCAGGGTACTCAATCCTGGATTTTCACACTCCTACTCAAAAAGGCTGTGGGGGCAAGTCTGCTGTTTATTTCAAGTACATGGTGTTTGATTGTGAGAGAATTGTTTTTCTGGAGGACAAAAAAGAGAAAAGGAAAGGATCTCCTTTCTCTGCATATTTAAGGTAGCTTTAAATTTATTCTGGTTGTGAAAGAGAATTTTAACATAGTGAATGCTTTTCAATTGTCTGCAGATTGCAAAGAACATGTCAGCAGGTGAAAGGAACTTTTGGGTACCAATTTAATAAAAGTAGCAGCTCCCAAATCCCCCCGAGATGAAATATTTTTGAATGGTATGTCTGTCCTCCAAATCATCTCCCAACAATGGAAAAAAGAAAGAAAAAAGAAGATGAAACTGAAAACTGGGGTTACTAATGCATTTCTCTTGGGATAAATTCAAACATCACTACATGAAAAGTATTCCAGACAAATATTTTCAGGAATTGCTGTAAGAGTGCAGGATAGAGTGCTCTGTTAGCTTAATCACTCAGTTTACTCACAGGTGTAATTTTAACTTTTTTCTGGTTCCTAACCTCTGATAAAAGTTAAACTTTCCCCCCTGCTCCCCCACAATAACATATTTAATGAAAAAAGGTTTAAAATGGAACACATATTCCAGGATAATAGTCATATATATGACTATTATCAGTCATATATCTATTTTTCAGCCTTTTTCAAGCCTCTCTGGGTGTACTCTGAGGTGTATCTGAGGAGTATCTGCCCCTCTGTGCAGTCACCCATCAGGTCCATGAGGAGCAGCAGTGGCTGGCTGTGTGTGGGCACCTGCAGCAGATCAGGAGCAAATCAATTCTGCCTCTTGCTTTGCACAGGCTGCTGAAGGATGTTCTGTCAACTTGGATCAGCTCAGGGAGTCACCACCAGCTGAATTTTACTGATGAAACTGATGTGGGATAATGCTTGTGGAATCATCAAGCAGTATTAAAATAATGGTAAGAGAAAGAAAAATATTTCCAGGATGAATTCCCTCTGCAGCCAGAAGTTACTGACCTGGCCTCTGTCAGTGCTGATGCTCTGATGGATTTTGCTGCAGAGCTTGAGGCAGTTTTCCAGCTGCATCTGGAAATGCTGGAGTTGAGCAAATGCTGGTCCATTGCCAGTGAAGGGCAGTGTGGGACAGTGACAGGGTGTGATGTGTGCTGCTGAACTGAGGAACTTGCTCATCCAGCAGCTGAAAATGTCCTTGAGGAGCTGGATCAGTCCCACACTACTGGCACAGAGACAGTTCCAGGTGTTCCCACAGACCATGATCACATTGTAATCACCAACTGATCTCACATCTCTGAAAGGAATTTCTCTTATTTGTCTGAAAGAATTTCTAGGTGTGCTGTGTGAAACACAAGTCAAGACAGATTTCAGTGCTCTGTCCAGTGTTGCACTGTACCAGTGAGGAAGCACAAAACCAAATAGTAATAATTAGCTCCTGCTGTAGTAAAAGTAGAATTTCCAGGGTGAAAACCTCAGTGATATTCTGTCATTATCAGCCTTCTGCTTCCTTTAGTTGCTTTTCCAGGCTTAATTTATGTTGCCATTTGGAGGAGGTGTTAGATATCTGTCATCCAATGTTTAGTTGAGAAAAGGGCAGTGAGGGAAGCCCAGTGTGCTTCACTGTCTTGCTCATCTCCCAGCAGATGGTGCCATTGTGAAATGTAATTTATATACCCAAACAAACTGGGCAATCCAGAGTTTCTGTAAATTGTAATTTGTGGAACTTCCACACTTCTCAAAAAAAGGCAATGTTAATTTCCTTAATGTTCTTGTAAGTATTCAAGTCCATGGAGAAAAATTAATTTTTTATTCTTCTCTAGGGAGGTATAAAGAGATGCTTTTAAAACAAAAATAATTGATGCAAATGTCCCACTTTCAAGAGAAGAAAATATGCCCTGAAAATGTGTGTACAAAGAATTTGTTTCATTCCCAGCTCACCAGGGATTTTCTAGACTTGTGAAAACAGCAGTGTTGTTATAGTTCTATTATCTGTGAGTATACTGAAACAGAATTGATAAGTAAGCAAAACAAGTCACAGCTGTAAGAAATCAAAGCAGTTAAACAATTATATGTGTCAGGAATTGAGGGATTAAAAATCAGAGCTGTTCTTGATTTAGTTACTGGAAAACTTGTGTTGACTTCAGTGTAGATAGACATGCATTTCTGAATTTAAAAATTTTATAAAATAAAATTTAGAAAAATCCTAAACATTTGTAGATAGACCTCTATAGCAGTGAAGGGTATTTAAAATCAGTGAACCTACACAAGAAATAATGTGGATTCTCCAAGATCAGTGACAAGATTTCTGAGCCCAAAAATATTTCATTAATAAATCAGCCAGTTAGAACAGGAAGGTGACACACACAAAGCTTTCATCTTTTCTGAAGAAAGTGAGAGTGCCATCAGGAATGGGCATCTGGGACCAGGGGACCAGGTCTGGGGGCCCCAGGAGTTTGGCTGAGTTGGTGAGAATTGGGATGTTCATGCTGGAGGTCGGTGCTGTGGCTGCTCTCTGCTGTGAGCACATGGAAACAAACCAGCTGCACTGTGCTGGGAGCTCTGGGCTGCCTTTCCTGTCGTCAGGGACTGCCTAAAACCACTCTGTTTGCAGAGGGAAAAAAATGAAAATCTTATTCAGCATTTTCCCCTAGTTAGGGAAATAGGCTTTGCCTCTCATTACAGCAAAGCTCTGTTCAGTTGCCAGAGCTGGTGGCTCTTAGGAAATGTCACATGTGAGCAAGTAGCAGAGGATCCAGCCAGTAGAAACAGGGATTGTGAATTCCCAGATGAGGTTTAGTGTGGAAGGGTCCAACTCATTGGCAGTAGATGAAATGGGATGATTCCCATGGGTTTCAAAGGGCATTCAGTCAGGTTATCATGGCTGTTCTGGCTGCTTCAGGAGGTGTGTTGCATTTCTGAGGTCAATCCTGCTTTTCCCACAGATATAATAGGGATTCAATAGAGTTTTTTATATGATGTGAATTAGACTAAATTTGATCTTATGTAACTCAGAAATATGTATCTTGAGAGATGGCATTAAAATGGCCATCAGGAAAATGTGCATGTGTGTTTCTGGCACAGGTACTTGAATTTGCATCATTTGGGTCAATGTGGTTTCCAGTTTAAGCGTGGAAGATGGTATCAAAATGTTCTTGTGTGTTTGAAATGTTTTCCTCTCAAGTTTCATGTTATTTGGCCTAAATTCCTGCAGTAGAATTTAATTCTTGGGTTTTGGTCAATAGCAGCTTGGTTTTCCTCTCCAAGACACCTTGAGGCTTGTCAGGAATATGACAATTTAATCAGCCTGGAGGATCTTGTGAAATGGACTTCACTTGGGAGTGACATCTGGCAACAGCCTCTGGTTTTGGAACAATTGAACCTTAATCCTGAGCTATTTCATCCTAAAGCTGGCCTTTCCACGTGAACCTGGCTCTGACCTGGGCCCTGCTGGCCCTTCTGAAGGATACTGGCCCACCCTCACCCTCCTTCCCCAGCTGGGGCTCACAGGAACCTTTGTCCCCCCGTGGGAAAGCCTGTTGTGGTTTTGCTGGGCTTTTCATGTCCTGCTGAATTCTTCTACGGGGAAAAGGGGAAGGGGAAAATCTCCTTCCTTCCTATTTTTTTGTTACCAATAGCAAAAGTTGATTTACCTTTGTTCTCCACCTGCCACGTGTCCTCCTACTCTTTTCCTTTACCTGTCCCTGGGGACCATGGCTGGCAGCTGGCCAGGCCTGCAGGCTTTTGTTGGTGGTTGTTTCAAACGGCCTGGACAGAGCAGGACAAACAGCAGTGCTCGTTACCAGCTCAGTCCTAATTGCTGTGACTATTGTGCCCTTCTGTAAAACAGCCAGAGGTTCTTGCAGCCCTTACATTGTTAAATAGATGAGTGTTTTCCTTCTGTTTCCTTTTGTAAAATTCCACGCTGATGTGGGTAATACCATCATTGACGTAGATTTAAAGCTTTAAAATAGTGGTTTGGGGGGAAAACTACAGCTTTCATTCACCCCAGGAGGAAAGGAAGGGATTTCATATGAACAGTGAAGCTCATGAGAACTGTCTGTCTCATTTATGGCCTTCTGTGTTCAGTAATTTTGTATTGTTTTATGCAGTGTTTTAACAAGCCTGGGAAATGTTGCTGGAATTAAAGGAAAGCCTTGGCTCTGTCCACAGAGGAAAGAACAAAGAGATTAAAAGCTGAGCACTCAGTTTTCAAGAATAACTAAATCACAGTTTGGGGAGTTCTGGGTCGCACAACTTGAGAAACTTTCTGAAGGGCTTGGTTTAAGCTCACTTTGTCCAGCCTGTAGGCTTCAGTCAGTGTCAGGCCTGGAGGGAATGGCTTAGTCTGACTTAAAAGCAGGCTGATGGACTGAGAGGAATATCCTGGACAATGGGAAAGAATTCTGTTTCACATTGTGCCAGTGCTGCTGCAGATTTCTGCTGAGAATTGCAACTGCATCCAATTCTTTCCTGAGGGGTTTAGGGTTTGTGATTGTGTGTCCTTTGTGCTGTCCTAACTGCAAAAAATAAAATCTGGTGCAGATCCAGGTTTTTGATATATGATGGTAGTATGAGAGATCCACCTGTCAATATTCTAGTCTCACACAACAGTGCCTCTGCTGTTTGAGATAATTTGAATTTATTGTGTAAATTACAGTAAAGGTGTTCTTTGCCACAGCAAAAATGGAAGACCTAGAAATTGGAGGTGAAGCGGGAAAATGGGAAATTATGTACATCTATTCTCTGAAAGAGTCTTCTGTTAGGATGAAGGGAAGTATTTGCTCAAGTATCTGCTGAGGTCAAGTAGCAAAGGTAATTTCTGTTCCTAAATGGTTAACAGTGACTTAAAAATACCCAGATTGACAGGAACTGCAGGATAATGTCATTGGAACTTCTTGTTTTTTTAATACACCTTAAGAAATTAAACAAAGCAAATGCATTTGGTAGCGCCCTCAGGAAAAGTCCAGTCACTTCCTGCCCAGTAATCTGCCTGGGAGCAGCAGATACATTCTCATTGTTTGCCATTTCCAGTTTCCAGTAATGGGAACGATTACTTGATCCAGGCAGTTTCTGCTGAAGATCGGGGAAAACGTACAAATTTTAATGGCAAATTTTTATCTGTTTCCATAAAACAACAAGGGAAAAAAGCAAAACGTGGTTTTGGTACCTGGAGGCATCACCTCTGATAATGAATATTGTTTTATTTTGGGATTGAAGTGTCTGCTCTTCAGGAACGAGATGTATCTTGCTCTTCTGGTGATTTTCTTGCAGTGTAAGTTTGGTAACTGAGTCTCTGGGTGGGTACAAGTGTTGCTGCTTTGTCTGGGGTTGGTTGAGGCTTTTTACAGTTTTGCATCACTGTGTCTCAGTCTGTAAGCTTTGAAAATAACATTTTTTCTCTTTTTTTTTCCCCCCCAGGTTCAGAACTTTACGCTCAGGGGAAAGGTAGGGAATGGTAGATTTTTGTTATTTTGTTGGGGGTTTTTATGTAGAAATTTAATACAACTAATTTAACTAATTCCTCAGTTGGTATGCTTCTATAACAGAGTTTATTTGGATTTGCTGTACAATAGCTCAGTATGAAATTTGGCTATATGAAAAAAAAAGGGCTTACTTGGTGGTGTTTCTTGGTATAGTGTTTAAATCAGAGATGTGCTACTTATACCTTAATAAAGGTGAAATCTTTCCTAAAGTAATTTGCTTTACTGAACCACAAAACAGGTGGCAGAGAAAATGAGCATTTTGTTTTGATATGTGAGAATCCTTCTCATGCCCACGAGGAAGAAGGAAGGATAAAATTATGGAATATAAGTTAAGGGCATTGTGTCCTGATCTTGCAGAAGAATTGATCATGGCTGAGCAGAGCTCAGAAATTGTGTTCTGAAAGGAACATGTTTACTTTTTATCTTATCCTGCTGGCTCCCAGCACGTACATTCTGCATGCTTCCTTTTTCCCATCACCTGGGAGAAACGTTTGCTCCTTGCTGTCATGTGGTTTATTCACATGCAAAGAAATTCACAGCTTTTCACTGATTTTATGGCCCAGACTCTCTAGCAAGGACTCAGTATAAATAGCTGGGAAGTGTGCAGGACAAGGGACATCTTTAGATGCAGGAAAGTTTCTCTATTTGAATAACAATTTCTAATACAAATCCTGACAAGAATAGATATAGAAGTGTAAGTTCTAAAGAAGAGAAAGTGAATTAACTTATACATCTTCCTCTATACTTGTTTCTCAAGATGTGAGAACATAAATATCAATTATACCAGGAGCCTAACAGTTGTAACATTTAAGCTACAAATTCTTTTTCTTGCTGTGGTTATAAAACCAGAATATATTTCTATGCACACACATTTCTATACATATATGCATACTTATATAAATAATACCATGAACTTTGTTTCTAAAAACACTTATCAATTTAAATTACAATATTTCTATCAAATGAAATGTAAATTTAAAAATTAATTTTTGTCATTTAAATGTGGCAGCTTGAGATAAGCTGTGTTGTATTGGACTAATTTAAAATAAAAATATTTTTTCTTTTTTTATAGTCTATCAAGTTTTTACTTTCAACGGAGTTAAAATCAAGGTTGAACCATCTGACAAAGTGAAGAATGGAGCTCCAATGTCAATCATCTGCCATGCTGATATTAGCAAAAATACTGATTTCCAGCTGAAGCACAATTTCACATTTTTTAAGGATGGGAAGCTTGTGTTTATGTCCATATCAGACAAAGAAGATGCACGGTATGAAATACCCGTGGCCAAGTCTGCAGACACAGGAGACTATGAATGTAGGGTGAAAGCAGGTGACAAGGTGGTTATCAGTAAGCCCACCTATGTCTGGGTTGCAGGTGAGTGTTGTGTCAGACATGGCAGATGAGGTACAGAGAGAGAACAACCTTACAGGGAAGGAATAATAGTCAGTGCTTCAACAAGGTATCTTGCAAAGTGTGTTTTATCCTTGACATCACAGTACTTGAGGAGGGTTTGGTACCAATCCCCCATGTTGAGGCACAGAAATGAGCTCAGGACCGCAAGGCTCCAGGCCAGATCAGTGCCAGTCAGGAGCACGGTCTGTGCCACCATCCCCACCATCCTGAGCCTCTGTTCCCTAGGCTAGAGAAAGAGTTATTTGTGAAAGTTGTGCCCACCCCAATTACTGTGATGAGGGGTGGGCAGATTCCTGGAAATGCTGGCAATAACCTACAGGGGTGCTCAGGGTGTGAGAGCCAGCACCACAGCCAGCATCACCATGGGCCACTTTGCAGACAATGTTGTCTCAGTCTTGTTCTTTCATCTCTTATGAGAACACAGGCCACCTCCATCCATACACTCTCTAGACGTGTTCTTGACTGGAGGTGATGTTTTCTCCCTGGAAAAGCATCTTGGACAGAATTTGTCAGCACTGAGTAGTTATGGGGTCATCTTTTGGTTCTTGCAAACTATTTGCATCTGTTAATCAGTATAAATCATTCCCACAGTCATCAGAGGTACTGTTTATTTCAGGATTATGCAAAGTTCTGTTTCTTTTCTTTGTTTCCTGTTGTAAGGAATGACCAAACCAGTCCTGACTGCTGACAAAAAAGAAGTTTCAGAGGGTGAAATTGTGAAATTACGTTGTGAGCTGCCAGAAGAAGTCCCTCCTTTAGAGTTCTATTTCCGCAAGATAAAGACAAATTCAGAGCCTATAGCAAAACGTGTAGCTGAACAAAACCAAAATTTTTCTGAAATGGAATATTATGTTGAAGCAGGAGATAATATTTTACAATTTGATTGCTTTGGCAAGAGACAAGTAAAATCTGGATGGGAGAGCTCCCAACACAGCAACAAAACACTTGTTACAGTCAAGGGTAAGTTGTTTCAACTTTTCTTTTTACATTTCTTTGCTAGCCATAGATAAAAACTGGGTCACATATTTACATGTATATCAATCTGTCTGTATGTTTATATCTGTTCTCTTGCAGAACCATTTAGAAAGCCCACTCTGATCACCAAGCCCTCCAATAACCTTACAGAAGGAGACATTATAGAATTTCAGTGCTCAACCGTGGCAACTGAAATGCGTGGCGTTGAAATCATCTTCCAGAAAAACAGAACAATACTGAACAGTATACGAGATAAGGGAACTCTGAAATACTCTACATTAGCTACTCAAGAGGACAGTGGTGAATACCTGTGTAAGGTGGAGCAAGGAGCAGTGTCTAAAACCACCAAACTGAATGTCTTTGTGTCAGGTAAAACCTCTATTCATCTTACATTTTACTCAAAGTATTAATATTTAAATTTGGCAGACCTCAGGATCCAAGTGTAACCTCCAGATCCAAGAGTAAATTTTCTGTAAGTTAAAGGCTAGTTAGATTTTTTTTTTTATTTTTGCCCACCTATACTTCCCTACTAAAATAATATCCTCAAACAACCTGTGAAAAGTGGTTTCAAGCAAATGCTAAGTTTCTATTTTCCCTGAAAATACAATAATATTAAAATAACACAATTTTTTGGTCCCAAATTACAAACTATCAGTATGTTCTTCATTCTGTATACTTTGAGGTAAGTAGTCATATTCTTCCAGGCTCATTTTGAATGAATCAGCTCTCTTTTTATCTTACAGAATTATTTCCCAAGCCAACACTATCTGCTTCTATGACTCAGTTGGATGAAAATAAAGATTTAATTTTGAACTGCAGCATTAATGGTTCACGGACAGCCAACTTCTCTATCCTACGGAAAAGTTCCAGTGGAGACATCCTGCTGAAAAGATCTAGAATCTTAGCAATTAAAGTTAATGTGAATGATACTGGATCTTACACCTGCAAAGCTGAAGTAAAAGGAATAGTCAAGGAGAGCAAACCTGTAAGGATAAGTGTTTATGGTGAGTTGACACAGAACCATCAGGGAGGGGAAAGGAGCTAAAGCAGAAGCTTTTAAATAAGGACATCAGTTTACAGAATCTGGTCCATCAACTAGCAGGGTGTGTTAGTTCTTACAACATGAATTTCTGTGGGATGGGCTTTAGCTGCAGAGGATTTGGTGTATTGTGATATAATCAAGTCATACTTTCCAGGGCTGGCCCTCAGAGAAGGGAGTTGGAGTGGCTTCCTGCTGGTCCCTGGGTTCTGCTGGGGACCAGATAAACTCCCATTCAGTACCATTTGCAGGAGTCAGGAATGTTCTGCAAAACCTTCACTCTGCTCTGAAGCTCTGTCAGTGCCTGCCTTGAATCCCTGCCCCTCCAGGCAGAAAGCCAGGAGAGGCAGAGCTCATCTGGTTGGCTCTGCTCTAGAAAAGCCAAGGGTTTATTGGTTTATCAAGCACAGCCCCCTCCCCAGCTCAGAACACTCCAGTGCCCTTCCCTCTCATGGAACAGGCACTGTGGTTCTCCAGTCTGTCCCAGGCATGGCCTGCATTGTTCACTGTGCTCCTCCTGAGGGGAGCTGTGCAATCTCAATCTTGTTCCTTGGGTCAGAACTGCTTTAGGAGTGGGATGATCCACAGCTGTGTCACTGAGCCTTTCCTTGTTTTGCTTCATATTGTTCCTGTATGCTGCTTTATTCAAAGTCACATATGTTCTATTTATGCTATTGATTTGTTCAAATCCCCCATTTCCATTCTATCAATGAGGAAGAGCTTCCCAATATAGACTGTGTCTGCAAACTAACTAAATATCGTATATTTATGTTTTCTACAAAATAATATTGTGTCTTTTGGCCTGATGAAATGTAATTTGCAACAATTTTTTTATTCACCTTTTAGCTCCAGTCTCCAAGCCAACTCTTTCTGTTGTCAGTGGCTCTCCAGAGGTGGTATTAGGGAAGCCTCTACAATTAATCTGCCATTCAGTGATGGGAACACCACCAATAACATTCACATTCTACAAAGGGGATGAAATTAAGAAAAATGTAACTAATGACACATATGCTACCTTCCTGGATGAAGATATTGGACTAAACGACAATGGAGGGTACAAATGTGATGCTAGAAACAATCACTCCAGTGGTGTGAAAACTAGCAATATTCTAAATGTCACAGTGATAGGTAAGTCTGTTTAATTCTTCTTCTTCTTCTTGTCTAATGTAATATTTAGATTTTTGAAACTGTAGCAGCAAGTGGTGGACTAAGAAAAATGGATGTGAAATGTTTGCAAGTTCTTGCTCACTTGAGGTAAAATATTTGCCTATCACAGCAAAGTAGTCCAGGACCAGAGCAGAAGTCAATGCTTAATCTTTGAAAAAGAAGAGCTAATTTCTCTCTACCAAGGAGTTTTCAGCTTTGCATCCTGGTTTAAACCCAAATTGTGTTGGTCTTAATAAGATAAACTTGTGGTTAATAGTCTGTTTTCCGAGTTTTGACACTGAGTTATGTATGACTGGAACAGATAAATGCAGAATTGTTGCATTTCTTTTGAGTCAGTTGGATTATTGCACACTCCCCGTTTGCTTTTTAATACAGTATTTGCATTCACCCAGACTACAGCACCTTAGGACTCACCTTAAATTCATCAGTTCCACTGTTTACTAACAGTAGAGAGAAGCTCAGTGATAAAATTCTGAAGAGTTTTATCTAGGGAGATTTAAAGTCAAGGTATTTTGAAATCACGAGGTACAAATAAACAAACACAAAGCATAGTTTTAGTCCATTAACAAGTGGGTATTTCTTTGCTGGAATTGGTGTATCCCAGGTGTCAGAGCTGTGGTTTGGGATATATTGAGACACTGTTTAGAAGTTCTCAGGAGAAGGTCATTGTTTGGAGCCTTGTCAGCCAGTCTTCCACAGTCCCTCACTGGTGAGGTGGTGACTTCAGATTCTCTGTATTCTGTCCTTTCTGTCTGTAGCAGATGTGGAAAAGGACTTATGTTTTCCAGAGCAATTCCCTCTGTCAGGGGCTCAGTCATAGTAACCCATGTCTTATATCTAAATCCACTTCCTAATACAAATACAGCTTCCATGACCACCATCTTTTCATGTCAAATCTGGTTTCCTTCCTCTGCTTCTGTACCAGTGTTGCCTTAATGATTCCTTCTTTATATCTGCCTTCTGTTATCCATAGCTCTTCCCCAAACACATTTATAATATTTCCAGAGTATTTTTCTTTGAGAATTTTAGCAAAACACGCTTCATATCCCAAACATTTTGCAAAGCTGCTGACATTCTGCATGTCTTGCTTCACAAAATGTGTGTCCATTTTCTCCTCCTGTAATTACAAAGGCTGAAGCTCATCTGCTGCTAGGCTAGTTCTGTGTATGCTCATATGCTTCATTTGTAAACCAGCAGACTTAAAACCATGGTTTGGCTATGCATATTCTTACAACTTCTTCACATGCAAACTAACTTCTGTCCTTGTGTTTGCTATATTCTGTAACCATTGAAATTTGGGATTTGCTTTTGGAGAACTCGGTTTGTTATCTCCTGACACCCTCTATTGTATATTAGAAGCTACAAGAACACACTTACCACAGAGTTAGCATAAACCAGCATAACTCTACATAACTCTGAAAGCAAAACTACATAAATTGCACCATAGTTATTTAAACAATGGAACTGCTGAGTGTATTATTTCTGGAAACGAAATCATTTGTAGGCAGGGGCCAGAGGGGCATCCAAAGGATTTTAAGGAAAGAGACTGACTGACCTCTCTGGAATGGATATAATTTTTTCCTGTGTCTGCTTTGTTTCTTTATCATGCCCTCTCTATTTCTGGGTCTATAAAAATATTTACTAGAGGATGCTGTCTGGCAGAGACTGTTCAGAAAGATTAATACTGTGCATTCAGTCTCTGTTTAACTAAGCATTAAAGCAAGCATTTCTACACTACAATATTTTGTCATCAAAGTTATTTCTAATAGTGCTAATATTTGTTTTCTTTGTGCCTTCCTCTGTAGTACCAATCAGGAGTGCCAGTTTGGGCAGTGTTCCATATGGAGAAGTAGAAATTGGCAGTGATACTGCTTTCCTCTGCTCTGTGAAGGAAGGATCTTGGCCAATTCACTTCAAGATTTTTAAAAAAACTGATCAGGAAGAACTTCTATATGAAGCAAGGGAATATTCAGACAGAACCATATGGCACAAGAAAACAATGAAGAGGAGGGACACAGGGACCTATTATTGCATGGCCTCGAACCGAGCCAGCGTGGACGTGAGGAGCCGTCCAATAACCATCAGTGGTGAGCTCCTTAATGATAAACTGCCAGTTCTGTCACCTTCACAGGTGATTTGAGATGTTCCTCAATGTAACTCCCTTACTGGAGTGGTTAATGCCACCTTACTGGTGGTTTTTGTGCCAGAAGTTAAACAGAAAGATGTCTTTATAAACAGAGATTGTCCAGTTTATATAGAAAAATTAAGGGGGTGCCCAAAAGCCAAAGGAGCAAGATGCAAACTAAAATCAAGCTGTTGATCACAAACTTGAGCTTTTGGTCACAAAGGAGAGGCTCACTAGAGAACTTGGCACACAAGCCTCTTCCAAGATCTTCCTTAGTGTGTAAGAAGGCTGATGTGTAGTAAAATGAAAGGTCAGGAACTACAGAATTTGGTAGTGTTGACCTGTCACTAACTGCTCTCTTAAACATGTTTTTCTTATTTGCAGTCATCTTAGCAGCTTGGCAGAAAGGAGTCATTGCTGCATTTGTCCTGACAGCCCTGGCAGGAGCAGGAGCAGTCGTTTTGTGGTGGTTTTTGCGTAAGAAGAAAAAGGGTAATGATGTCCCCCCTCTCTTTGTTTTGGGACAAATGTATCACAGTTGAACTTGCATTTGTCTCAGCAGCAAAGGCTTGTGGGGGTGAGGCTTCAGAGATGACTAAACACAATTAAAAGAATCTACTGAAAATGCTAGGTGACTCAAATTATGCTGCAAATGTGCTGAAGCTTTCCAAGCATATTGGGCAAAAACATGTAACTAATAGTGCTGGGCAGCCCTAGGGAAGCAAAGTTTATAAAATAGGCCAGAATTACACTGTTCCCATGTAGTCCTAGGTCTGAAATTCAGCCTCAGGCAATGTAGAGGCAGACAGGGCCTGAGGAGGTTTCTGATCCATTATAGAGGTATAAAAATTTGATTTGGGGTCCCAACTCAGGTGTAATTGATCTACCTCTCTAGTCCTCATGAAGGAGACTTAGACTATTAATTTATGGGATTATGTTTTTTTCTTCCACTCTGTAATACAGTTTCATTGAGGGATTTGTCTTTTATTGTTAAGGTATTTTTTTTAGGTCTTGTTATTTCAGAAAATAAGTAAATCTGATTGATCCTCTGATGTCCTGTACATAGCAAATTGTTTGGGAAAATTTGGAGCATTTGGATGTCCCAGATTGCTTAAATTGGCTAGGTTAAAATCTAGGGATTTGGGATCTAGGGTTTTCTATGAAAGAGAGATTTAAGGGACCTGGGAGATAAACAAGATGTTAGGTAATTAATATAATTAATATAATAATAAGGTAAACAAGATGTGAGGTAAATAATTTTGTGATAGCCAGGAGAAACTACTCTGACAGGAGTAGACAATCACTATATTTTTGAGTTTAATTTTTACTTTTAAATTCTTCACTTGTGCAACCTATTAATAGAAATTTTGTTTTTCTCTGTCAAGCTAAAGGACCATCCATGGAGATGTCTGGGTAAGATGCCTCCCTGTCTGGGTTTCAGCTGGGATAGAGTTAATTTTCCTCTTAGTAGCTGGTACAGTGCTGTGTTTTGCATTTGGTGTGAGAATGCTGTTGATAACCCTGCTGTTTAGTTAAGTAGTGCTTACACTGAGTCAAGGACTTTTCAGTTTCCCATGCTCAGCCAGTGAGCAGGGGCACAAGAAGCCAGGCAGGATGGTGGCCTGGACAGTTGACCCAACCTGTCAAAGGGATCTTCCACACCACAGAGTGTCATTGCCAGGAGAGAAACTGGGGGAATTGTCTGGGAGGCACTGGTCAGGGCTCAGGGCTGGGCTGGGCATCAGTCAGCAGGTGCTGAGCAATTGTATTGAGCATCACTTGTTTTTCCTGAGTTTTACTCCTCTCTCTCTCTCTCCTTCTATTATTACTATTACTACTATTATTATTATTACTATTACTATTTTATTATTATTATATTTTACTTTATTTCAATCATTAAACTGTTCTTATCTCAACTGTTCTTACCTGGGTTTTACTTTTTTCCAATCCTTCTCCTTGTCCCGGTGGGGGTGGGGTGGGTGAGGGAGGGTGCTTAGTTACCAGCTGGGTTAAACCACAACAGCTCTTTTGGCACCCAACGTGGGACTCGAAGTTAACAACAGATCTGGCCAGTGCATGTTGAAACAAGTTTGTTACAAGCATTCCTTGTGGTTTAATAACCACTGGTCACCGTGTTGATTTGTTTGCTCTCAAACAAATTTGTGTTCTCCAACGTGTTGCTTGCACTACTGCCCCCTGTTGTGTTTGTTCCCTTCGGGGCAGGGCTCAGGGTGTTGTTTTAACTCACCTGGTCGGGTCTCAGCGCTGCCATCACCTGGGCGTGGGGAGACACCTGTTGGGAATTATTCACAATTACATCTTTTACCCGACTCGTCGGACAGCCAGCTTATGGAGGAGAGACATCTTCCCACAGCCTCCCTTTCTTCTCCAGAGCATTTGAGAATTAGGAAAATTTTGATTACACTTGGGATGATGGAACCAGCATGGTCCTATTGGTAGGAAGCAGCAAGTGGCTGAATGTGGTTCAGCTCTTGTTTAGGGTCAAAAAATTATTTGCACCTACTGCAACCCCCTGAACAGGCCCAGTGGGCACTCCAACTCCAGTAATCACAGACACTGTGGTTGCTCACCCCAGGGGTGGGTGATGCAGCTGAACCAGAGGACCAAGCCCTGTCTGTAGCGGTTGCCCCTTAAAAAGGGAAGAGAAATGCTAAGGAAAGATGGCTCATTTAGTAAAGAAGGACAGAGCAGGGTCATAACAAGAACAGGAGGAAGAGGCAGAACAAGAGGCACCCTATCCCTATCCCTGAGTGAGCTGCAGGATATGCAAAAGGATTTCAGCCATCATCCAGGCGAGCCCATTATCACCTGGATGCTCAGATGCTGGGATAATGGGGCTGGTGGTGTGGAATTAGGGAGTAGAGAAGCCAAGCAGCTGTGATCACTTTCTAGGGAAGGGTGAATTGACAAGGTGATTGGAAGAGTAACACAAGTCCTCAGCCTTTGGAAGCAGCTCTTGTCAAGGAAAGGGATTTCTTCAAGGAAGATGTTCTGTTTCACCCAGGGAATGACCATAATGGAGAGAGTACTCAGTACAGCAGAGAACTAACCATGCTTAGAGCTAGATAATTTATTATGACCCAAACAACACATGGTCACTCACAGATCCAGATGAAGCCAGATGTGCACACACCATGTATCAGAAACGTGTACACCAGAGTGCACCATCATCATCCAACAGCTCACTGGCAGTGCTGTCTGGAGACACAAACAGGCACCAGTGGTGGAGGCAGGGGCTCCCCAGCTCTTGCAGTACACAGAAAGATCTCTTCCTCCCTTGTCCCTGCTGTGGAGAAACCAGTTGAGCAGCTGCAAGAGGATCTGGATCGCACTCCCCACACGCACAGTCCGGAATCTCAGCTGGTGACAGAAAGTGTTGTTTGGTCAAGGGAGGATATTGAGGGCACACACAGGGGAGACCCTGGCTTTTTCTTCAGGCCTACAGAGACAACATGAGGCAGTGGGATAGAATTCTACTTCAGGCCTACATGAATTGCAAGGAAGAACAATCACAAGAGGGGTTCTCCCAGGAAAGCTGCCGCTGGGGTCTGCAGTGGGCAGTTCCTCAGACAGAGTGGAAGGGCTGATCTTATTCCTGATCCTATGGAAAGGAGTTCAGCTCCCTTTTCACAAGAATCAAGTTGCATAAACCTATGAGCAAGACTAAAGGGACTCTGCCTGCAGCCCTGTGGAAGAGAGGGACAGCCTTGCTCCCTGGGTGTGTGGATCACGTGGGCCATCACGTCAGCCCCCCAGGAGTATAAGGCTGCAGCAGACACGGGTGCACAGTGTACCCTGATGTTATCAGGCTGTGAAGGGACAGAAACCACTTCTGTTTCTGGAGGGGGATTGCAAGAGCTGACTGCTGGAGGCTGAAATCAGCCTGACTGGGAATCAGAAGCCCCCGCTGGGACTGGCCCAGATGTTCCATGGGCATAGACTATCTCAGGAGTGGGTACTTCAAGAACCCAGAAGAATCCTGGAGGACTTTCAGTGTAGCAGCCTTGGAGATGGAGGAAATGAAGCAGCTGCCTGGTCCCACCTCTTGGAAGGCCTTTCTGTTGCAGGGTTACTGAAGGCTGAATAGAGCAGGTGCTGGTCACTGTCACAGCACAGCCCTGGCGGCAAAACCGCGCCGAGCCCGGGACTGCGGGAGGAGCTGCTCTGCTCAGGGCATCCCCTGCTTCCCTTGGCCTTTCTCTCTCTCTCTCTCTCTCTCTCTCTCTCTCTAATTTTCATGACTATTATTATTATTATTAACGTTATTTGAATTATTAAACTGTTCTCATCTGAATCCATGGGGTTTATCCTTTCCCAGTCCTCCTCCCCAATCCTCTGTGGCAGGGCAGGGCATGAGTGAGTGGTTGTGGGATGTTTAGCTGCCATCTGGGGTTAAACCAAACGTGCTTTATGATAGTCATGCAATATTTCTGTGTATAAAGGGCTGTAAGCCTTGCTTCACGTGAATATAGCTTGTTACAGCACACACCTGCAAACAATAGATGGTTGTGCTTCATGTTCCACCTGCTAACACAACAACAGGATGAGGAAATACTCTAAAAATAGAAAAAAAGCCAGATAAGTGAAATACAAGAATGTCAGGTCTGTATCTGAATACATTTAAATATGGAATAAAATTGAAAATACAGAGGTCATAAAGAAGAATAACGTAATAGGGAACATTTTTGACCTTAAAGTTCCCTTGTGTTTATCCTAAAGCAAAATTTTGATAGGTTTCAGTGATTAAGGTTATGTGGTAGCCAGCATAGACAGTGACTGATCTTTGCACAGAATCATGTTCTTGGTTTTATTGACTGGTTTTGGATAATTATATCAAATTTTATGGTTTGTTTTTCAGTTCTGCCTTGACTCCAAGCTTGGCAAGTGAAAAACTAACAAGACCACCCAGTGATGGAAACTACTATTCAGGTAGGTTATTATGCCATAAGACTGTTAGTAAATTGGTTTAATTAAACATCTATTTAAAGTTCTGGACTTCATAGTTATTGTTTGGATGGGGCCCAATGTTTTGGGAATACAGAGGGATACCAATAACATTGTCCAAGGTATCTTCTGTCATTTTGTCTTTGTACAGTTTTTATGAGCACGTCTTACACAGATTGGTTTATAAGTCTGACACTTCTCCCAGGCAATCAATTGACAATATCACAGATGGAGAAATCATGGTAAAAGAAAATTATTTTCTGCTTTTGACACAGCTGCTAGAAAATTATTTCAGAGAGGAAATTTGAGCTGTGGCCCCAAATCACATCATGTGGTGTAGCCACAGTATAGGGATGTTAATTTGCCTGGCACCTTTCATTGCAGGACCTCAGTGCACTTGGCAATGACAGGTGGATGTGATGTTTAGAGCACCTGACACAGATAAAGTTGCCCCTTGGGTGTTTGTTAGCTGATTATTTAAAAAGCCACATTCTTCCCACCTGAATGTCTTAGTGGGAATCTAAAAGTAGAATGTGTTATATAGAAATACAGATAATGACAGTAGGAATTGCAGCTGTGTAATTCATTTATTTCATTGGTTACAATAAATACTTTGTCAGCTCAACTTTGGCTTTCATGTTTTAGGATCAGGTTACATTGAAGATAATGAAAACCACATGAAATCAACAGATGAGAGTAAAGGTAATTCCATACCTAAACAATAGATTTTAAAATTATCTTATAATTGAAAGTCTTGATGTTTTCTAATGGCAGGAGTGAGGTAGTAATGATAGGGCCATCCCTTCTTTCCCATGTCCAAAATGACACCAATAGGACCCTTTTATCAATTGCCTTCTGCAGTGTAATTAGCTGTGCTGGATCCCAGGCCATCTAATGATGGGTGGTATAAAAATACAACTTATACTCAAAATATTAAGTTCTATATACAAATATTCTGATTTGTTTAAAAAACAAAGTTTTTCTACAGATTTCTGCTTCTTTTACTTTTCTGTAATTTCTTCACTTCTCTGGATCTTGAAATATCTAAGAATTAAATCTAAAAATAACCTGAATATCTGAATAAAATAATCTGCCAAATCTGTTCTGCAGGATTTCAGTGTGAATGAATGCTGTGGTTCCTTCCAGCTCTTACAGAAATGTGGTAGAAAACCATCCCCACCCCACCCTAAAACCAGAGTAGAAAGCAGCAGCTGTTTCTGTGTCTGCTGTACCCAGGTAGCCAGTTCCTGTCAGCCCTGGCCCTATAAGTCAGATGTCAGATCTTTGCCAGGCTTGCTGAGGGTGTTGTGGCACAGAAGCTTTCTGAGGAGGAAAGTGGGTTCCATTCCAAATGTTTTATGTGGGGCGTGGAGAAAGCTTAGGAGGAAAGTGCTGAAATGGGCAAATTGGCAAAGCAGAAATTTGGAGAATGAGAGGTGATGAGGGAGGCCATGAAAGACATAAAGATGGCTTGAAATGTGGGGAAAGTGCAGAATGGGAAATGTCCTGCCATAGCAACCACAGAAAACAAGAAAGTAATGGCAGGGAGAGGAAGGGAAGAGCAGCTGGAGCAGGAATATGGGAGAAGCTCTGGTAATTCCCTGCTCTATTTTGTGTTGTGCCACTTTTGAAGGTGTTACATTGCAAGTAACAGTTTTAGGCACAATTTGCATGTTCCACAGCTTCAGAAATCTGCCTTTAGTTGGTCTTTTGCCCTTTGGAGTGGGATGGCCTTGAGGAATGGGCTGGCCTTACAACTTAGCAGAGTAACTCCCATGTGCCATCAGCGGGGCCTGGTCCTGCACTATCACAGTCACCTGGGATTTGTCCAATAATTTCAGAAAATAAGTAAATCTGATTTATCCTGTGATATCCTGTACATAGCAGCAGGATCAGGCCCACAGCTCAAACAAAGCATGCAGTCCTACAAAGAAACATCTTCTTGATATTTTTGGGGCAGGACCTGACCTTGAGAGTGCTGAGGTGGATTACACTGAAGTCGAAGTCTCCACGCTTGATCCTCACAGAGGTAATGAACTCTCCAGCCTCTCTGGGTTATTTTTGGGAGCAGCTCTGGGGCTGCTGCTGCTCCCTCACACTGGCCTGGGTTGGCACCTGGGGATGCCAGGGCTGTGCTTTGTGTGCTGAGTCTCCTGCCAGGAGTGCTTCTGAACCTGGCTGGTGCTGTGGCTCCTGTGCTGCTGTTCCTGCAGCTCTTCCCCTGGGATCATTCCCATTTACAGGAGGGCTGTGTGGAGCAAGGCTCCCAGCTGGAGCTGTGGCAGCCTGCTGTGAAATATCCATGTTAAAGAGACCAAATTCACTGAGAGCAACTTGAGGTTGCCACAGGGTAAGGTAATGGGGAGAACAGAAACCAGTGGAATTTCCTCCTTTGTAAAGGAACTGGTTCAAGGGTCAAAGCTGTAATTCACTTGTGATAGAGAAGGGAGAGCAGTGTTGATTTAGTCTGGTGAGGCTTGGAGACCATCCTGGATTTTGTGGCACCTTAAACAGAGAAATGAGATATTGATGCCCAGATAACTTTGTCCTCCTCCCTGCAGTCACCAGACCTCAGAGCGTGGGGCTGAGGTACGTGTCTGCAGCCTTGAAGGAGAAATAGCCATGGAAATTTTTTCACTACTCAAATGCTCACTTCAATCATTCTGTGTCATCTGGAGAACTCCAATGCCATTATGGCCTTGTGTTGAAAGCTGCTAAACCTTTCAGAAATTTGCAAAGAGCTCCAAGTTGGTTAAAGTGAATAAACGTTGCAAGAGAAGTTTATGCTCTGCTCTTGCTTCTTTGCTTCAGCTGAATGAGAAGCAGACTGAGGAAGAAATGGATAAATTTCCTCCTTCCTGGTAGGAAGGACTAGTCACTTATTGCAGAGACCAAAGACATGATTGTTTAGCTGGTGGCACAGATGTTTGGGCAAGAGTGCTCACTCTCCAGGCTTGGCAGCCAAGCCCTCCCGGAACAGCCAGTCCTCCTGTGCTTTGTGTTTTCACTTCCTCCTGTCATCCATCACAGAGTCTCTCTTCCCTGGGTTTGAAGCAGGCTATTTACCCACCCCTGCTAAATTCTGCACTGAAGGACAGAGTTGTTGTATTCTTCTTCAGAATTGGGCTCCTAATTGTTCCAACTGTTTCTGAGTGTGCACTACAATTCCACAATGGTGTGCACACCATTCTACAATGGTGTAGAACAGTGAGATATGATAGTGCATTATTTAATTAAAAAGCCCTGTTAAATTCAAGATCAACACCTATAAAAACAACATTTTCATCCATTCTTGCTATATAACACTATTCCTGTATATCAGACTAAGTAATAAGGTAGTATCTATGCTCTGTAGATAGAACCCCATTAAACCACAGAATAATGTTTACCAAGGTTTGTAAATGAGATCAGATGATTTTAATTGAGTGCTGCCTCATGCTACAGACCTATGCATGGCACACAGAACACTGACAGATTCTGTAATTCTGAGCTGTGCTTGAGTGTACAGAGATATGAACAGTTCCCTGATTGATTTCCTTTGTTGCCCCAGGACACAGTGGAGTGCTTTGGTTATGGAAATGGAAACTGCACTGAAAGTATTTAATGTGTTCCTCCCTGAGAGCATCCTGAGGATGCTGCTGAAATACAGTTAAATAGAAGAAGTTGGATGAAACCAAGTTATCTCTTGAGCTCTGCACTGCCTATCACAATGAAAACAGGATGAGATTTATTCTTGGGAAAAGAGAAGCAAAGCCAAGTTTCTTAATATTCCTGTGTAATAATCATGTACACCCAGAGAGAGAATTTGGCCACAGGGCTGCTGCTGATGCTTCTGTTACGTTGATGTTTTTGTAAGGTTTTGTTCCCAGTCATAATATTCTTTCATGTCTGTGTGTGGGTATGACCAGCCCTTCCTAGGGAACACAACTTTCAGGTTATCACCTTGCTCCAAATCCCTTTTCCCTCTTCTGATTCCTCCTGTTTTCTGAAGGAAGACAAAGCAAATCACATTTCCCTTTTCTCTGGGCTCATTGCTCATCCAGCAGCTACACAGAGTCTGACTCCTTCTGCCTTTTGAGGAACTGCAGATTTCTTTGATCTCTCTGGCCTAACCTCAATTTAATTTATCTTTCCAATCATTTGTTCCTCCTGCCACTGCTGTCAATGTCAATACTAATGTTCTCAGGAGCAGGAGAGTCATATTTTGTGTACTGTGAAAGGTTACTGCAATAAATGCTGCAGTATCTAAGCTGTAGCAGTTGCCTTTTTGTCACTTCTGGGAATTGGGATTGATTGAATGTCACTTCAAACAAAGTTGAAATTACTGTAGAAGGGTGAACACCTTGTCTTTATCAGTAAAGAATTACTTACATTTGAAAACACTGTTTTACCCTGTTTTTCAAGTAATGTCTGAGCTATCTGTTAATTTCTGGAATACTTTTATCTGGAATTATTAAATTCTTACTAATTCTTACTAATACTTACTAAGTTGGTATGCTTGACAAAAATACAGTGCATGTCTTTTCTAAAGCTTAGCTGAGAAAAAAGATGGCAAGGTGATTTAAACCCTTTATTGGGAATCTGAGCAGAACCAAAAGCAGGGGCTAAAGTCAGATTAGGAAATATCCCTGAAGTGACAAGGCAGAAACTGCTAAGTATGGCTGAGTAAGAATGTTCTCCTTATTTTACTTTTATATTGGTTAATTATCTGCAGGGTGGCAACATTATAAAATTAGTGGGAACAAAATGTCAAATCATCCAATAATTTCTCCTGGCGCATTTTTTCAGTGCTAGAACGACTTTTGGAAGGTTGACAAAGGAAATAACATGGGCAGTGGCATTATACCACAATATAATGAAATGAGTATGATAAAAATAAAAAAGCAAACTAAGGAAATGCCTCAAACCAAATCTTTGCACAGAGTCAAAAGGAATAGATTTAGGACTGTTACCTGCTAAAAAAGAGTCCTAAAGAAATGAGCTACCTTTGATTAAAATTCCAAGAAGATTAATTCTTATTTCACTAGAAACTGAATGGATCATTTAAGCAGTAGTCTGTAAGCATTTGAAATATGCCTTGAGATCTTCAAATTATTTTGCAAAGCAAGTTCATGCCAAAGCTGCAAGTTTGAAAGCTGTGATTAGACACTTAGGGAAGTGTGGCTGCTGTTGTTTAAATTAATAGCAGTTTTGCAACTCCATTCTGATGTGTTAGCTCACAGCATTTAAAGGATGCTGAACAGAATTTAAAAACCAAAAATTAATGGAATTAGCTTTGGGAAATCAGAATGTGGTGCCAGAGACACTTGGGTTGTTCAGGGCAATGCAGAACAGTAACAGTCCTGATAGATTTGCAGTCTGAGTCTGAAAATCAGTATGTCTGAATTCTTTAAAGGTTGGGGATTTTTAATAGCTAAAGCATAGGATTCTGTATCCAGAAATTTAAATTTCTTTCCTTTTTTTTTTTTTTTTCAAAGAGGAGACAACAATTAATTTTTTTAAAATTTAACTTTAACTAGAAAAATTTAGTTCTTGGTTTGTTGAAAGTCCACAGCAGAAAGTGATTTTCAATGCCCAGTTCTGGAGCACTTGGATTGCCCAGGGATTTTTAAACTACAGCCATACAATAAATCCAGAGATTGTTCTATTCTCCTACTGGCCAGAAGTTTATGCTGACCACAGAGAAAAGGATTCTTGCTATTTTCAGGCCTCTCTCTCCAAAAGCAGACCTTTCCCAGATAAATGGAAGCTGTGCAGTGTGAAATCTGCAAATATTCTTCTGAGACATTTCACAAAGCACAGCATTTTTTTTTTTTTTTTTGCCATTAAGATTTAATCAGGCCAGTTGCCAAAAGGCTTTATGGTTAGTTTTCCAAGTGATAGATCTCAGGGCTAGGATCCCCAAATCCTTAGAACAAATTGAAGAAGCTCTTCAAAGTGATCCAGAGAAACCATTCTCCAGTGGTAGAGGTCTCTGTGAAATTAAAGCAGTATTGCTTCAAGTTCAGAAGATTAAGAGAATGTTGAAGTCAAATTTAGAAAGGGGAGCAGATTTTCATCTTCTTTTTTATATAGAAGGAGACATCCTTCTCTCAGGCCCTCACAGGCTGGTTTGGGGACGGGGTTGTACTTGCTTTTTCACACAGACTCCACAGGCTCATTGCTGCTTATGGAGCTGCTTCTTCTGAAAGTAAAAAAGTGTGTTCTGTTTGTTTAAGGAGCTTTTCATAAGGCAAACAAAACAAAAAACACACAAAAAGAAAAAAAGAAAAAGAAAAAAAGTTAAAGAAAATATATTGATTCTGTGCCAATACATTTTCCAGCTCCTGAACAGAAGGGGACTGAAACAGTTTATAGTGAAATCAGAAAAACTAATAATGGTAAGTAAGCTAGTGATAAATTAAACACTTTAAGGAAGTGTGTGTATAGAGGTTAGGGATAAATTTCTGACTGAATATTTTATAAGATAATATTTAGACCGAATATTTAGAGCATAATTGCCATAGTAAAGAAGAGCTGCAAGTCACATTGGATAGGAACACACCAAAGTGCAGCTACAAAATCACAGAAGTTGATAAATTGCATGACATCCTAATGGCTCCTTACAAATCAATGGTATTAATATTTGTAATATCTACTTCATCAGCCCATTTGTGCTGGATCTGAATCAAGATCCCTGTTAGGATCCTGTTATCTCAAACTGCTCAAGAGAAACATTTGTCTCTGAACTGACCATGTTTGTCACAGGCTATAAAATATTCCATTTGCTTTGGGTGTAACTCCAGCAAATGTCTGTAAAGGCCCCAACAGCCTCTCCAAGCCTTCAGAGCAATGGGATCATTTCAGCAGCTCCTCTAACACAGACCTGTGTGTGGGCAGTGGCAGCTTGCTGGCAATTGTTGTCTGTAAATGTTCTGGCACTAATCAGTTCAGAGACAGTGCCTTAAAAGATTATTTTATTTCATTATTTATTTCATCATAGATTGTCAAAGTCTGAATTGGAAAGGATTTCCTCTCTTCTCTTGTGTTAGGAAGTCTAGATTTGTAAATATTAGGGGGTTGCAAGCCATTCATATTTTGTCCCCATTCAGGCTTTGTTGTGTGCCATTTTTAATTTTTGGTTGTGCTTTAAGTTTCTATTTTTTCTATAAGGCATTTCCCACCTCTGACACAATATATCTCTGGGGAATCTTTTATTGTGAGGGTCTCCATGTACTTTAGAAAACATTACTTAATTTTTCCTTGTTAGGACTTACATGGCAATTTTTATCTCCATTTTACAGCTGAATAAACAGAGAGATTAGGTCATGCATTAAGGCAAAGTGTTTAGAGAGTGACAACAGTGGCAAAGGAATTTCAGGATCCTTGGTGCCATGCCTGTGTGGTGTACTCATTTTTCACAGCCTTGCAGTGAAAATCAGAATATCTTTCACACTTAAGAGCGTGGCCAGGCATTTCATGCAGAACCACCAAGAGAAAAAACTCAGTTTATTTAGGGCTGAGCCCCAAGGCCACGAATGTTCTGAAATGTTCTCCAGTGAGTGTGAACTGGACCTATAAAAAGCTGCAGAAGCTGCTGTGTAACCCCCACCTGCTCTGCCCAGGTGTGAGGGTGACTCTCACACCACTCACCAGCCCTGCTTTTTTCAGGTACATAACAGAGGATGTAAAGTCCAGGCTGATAAAGCAGAGCTGAAATTCAAAGATCACTTAAAAGGCTGTAATACCATAAGGGAACTCAGTAAAATGGGATATGATTGAAATTCTGAGCTGAATTAAGCAGAGATTCTGCAAACACCCCTGAATCCTGCAGTCCATTTGCTCTTTTAGGCATAACATTCTACAGCTTCAGTTATTCTTGGAAACACAGTGCCAGTTTATTGTTTCAATCACGTCTGTTTTTCCTGACTGATACACAGGAAAAGTGTTTCAATTAGATAAGCAGTGCATCACCCAGCAATGCAGTGCTAGCTTACAGTTAATGTATCACTACCTTGGATTTTTCATAGGCTGTGTGATTGTGAGGTGACAAAGTGTAAATGCAGTGGAGAATCCCTATGAAATATTCTATTTTAATATCTATTAATATAAGCATATTAAATGATGCCAATTGTGACAGATGTTGAACATGACTAGTGGGTGCAGAAGTTGATTTACCATTCTATTCTTTGATATTTTTGAGCAAAAGCCCAGGAGTACAAGCAGCTTCAGGAAGGCAATGATTCAGACAAACGTGTCCTTGGGGAAATCACATGAGTTTAGGAATTGGTGTCAACTACACAGTTTGACATGTTTAACCCCTGAGACCTATGTAACATTTTATTATTACTTGTTAGTAGATAACTATTGTGGTTTAATTAGAATTGAGTGCTTCATAAGCAATTTTGTCTTATGAAGGGGTTGTCTGTGCATTCCAGAAATTGTGTGCACTAGAGAGGAAGCTGAAGGACACTCAGTTGTTATGGCTGACAAGTCCTTTGTGACTGAGCTAAAACATTTTTGCTCTTCATTCTTCTGACAACTCTCACTGCTACCCCCAGCAAGGCAGATGCCATAGCAGGAACCAACTCCTGTATTTTGAGTTCTGTAGCTGTTGCTATAGAGTTTTGTTGTTATTGAGTTCTGTAGCTGTTGCTTGCTCTTATCCAAAATCTGCACCAGGAGCCCATAGTGCTGATAATGCTCTGAGCTTTCCCAGGCCTTTGGCAGTGTGCTGAGCATCTGTCATTATGATTCTTCTTTTTATTTTCCTGATGCTGGCTATGTTATCTCCTGCTTCTGCCATCTGAGTGCCTCCACCACACTATGGATAAGACTCCTCATCCTCCCTGCTGTGCTGTTTTCCTCCTTCTGAGTGCCAGGACTCAGGAGGTGGTTTTACATTAGAGACAGACAGGAACAAACTGTCAAATGCACATTTAACTCCCAGAAGACTTGCAATGCAGGTGGTTGACTACAGTTAACTCATTTGCAGTGGGAAAAGCAGGTGATTTGTGAAATTCCATTCTAGTCAGGTATGTTTGGATTGAAAGTCAAATAATGTCAGTCTCTGGTTGGTTGGATGCTGGATTTCCTCTGCTGTAATGAGAATTTAAGGAGGATGCTGCTCACTTTGCTCTGTAAGCAACTGTGAGATAAGAAGTTGTCCTTGCATTGTTATTGAAAGATTAGTTGAATTCAGAAACACATTTGGTGTTCAGGATGTTCACACAGACATTGTTTTAAAGCCTTTTCTAGAGCAATGGGCTTACTTTAGTATTTTGCATAAAATACAAAAAACTTCAAGCCTCAGCTTTAAATCAGACCTTACATCCAAAAGGCAGTTGGGGAATGGTCAGTGAGTGCCATTCAGGTCAGTAACAGCTTTGTGTTGAAGTCCTTCAGGCTCACCAGGATGAACTGATTTCCTTAAAATCTTGCTTTCTCTGGCTGCTCTGTGAAAAGGCCAAAGCATATTGTGAGTCAGGAATACCCAGCCCAGTCCCAAAGTTGCTGCTTTTTGTCCAGAAAGAAGTGATATAGTCTAAAACTTCAGCAAAACAGGCAATTGTCCAAATCCCCCGGCTGCCAGGAGCGATAAAATGGCTCTGACCCTGCTGCCTCCTGTGGCTGTGCTGGATCCAGGCTGGCAGCTCTTCCTGAGGGAGCCTCAGGATGTCTCACAGCAGTTCAGCTGCCTGGGTGGAGGCTTTTTCAGGCATGATTTATTTCCATCACACCTTTCATCCTCCCAAGGGGCAGCAGGGGCAGGAAGCCCAAGCATCTCCATGCTGGTTCTTTATCTCAGCTCCAGCCCTTCCCTCAGTGCTGATCCCAGGTTTTGGGATTGCACAGGCTTGCAATCAGGCTCCTGTTCGTGTTGCTGAGGGGAATTAGAGCCAACTGCAGCTCACAGATTTCCTCACGTTTTTCCAGGACACTTCCTGTGGAAGATGATGTTATTGGTACATTCTTTCTCCCTCAGTGAACTCTGTCTTTGCTGTGTGTCAGACCCGAAGCTCACAGAAGCCAGTGATAAGCTTTGCACTGATTTTATGTGCACTGGACTGAGCTCACCGTGGCTAATTGCAAGATAACAATTCCCAATTTTTTATAAGAAAGTGGAAATCCAGCAAACAAAATGCAGAACCAGCCTTTATGCTGCTAAGTCTGGAAAAATGAGTTGGTCACTTTGGAAGCAATTGCAGCAGTGAGACAGGAAATTCTAAGAGTCCTACAGCAACCAACAATGTACTATGGAAAAATAAATGTAGCCCAGTGGAAAGAGGCATGAGAAATCCCCTTTGCATTCACAGGGTTGGAACAAATCTATTTGAAATCAGCTCTAGCAATCAGGAAATCTGCTCAAATACTTTCCTGCTACTGAGCCTTGGGCTTAACACCTACATCTTAGCCAGAATTTCCCACTGGATCCTTTTCCAGCATAGGAAGAGCTCACAGGGTCTGGGGATTCATTGTGCTGCTCAGAACTCAGGTGTTAGGGGCACATGAGAGTTGCAGGCAGTCCAAAGCCAGGCAAATAACTTGTCCTCTCTCCAATATAAAAATTCTTTGGATCTTTGGGTTTCTAGACATATTCTAAACTAAGGCCTGGATCTGTGAGACATTGATTCCAGAGCCAAATGCTTACAACAGCTTCAGCCAAAAATCAGGCAAAGCCAGATGGTTTCAGTGAGGCACAAATATGCAGGGAGCTTCTGACCTTGCTTGAACCTGCAGAGCAGAGCTGGGTTGCGTGCATGCCCCGTGTCAGAGCTGTTCCCAAGCTGCCTGCCAAGATTCCCTGATGGAAGCTACTGCTCCAGTAAAGGCCTTGGCAGAACGCTGTGTGTGTCTGCAGCTCAGCACCTTTGCTTCAAGGTCTGACATCTTGGCTTCCACCGGGGCTGGAGGTGCCTTGGAGGTGGATTGACAATTGCAGCTGTTCAGGCACATATTCTCCTTTCCATAACCTCCAGCAGCAAGAAATGGGGGTGACAGTGTCTTAAACTCCTGCTATATTCACTCCTTTGTAAAAATGTGTTCTTTGAATTTAAAATTGCATCAGCTAGAAGCAGTACCAAGAGTTTAGATCCATCAGAAGTCCATAAAACCACCTACCTTTTTTAGACTTGGGAATATTTTAGAAATCACCAGTATCAGACCTTCAGCTCTGATTCCTTTCACAAAACATGGAGCTTTTTCTGTGTGTCTAGAATCCAGCATTTCTCAATTCCCCAGTTTTGGCAGTAAGGGAAAACAAGGCGTTATGAAAAATCTGTCAGTTCTACAGTAAAACTAGTCAAAAAGTAAAACCGCCTCTTTTTTTTTTAATTATTTATTTTTTAAAACAAAAATTAAATAAAAAAGATTGTGAAAAGATTGACATGGTAAAGAATTATTGAAGTCAGAGGGAGAAGACCCATCTTGCCTTGATCAGCATCGACTCCATTTATTAACTCAATCAGTCACTTTTTATAACCGTGTTAATTAAGTTCATGCATATTGCAAACCCGAGCTCACAATAGGTCAGAGATAACACACCAACCCCTCCTTTTGTTTCCAATACCAAGATTTGGGTTCTCAAAACTTATTTTTGCTTTCCCAAAACAGCCAAAGATGGAATATCTACTTGTTATGAGAAAGCTGCCTGAGAACTCTGGTATGCAAGGTTCTCAAGGCCTTCATGTTGGTCACTTTTACTTGTAATTAAAAACAACCTGAGAACTTCTACTGTGAGAATTTTACTCCTCACAGCTGCCTTCTAAGCCATTTCTGAAAAAATCTCCAACCAAGAATCAGCAAAAGCACTGTGTCATTGTGCCTTTATCAGTGGCTGCCCTGAGTGGTACCTGTAGAAATCAGCCAGGCTCCCACAGCACTTCCCTGACACAGAGTGTGACATTTCCTGGCAGGGCTGTGACACTCAGCTAGAAAGCCCCAGGGGCTGGAAGTGGGTGACAGGTAACAAGGAGGCAGCATCACTGGCACTGTGACCTCCAAGCCTGGGTAGCCAACATCCCCTTGTTTGAAGTCTGGAATTTATACAAAATTTCTCATTTCCTCCTTCCTGTGAGAACAATACATTGTGACAGAGACTAAATGACAGCTTGTTAATGCTCATTTCATAAACCTTCTGTATGGTTTTGTCCACTTAAAGCCAAGCTTTGATGTAGCACTGGCTCAGCAGTGGTTTTGTTCAATTCTGTTGGCTTTCAGGACACAAAAATGCTTTTGTGTGTGTTCCATATAACTTCTTCTTTTGTTTCCTAATGTCTAGTCATACGTGGATCAATCTTGCCAAACACTGAGATCAATTTTGTACCGAATTTGAGTTCATGCACTGCTGTGAGGTGCTGTAGTCACCTGAGTTTTTAATCCTTTACTTAGGCTAAAAGTTCTGGCTAGAAAACTCCAAATGTACCATGCCAGAGACCTTCACCTGTGCTCAGTTTCCTTATTACTTCTGCTGGCTGACAAGGGAGTCTCTAAAAGACTTTTATTAGGGTCTAATACTGGTAGTAGTGTCCTGCATAATGTCCTTCATTTAGTGATTTCAGGAAACTTCTCAAGATTTACATAAGTGTTCTGCCTATGGAAGACTGATTTTTAAATTTGCATTTAAAAAATACAAAATTATAAAAAAACATAGATTCAGAAACTAACTCCCATTTATATAAAAAACACTGGGAAGATTAACCCAAGGCCCAGTCCAACCCCTTTTGTTGAACATTTCATGAATTTCCTTCAGACAGCCTCTCTCCAGTGAATCTGATACACTTTGCAAGAAAATACCCTTCAAGATTCAGCACTTAGTTTTGTCACATGTGAAATATCTCAACAGAACATACAGATGAGCACTCTTAACTCTTGAAACCTCTCCTAAAACTGGAGTTACTTTGAGAGGGGAAAGAAATAGTTATGGTTTGGTATTTGAATGTATTCTATGAAATTTCTGAGTAGCTAAATCCACTAGTTTTGAAATAAATGTATGATCCAGTCTTAAAGTTCACTGACCCTAAAAGGAAAGAACTTGCTGGCCCTCAGGTTTTTCATTGGGAACAAGGAACTTTTTATTAATAAAATGTCAGGTGTCTTTGCTGTTATTTTAACAAAGATGTTATATATAACAAAGATGTTATTTTTGCCCTGAAAATTATATCCTCAACTGGATTTCTGCAATACATTATTTTCCTGGCAAGGAACTGGATTAGGAAGTAAAATGCTGATGAGAACTTGCCTCTAAAAGGAAGACTCTTGTCCAGTAACAGAGTGTGCCCTCACGAGAAATTCTACTCTAGCACATGAGCAGGGGAGCTGCCAAACAGGTCCTGCTCAGTGTGGGCTTTGAAATGTCTGTCTCACCCCTGCACTTGGACTAAACTGGAACTTGCATACTCCTCAAAGCCCAGAGCTTTACCCTCTAGATGTAGGTAGGAATTTCATACCATTGCAAAGTGAATAAAAGGGTTGAAGTACCTCTACCTGCATTTTCTGGAACATAAAACTGGTCACTCTGCAAGGTGCCATTTCATAATTTATGCATTGTATTTTATTTTGCAGATTCTATGGAAAACAGGCATTCTGTAAGTACACATTTTATACCATCAGTTAAATACAGAGACATGGTTTGAGGTGATTGTGCATCTGGTGAGATGGTGCTCACAAGGGCTGATGTGGTTTGTTTGTTGCTGGGACCTTTGCAGGACAGATATGGGACAATCCCTTTGTATATATTTTCATGAATCAGACTTTCAATCCTCTGTTTGTAGAATGGTTTTAGGAGTCTGTGGAAGGGGCTGGAGTTTGGGGGTGCTGGTGCACAGATGACATCTCCCAGGAGATCATTGTCACCGGCACAGCTTTGGGTCTGTGCCACCAGCGCTGGCAGGGTGGCACCAGGTGAGGGATGGCTGCAGAGGAAAGCTGCTCACCTGTAAATGCATCACCTGGGTGGCACCAGGTGAGGGATGGCTGCAGAGGAAAACTGCTCACCTGTAAATGCATCACCTGGGTGGCACCAGGTGAGGGATGGCTGCAGAGGAAAGCTGCTCACCTGTAAATGCATCACCTGGGTGGCACGAGGTGAGGGATGGCTGCAGAGGCACAGGAGATTTGCAGATGAAAGCTGCTCAGCTGTAAATGCATCACTGGGGACAGAGCTGCTGCTCCAGTGCCCTCTGTCATCCCCAGAGCCAGAGCCAGGGATGTGCCTGCTCACACAGCCCCTGGGACTGGGATGCCCAGAGATTGGAATGAGCTCCCTCCTCAGGTGTGAGCAGCTGAACCAAGCAGGGATGGGATCAGCCCAACTTGCAGAATTCCCCTCTGTTCACTCTCTGGGGCTGTTTCCTCCTGGGTTTTGGTAGAGCAGGTGGGATGACTCCAAGGGCTGGCAGGAAACTGAGGCCTTGTAAGAAATTTTGAAGGCAAACAGTTTTTATTGCAGAGCACAAAGCTGGGTCATTGCTGGGTCACAGAAGTGGGACTGATACCATCCATATAGATGGAGGATCTCAGCTAAAGATGTGGAGTTTTGTGAATGTTCTGTGGGTGGTGAACAGCTTCATAGTGCTAAGAAGCCAGTGGCAAAATATGGAATTTTTTAAAATAGAAGAAATCTGTTGAATGAGCTGTTCCTCTGCCCTCAGGAGATCTGAGAGGCAGGGAACTCACATTTCAGGGGTACTTTTATGAATGTTAGATATGCTATCAAACCCAACTCAGACTAAGCAGACGGTTGTTTTTTCTGCCACCCACTTTGTGACTTTGGAGCTTGTACTTAAAAAGAAAAAAAGGAGAGACTCATAAATAAGAATCACAATAGCCCAGCCTACGTCAGCTCATGGCATCCATTTGAGTTTTGAAAGGCTCCATCAGCACTCCCCTCCCCATGGGACACACAGGCAGCCCATTGTATTATTTACAGACACTGGCAGTGCACTGAAGGTCACAGATTGTGTTACAATAAACAGACTCATATTAATACAGGCCAGCAGGGTTTATAGTGTCATTGTCTCTCTTAGTTAAAAGGTCTGTTTTTATTCTTTGCTCTCAGTTTTCTAAAAATATGTTGAGCTGAACCCTCCCCTAGGTTATACCAGGTATTCCTTGGAGAGCCATGCAGAAGAAAGTTTGTCCCTGTCCAACACAAAAGAAAAAATGGTCAAGGGTGGCTGTGACAGACATGAAGTGTGAGCTCAGGGAGGAGGTTTTGTCTTCTTTTTTCCACAGCCTACATAATTTCTAATGGACACAAAGATTTTTTTTTTCAATTTTCCTGTGGCCAAAAGTGAGTAAAATATGGAAGTATAAGAAAAAGTCAGTGCAAATAAACTGACCACCCTGTGTGAATCACTTTCATAATTAATTTGGCTATTAAAGCTTGCTAAACCAGGCAATCCGTGAAGTAATGTCAGATTGAAGGAAGAAAAGTGTCAGCTGAGGGCAGTGTTTTCTTTGTGCTTCTTTTATTACTCTCATGTTAGCAGTAGAAGGGTAATAAAAGTAGTTATTCTGTAAAACTAATCTCATTTTCAGGAACACCCCAGAGCAAAGTCAGTTTTATAACACTTGCACATCTTGCTTGAGTTTTCCTAGAAGCTGCCTTATTCAGTTAATGTCTGAGACATTGTCCCTCCTTAGCTGTACTGTTCATGTATTAACATAGAAACTCTTCCCTTTTCTTTCATTATTAGTGCTTTAAAGAGCATAGCAAAAGAACAGAGCCTTTTCTTCTGCTTCTTAAATTCCCACTTCTGTTCCCAAGAAAGCCTGTGACAAAAGCAGCACCTGTCTCTCCAAATAAGTGACCGAAAATTTCTTCATTTTCCATTCCCTCTGCCTGTCTCTCAACACTTTACAGGCCACACAGATGAACACAGAGGAGGCAGGGAGCTGCTAAGGTGCTTTTTAACATCATTTTCTTGCAACTGTTTTTTATTTTTTTTCAGTAGCTCATTTTCACACATGCTTAACTGTGATGTATCTCAGAGGTTTGGTCCAAATGAGGAGCTGTTGATCCTACTCATGAAAAGGAAAATGCTCCTTATAAAGTGATCAAGTGGCTTAAACTTCCTCCCCAGCTGTTCTGCTTCTTGATAGCCCAATGAAGGGTTTGGCTCAGAGGTGAGGTTGCATTTGATCTGCTGCTCCCTCATTTGAGAGTGGAAGGGGCCTTCAGGAGCTGGGCTGCTCAGCTGGCACCTGAATCCCAGGGAATGCCACAACGATCAGCTGGGGTGGCCTTCAAAAAACTTAGAGAGTTCAACTCTTTTTAGGAAGTAATAGATGTTCCAGAAGTGTGAGACAAAGGAGCACAGCACAGAGGAGTATTTTGCCAAGAGCTCTGTTTTCAGGGAGGATATGCAGCCTTTTTATTTCAGTGATGGTGGTGGAGACTCATCAGATCCCAATGTCCTTTTAACTCCCTAAATTCCAATAATGTGCATTCCACTGCTCAGATAAAGTCTGTTAGCATTCAGTTCTGCATTGCTCTTCCAGATGCCACGGGCAGAAGAGAAAACTGCTCTGTGGAGATGGAAGATGTAACAAATCATTTTAATGGTTGCTAGTCCTGCTTTTGTGCATTTGCCCCTACGTAGTTTCTGTCAGAATAAATATAATCCAGCAGGGAAAATTAGGAGCTTTGCTTCTTCACTGAGAGACCATGACAAAATTGAGTGCAGCCTTTTAGTAAACACTGTGTACTGACACAGGTGCATTGAAAGGGTTTCTATTATGTCAATAAAGGTGAAGCATTAGAAAAATAATTAGTCAAAGTTTGAATTTCTTGAACTATATAAAGGCTCAGTTGCAGTACAGGTTGTGACTGATTTGCAGTCCAGAGTACCTGGAACCTGAATGTCTTGGATTTTTAGGTCATTTCGAAAGGAACCTGAAGTTTTATGTCAGGGGTTGCTTCCCTCCATCTCCTCTGTTTCAGAAATTTGTATCTTAAATGCAATCCATAGGAAGTATTTGCAAAAGAAATGAATTACTTAGAGAGGAACTGGGAGGAGGTTTCCTTCCTGAAATCAGAGCTGGCAATCTTTCTAAGTTATTTAATGGTCCCAGTTTCTGAAAACATATTGAAGGAAATATCTTGACAATGAGATAGCCACTTCGCCAAACACTAATTGGTATTGTGTCAAATTTACCTCAGCAGTACATTCTGACTTCACATCTCCTCCTCTCCTGCTCCCTCCTGGATGTGTTTGTGTATTTGTTTGTTGGGTTCTGTCCTGGGGTTCAGGAGCACTGGCAGTGCATGAGGACATTGTGTACTTTTAGTGCCTATTTGTCCAAGCTCAGCATGTGCCCTCTGAGACAGAAACCTGTACAATTTACATCTCTCTGCAGGCATTCCTAGGTGTTATTCAGTGACTTTCTCATCTTACCCAAGTGATCCCAAAAGTATTTTCTCAGTGTTAAAGGAATTCCCATTGCCAGCTCCAAGGGGGGACTGGCCTGTGTTTAACTGTGCACACTAACGTGGCACAATGGTTTCAGACAGGAAGGGAAGATGAAGGATGTGTCCAGTTAAAATTGGGGAGGGGATTTCAGGCAGTCAGGATATGAAAAACAAGGTGATACTCTGAAATAAACACTGAATTATAAACCAGGAATTCCTCTGACTCATGGGGCAAATCCTTTGGGGGTAAGTCCACAAAAGGAACGAGGCGCCTCGGTGCTGACAGACTGAGCTGAGGTTAGAGGCCACCATGTACCCTGAGCAGAGACTGTTGGAGGGAGACTTTGGCAACCAACGCCAGGAAAGACTTGACAGCTGTGAATCCCCAGTGGACAGAATGATTTCTGTCATATATTGTAAAAACAATGAAGTTTGGGCTCTCTCTGTGCCCTTTCCCACTGGCTGGAGCAGAGAGCTGCTCTGTGTGCCCTCTGTGCCTGCCAGTGCCAGGCTTTGCCCTGGAGATCTCCCCTGGCACGGCTCCTGCAGGAACACAGTGTCCAGAGTTCAGGTGCTGCATTGTTCCCTGAGACACCACCCTTAGGGAAAGGGTTTCATTCCCCTGGACTGACACTGGGGTCTGACTGTGGCTCCTAGTAAATGAGGGATCTGACCTCCAGGTGTGTTTAGTGCCAGCAGTTCCCTTAAAAATCAAACTTTTATCACTAAGCACCCACTTACAGATGTTGGTGATTAATAGTTTTGGGGTCTAGCTTGTAATTGTTACTCTAAATCTCCCACTGTCTTACTTCTTTCTCTCTGATGAAGGTAATACCAATGTCTCCCCAGAGAACAGGGAGGTTTTATTACTCACTGTGGAGGGTTCTAAGGGATATGTGACAGGACAGAGGGTAGGGGCTCAGCTATACTCACACCTTGTTTTTTTCTCCTTTGCTCTTTTTGCCAGCAGAGAATATATGGGCATCCTGATGCTACCTAGTGCAGTCACCTCAAAGATCAGCTGGGAGAAGAAAACAACACAAGATGGAAGATGTTGCAAGTGTTCCAAAGGCTTTGCAGCAGTTATTTATGAGTTTGCCAGACTCATCTTTTCAAAGTTTATTTCCTTAGGAGGAACAATAGAGATGTTCCTAAAGCATTTAATGGAAAAAAATTACAAATAAAAATTCTCATAGGCAAGTGGCTCTAGAAACCGCTGACCCAGGTTCTCATCTGTAATTTCTCCTGCTAATGCAATTTTGCCTTTTTTGCCTCCAATTCATCACGCTCTAAGGAAACAAAGGGGGAGCTACAGCTGAGGAAGTAGATTTCTACAATGCAGCAACTACTGTGATACCAGTAGGACATAGAAATATCTAGGCTTGCTTTAAACTTGCTAAGTTGGTTGTCAGTGCCCCCACTGTGGCAGAGCAGAGCTCAGCACAGCTGGGCAGCCGTGGATGTGCCCTGGCATGGCCTTGCAGCTGGTGCTGAGCTCCCTGTGCTGCAGCAGCCGGACTGCTCCCAGGCTTGGGGCCAGCTCGGTTCCAGCCCACAGGGACCTGACACTGCAGGGAGCTCTGGGCTCCCTGGAAACTTGAATAACTGCTCAGAGATTCACACTTTGCCCAGTGCTTCTGTCAGAGGCACAAACAGCCTTTATTCTTTGCTAAATTGCTTTTCCCCTTTAAAAGTTCTGATGCTTGTTGGTTTATTTGATGCGATGGTTCTTCAAGAAATGATTGGCCATCACAGTTATTTTGGATGATTCTGTGATTAGTTTTCATTGAGTGGATATAAAACAGCCAGGTCAGTGAGTTTGTACCTGAAAATCCTGTTATGTACAATCCTAATTCCTCTGATTTTATGAGACATCTGAAGTTGTTCTTGTGCACAGTTTGTCCAGTATGGAATTCCATAACAATCCTTTTTCTCTATAGCATGATAAACCACTAACACAGATCTAGTTTGGACACAGATGTAATCCTGCAGCCCATGTTTATCTCAGCTGCATTAATTTAAAAAAAGAACACAAAACAAAAGAGAAAAAATACTGTCCCCAACCCCTTAACCAGACAGCCTTGGGCATTGCAGTTGCTCTCTTTTTCTTACTGCAAATTAAATTCCTACAACATCTGGGCCACAGGTAACAAGGTTCTCATTTTAATTAGAAAATAGTAAAAAAGAGGCCAGGGTTTGTATATAGATATATAATTATTGCTTTAAGCATTTCATCAAAGGTGCAAAACCAGCAAGAAACACAAAAGGGGTTTATATCCTCCATTCCAAATGTTTAAAATTTCAAGCTCCAGTTACTGATTAATATCTCTAATTTATTGTTCCCTGTGCAAATGTTGTTTGTATCATGAGCCTGTCACAACTGACTGACTTCATAGCTCTCTTCTGTTGACAAATGTTCTTTCAGCATCCCGTGAGTGTCCATGCAAATGCGTTAGTGTAAGAAATGTGAAAAGGTATTTTAATAAAGAAAACTCTGAACTGACCTTTGCACTGGATCTTGCACATTCATGTTGCAGTGAAGTTTTTTATTTGTGATGAGCCACAGGTGCATTGTATGGATTAGCATTTGGAAGATGCCCTCTCTGCACAGATTCCAGGCTCTTGGATCTGGAGTCAGAAACCCCTTTAACAGCAGGTAAATGCACTAAAATGCTTTAAGAACTGAGTGGGGGAGTGCTTGCATTCACATAAGTCTTTTAGTAAATTACAAAGGTAAAAGTTCCTCCACAAATTCTGCCCAGCCTTTGGCAAAGCTTGGGAAAAGTGGAGTTTGGAAAGCTTCAGAATATCATCTGGGCATGATGGAGCAGCAGTGGAAGAATTCATTGCTCTCTTTCAGCTTGTCTCTTGCCTGGAATAATCCTAAATTGTTTTGGATTTAGTTATCTAGTACAGGTTGTTTGCCCTACTGAAACGTGTGAACTGTCCATTTCTCAGAGTGCTGTGCACTGCTTTGAGCTCTTCTGTTTTGTCTTGCAGATAACAAAAATATTTCAGAGCATGGGACAATAATCACCAGTGAAGAACGAGGTAAGTGGGCCCATGAGTAAACACCTACACAAGGAGTCTTGAAATGAGCATGTGCCAAACAGGCCTCACGATTCCATTGGAAATATTTGGGGAATAAGTACTGAATCTGTTACCAAACAAATGAAAACTCAGATTAGAGCTCAAAATACATTATTGAAAACAACAAAAAGGATGTGGGGGGCCTAACTAAATATATGTACTGTAAATACATGTATGGCAGGGATCTCTGTATTGTATTGCCCTGATCCTAGTTATTGTAAATGGGCTGCAGCTGTGATGTCCTCGATTGGGCAGCAGTTGTAGCCCATGGAGGTAGCTGGGATAAAAGGGGGTGAGGCATTCAGAGAGGGCTGGAGAGGAGCCTCCAGCAGAGAGAGACAACAACAACAACAACAACAACTGCTGTGAAGATTGCAGCAAAAGGAGATTTCTGTATTGTCACCAAGTTAAGCTCAGCAAACAGAAAATGAGGTGTGTTGGTAAATATTTACTTTTTAGCAGAGTAAGGGATGGCATACGCCCAGGTCCCTGGTGCCATTCCTTTTTGGGGCACTCCCATCAGGTGGCACAACCCGGGTCCCTGGTGCCATTCCCTGTCTGGGCAGTTCCATTGGGATGGCACAACCCGGGTCCCTGGTGCCATTCCCTGTCTGGGCACTCCCAGGATGGCACAACCCGGGTCCCTGGTGCCGTTCCCTGTCCGGGCAGTTCCCTTAGGATGGCACAAACCAGGTCGCTGGTGCCATTCCCTGTCCGGGCACTCCCAGGATGGCACAAACCAGGTCCCTGGTGCCATTCCCTGTCCGGGCAGTTCCCGCACACCCTGCTTGCACCCGGCCTGTTGGGGATGAGCCTCACCCACCCCAGTGGGGAGCTGTGGATCATTTTCCCATTGCCGAGCAGAGGCTTTCGAGGTGCCGCACAGAAACGCCTGAACCGAAGCCCCTCCTCTGTCCACGGTTACTTTCCTTTTCCATTCGCAGCGAAGCGGCACCGAGAGTTTCCCGGTGTAACGCCAGTTTCTTAGTATAACGTGAGTTTCCCGGTGTAAGAGGAGTTTAACGCGAGTTTCCCGGTGTAACGGGAGTTCCTTGTATAACGCCGAGTTTAACGCGAGTTTCCCGGTGTAACGCACATTTCTCTGTGTAGCGCCTGTTTCCCTGTGTAACGCGAGTTCCCCAGGTGTTACGCGAGTTTCCAGGTGTAACGGGAGTTCCCCGGTGTAACCGGGTGTAATGGGAGTTCCCTGGTGTAATGCGGGTTTATCGCGAGTTTCCCGATGTAACGCGGGTGTACCGGGCGTTCCCCGGTGTAAGCGGGTGTAATGGGAGTTCCCTGGTGTAATGCGGGTTTATCGCGAGTTTCCCGATGTAACGCGGGTGTAACGGGAGTTTCCCGATGTAACGCGCGGTCGCTTCGCGGGGCCGGGCGGTGCCGGAGCCGGGCGGTGCCGGGGCGCCCCCTCGTGGTCTGCGGGGGCACTGCAGGGGCAGCCGGGCTGGGCCCGTCCCGGCCCTTTCCCGTGGAGCCGGGAACGGAACCGGGAATTTCTGTTCCCCCCGACCGCCGCCTCTCCTAAAGAACGCGGTGCTAAATGCAGCCTAAACCTGCCCACCGTGCATTCTTCCCCTCTCCCGCAGGGCAGTGAATTGTTTGTGAATGCTGGGGCACTGCTTTGAGCGGTTCCTGATAAATCTCAGTATTAATTTACTTTTCTGCTGTGTTCCACCTGCTGCTCTGTGAGCTTGGTTCGGTTCAAGTTCTTTGTGCTACATCACTGAGCCCTATTGAGCCCAGCTTTTGGGGAGGAGACACTGTCAAACTGAGTACAGCCCATGTCGTGCAAGGAGAGGGAATGGAATGGGAAATGTAACAAAGTTTGAGAAAAACAGATGTATCAAATGGAAAAACCCCCCACCAATTAAATTGAACACAAATCAGTATTAGTACAGATTTAAAATGCTAGCGCATTTTGTTGTTTAGAATTTCAAGGCCTTTCTGAATAGGTGAAAGCAGAATAAACATCACTTCTGCAGTTGTTTGGGAGGTAATAAGCAATTTGACATATCTAAGGAATCACAAAAAGTGGGGCTTATTGCCTTCATGCTATGAAATGTTCCACTGTAAATCACAAGTGCTCCTATTAGAGAGCTGAGCAGTCGTGGGAATGTCACTTGCATGGGAGGTTTCAGCTAAATGGGAGCATTTATTTATATAGGTAATTTATTTTCTCACCAGCCACAAACATGATGAGTGGAAAGGCTGAAAAAAATCCTCAGCATTGCAGAAAATAATCACTGTAGCTAAATTCTAAATGTAATAGCAAAAGAAATCACAGTTTCCTTGGGGAAGGAGTCACTGCAAAGTCTGATGGCAGAACAGCAGCATGAAACTGAAATGAAAGATTGGGCACAAAGCAGCAAAGGGCAAAGCTGTCACTGCTGAGGCTCTCAGGCTCTGCCCCCATCAGCCTGGATCTGGACTGCGTGCAAAGCTCTAATGGTGATTGTTAGAAATGGACCTCACGCTGCTTGGACCACGTTCCCATGGTTAAGAGGAATTCAGATCCAACAGGTGTTGTTTGAGAAGAAATTCCACAACTAAACTGTTAGTCATAGTAAAGATGGATTCTGCCTCTGAAATTAATAGATTAGCAATATATTTCTGTGTAATCTTGAAGGTGTAAGAGTGGGAGATGAAATCAGTGTCTCCTCTGGTGCAATGATAAAAAATGTAACAATTTTTTCACTGAACGAAAACCAGAAGTGACCAGTGTGACAGTTCACTGTCCTCTGGTTACTGCCCTGATTTTTCTGTAGTTGTCTTTTTGTTTTAATGTTTTACTCAGGAGATAAAAGAAGACCTCAGCATGAAGGCTCAGTACAGTGAAGAAAGAAAATAAGAAGACGAAAGGAAAGACAGAGAGGAACGAGCAGGGCTGGTGAAGAGAAATCCTCCAGACTGTGAAAGGTTTGGAAGAAACAACCCATCAGTCCAGTTACCTCAACAGCTCCACACTCCATGGTGTTGGTGCTGTGACAGAATCTGCACTGTGGAGGTGGCTTGTCCCCAGCATTCCTGTGTTTATCATTGTCAGTGACCACTAGGAGAAGCAGAAAATAAATATGTTAACAAAAAGCCCAGCTGTAGGTAAAGGCAGCACTGACCCAGGTTTCTGCTCCTGGGTGGGGATGTGGAAGGGGTTTCTGCTCCTGTGTGATGCACCAGCCTGGGCTTCCAAAGAAAACATCCCCTTGCACTGTGTTCAGCTGGCACAATCCAAGCCCTGCCAAGTGCTTGCAGAGGGGCTGTGCCTGCTGAAATCACCTGTTCCCACAAAGCTCTGTCAGCTCTTCACAGGGAGAGCTTGGCTTTAAATCCTGTGCTCTGCCTTGTTGTTTATTCCTTGTTTAGCTACATGCAGGGCCAAGTCTCCACTGTGACTGACACAATTCCACTTTGCAAATCAATGAGACAGCACCACAAGGGCAGAAGAGTCTTTCCTGAGAGCTTGTGCTGCTCAGAGCCCTGAGTGAGTGCAATCCTCGTGGAATTAACCTGAGGCAAACTCCTGAGCTCCCTGGGGCTCTCCCAGCCTGTCCCACTGTGGGACCTTCTGCAGTGGCTCAAGCTCCAACCAGCTCAGGAAACTCTGCCTTGTGTGGGGAAAAAATGTTTACAAAGCAGTGATAAAGAGGGCTGCTGGTCTGTCCCAGGAGCAGAGGGGACAGAGAAGTTGATAAAGACAGGACAGAGATGAGAGCTTTGTGTTAAGTGGGCCAAATCATGGTATTACTGCGAGGGGTGAACTTGGCATCCCTTCTTGGCTGTGAGAGTGTAATAGGAGAAAAAATTGTCAAGTCTATTAAGATATGGTCAGAGTTTAAGTCAATTAATGAAAATTACAGCCATACAGGTTATTAAATTAACATGAGATTGTCAATAGGAGATATAGATTGCTTTTGAAAATTTTTAAATTATTTAAAGCATGATGAAAATCTCTCAGTCTCCCATAATGCAAAGCTTAGGTTTGATTTTATTACTGTTTGAGTTTTTTAAATATTTTTGCTTCAACTTCATGCTGGTTAAAGGAACAGGAGTTTTGAAGAGCATTCTCATTAGGAATGCTGAGAGCTGCAGGGGCTGTTAGGAGGCAGAAGCTCAGGGGTGGCTGGAGGTGAGCTGTGATTCTGTGTGATCATGGCAGAGCTGGGAGCACAGAAAGCCCAGGGTGAATGCAGTCCTTGCACACAAGTGATGGATCACATTTCTGGCACTTCCTCAGGGCTGCAAGAACCACTCTAAATGGGTTTCTAGCACGCATTGGCACTGTTGAAAAACTGGTTCTACCTGTGAATGCTGAGTCTGAAACAGCCTCCAGATGATCTGTTCACCCTGGCTGAGAGTCAGGGACCTTCAGGCAGCAGAGAGGGGAAATTTGCAGCCTCTGAAGAGAGATTGACATTCCTGCCAGGAGCTGGGGACCAGTTGATCTGTGCAGAATCCTTCTGGTATGTTCAGCATGACTGAAGGTATCAGCTGGCTCAGCCCTGGAGGCTCAGAACATTGTGTGCACTGCAGAAATCCAGTTTAGTCATGGCTGGAGGGAGGCAAGGGCTGGTCTGTTAGAAACAACCTGACACACACCTGTGCTTTGTCAAACAAGAAACACTGAATGGGGTGTTTTTAACTGTCATTTCCTTTTCCTTTTTTTGCTTGAAGCTAATCTTTTCCCACTGAGCTGCTTCCTTTCTGAATGTTCCAGAATGAATCACACAGCCCTACATGTCCATCTGTATTCCCAAGGGGACGGTGGAAAGCAAACCTGACTAATGCCCCCTGCAAGGAGAAAATTATAATTGATGCTTTTTAATTACAAGTTTCCTGCATTATGGTCTAGTTTTTCAGCTTCTAATCATTAAGAGTATAATAGAGACTTAAGTAAATTGTTGCTTTTGCCTCTTTTGTAGCATATGTAGGTCAGATTTTCATGCCTAAGAGTTATTATCTCTGACACACTAATGAGTGCACTGACTGCTGGCAAAGGTCACATCTGTGTTTTCTTCATTGCAAACAAACATGGAGAGGGCTGTGTGCTCCTCATTGCTGTGTCTTCTAGAGTAATTTCACTGGTCCAAAATCACTTGGTGCTTTTCACAAAGCACAAATCACAAAGCTGCTTTACACCTGCTTTGTCCTTCTGTCAGTGCAAGAGGAGGCTGAGGGCAGAGGAGTGTCAGCATCATCATGTTCCCAGCACACGTCCCCTTCATGCATCCCTGGCTTTTCAAGATCTGTGCATTTGCAGTCAAAGGGGTGAAGTTGCTGCCTTTCCATGAGGAAATGAATGGAGCTTTTAAGTCCTGTCTTTGACCAAAGCACTCAAAAGGTTTTATGCCCAGTAGATTGTTTCTAATAGCAGGGAAAATTGATCACTCAGGTGCTTTGATGCAGCCCTTTTATTAACAAAGAAAGTACAAAACTCTGTTTCCTCTAAAATCAGAGGAACCAGACAATATTCCCTTTCTCTGCATGCAATTTCAATCATTTTAGCCAGCACTTATCCAGAAGCACTTTTTTATTCTCAAGGTCATTCTTGTAGGGCTCATCTGGTTCTGCCTGGTTTGCAGAGAAGGCTTCTCCTGCAGGAGCTGGGGGCTCCCTGTCACCCCAAGCACTGCCGTCCTCCCTGCATCTCCCAAACCTGCATTTTCCAGCTGGAGAAACCTTGAATGCACCAGCTTCTCCTCCAGATTTGCCCTTTTGCCTTCTTAGGATGGCTGCTCCTCTTTCAGCTGCCTGCTTGTGTATCAGAACTTGGTTGTTTCTTATGTAAAAGAATATTAGAAGGCAACATTAAACCTGTTTGGGCCTGGTAGGTTTTTGCCTGACTCTGTTAATTGGGGTTACACAGGCAGTGTGTGGCATTGTGCTGATGAAGAGTAAGATCTTTGCACATTTATTGTCAGTGACAAGGAGCAGGGATAAGTGATGGAACTGGGGCAAGATGAGGTTCTCACTGCCCAAGTGTTTTTATTGCATACTCCCCTTCCAATAGAGAGAAATACCCCTTTGACCAACCAGCAATATGCATTGCTAATAGCCATTTGAATTTCTCTGCATTCCTTGCCCTGTTTATCATATTTAACCTTGGATTTATTTGTAGAGAACTGCTCAGAGAGTCTTGTTTAACAGAGGAAGAAACCGGAAGAAAGCCTGGGCATGGTGTGTTTTCTTGCAATATTGCCCTGGACAGTTTCCAATCTGTTAATGGATGAACACTGACATCTAAACCATCCCCAGGGGAGGTTCAAGATCCATCTGACTCCAGTAAGAGATTCCTAAATAGCTGTAACAAGCCTATACTTCAAGAGAAATAAATTTTGCTATTTTTGAAACATGCAGGTTTTGGAAGGCTTTGAATATCAAGATTAATTCTCTGTCTAAATGCAGTGGAAGGCAGCATGGACTGGTGATTCTTACTCAAATCTGGAAGATTTTAATATTGTCTGGAATCTGGATTTGATGTTCTAAAAGCTTTGATGTGTTTAGTTTACTTTTTATTCCAGGGCAGACTCTGCATGTACATATCATATTCCTTAGTATATCTCACTGGATTTTTGTGCAAAACATACTACATTATCTATCAGCACTTGAAATTTTGACTCAGGAATTATTGCTGGATAGACTACTGAGCAATATTTAATTGAAAGATTTAATGGCATTCTGAGAAAACCCCATGGTCACCGGAGCCAGATGCTGTTTGCAGAAATGGCATTAAGGGATGGCTGCAGGAGCTGGACAGAAGGCTCAGGGCACCTGGGCAGGTTTGGAGACTGGATTATGCATCAGGTCATGAAAATTACCCAAGGAAGGTGAGCAGAATATTCTCAGTGCCTCACAAGAGCATGTCTGAGCTAAGAGGCTGCTCTGCTCTCCCTTCCTGCCACTGAGAGTCCTGTTTGGAACCTGTCCCTTTTCATTGCCTATAACAGATCTCCTAAGGAGCACAGGTTCCTTATTTAGCCACCTGAATGATTGTCACAGTGGGATGTTATTCAATAAATCTGTGTGCTGAGATCTTCCTCCTAAGTGCTAAAGGAGGATGTGAAGTCCAGAACAAGAACCCAGTTGTGAAGGCACTGAGAGCTTTTGGCTTTGGAGGCTGGGTCAAGATCTGTTGGAGAAATGGGCCAGGATGGAGCTGCCACTGGTGGCTGGCTGTAGGGAGAGCAGGCAATGATTGAATCTTGGCTCTGGTTATTCTGTGTGACTGGACAGGCACTGAGTGCTCTGTCAGGGGCAGTTCTTTCACCTGGGAAAACACCAATCCTGTGTTTGCTTTCAAAGCTGGGCTCTTGTTTGTTCCAGGGTGTGACTGCACCTTCATGCTCTCATTGTTCAAGCCCAGCCTGCCCACAAAGCCCAGCTGGATAAAGAAGATGTGCAGATATGGGCCATGAGGATGCTCAGTGGAAGGTTACAAGTTACTGTCACAGACAGCTCTTCCTCACACCTCTGTGAAGTTCATGTAAATAAAGTTCTAGCAGCTTTCAGGTTTGAAATGACAGTCTAGAACTGCACAACAGCCTAAATTATATCAGCTTTATGAAAACAGTGCAGACTGTTTACACCTTCAGAACAGGAAAATTACCCTGAGCACCTATGCCTGTTCTCCATCTCAGCTGGAAAAACCAAGGTCAGTGTTTTATTCTTCTTCTGTAACTAAGAGTTCACTCCATGCTGCCATTTCTGATTCCATTTCAGCAGGTATACATTCAGCTCTGGGTTGGGTGTTAATGCTCTCAGAACAAAAACATCTAAGCAAGATGTGGCTGTTTTTATGATAGTGATGTTTTGATCTCATGCCAGCACAATCGAGGAACAATCCCCATTAAGTCTATTGATGTGAGTCTTTCCTTGAAGGGGACACTCAGGGAACCTGAGCTGAATTATATTTTAAAGTAGATTAGTTAAATTCTATTAAGACCACCTATGCAGATATTCATATTCAGAATTAAGTGGCATTAATCTGATTTAGTGTACTTTACTTGGAAAATGAAGAAAGCTAAATCAAATGAAGGCCACTTTGAGTAACAAAACTCACTCGTGTAACTTTCAAGTCACAGGTATTATTAATTCAGATTAATTTCTCTGACTTTCCCTGTGAAAACAAGGGGCAATAAAATCACCAGAGACAGCCAGACCATATGTTCTCCTTCTGCCCCCAAAAAACCATTATGGACCTTCCTGACAGTTGGTTTGACTTGAGGATCTAAAGGCTGCTGTTCATTTCTAGTCTTTAGTCAATGTTCTTTTCCCTTAACTAACCATTTAAATTAGGCCCATCAGTGCAGAGCCACAGCATCTGTCCAGGAGGTGCTATTGCCTGGTGTTAATGCTCCTGTGCATGTGGAAAACTTGCAGTGTATGTGGCTGATTTAAACAAGTATCTTCAGCTGTTCTGTAATGTCAGAACTAAATTTACTTGTAGATTTAAAATAGGTGAATGATTTGGCAGCTGAAAGGTCAGGACATACTGTTTATTTTGTGCTTTACTTGTCCTGATTACCAGAAAATGGTGTGTAGCACCTGACGTTGTTGCCAAGGCCTTGTGGTGCAATACTTGCACAAAGTGCAGCCCTGGCGCTCTGTATCCCCCAGCCTTCCCCCAGCTGTGGATTTTGCCACAGTTGCACTCTGGAGCGCTCCAGTGCTCAGCCACAATATCCTCCCTCCCCAAGGTCTCTGTGGAGGGAGTATTGACTTCTCACCATGTGCAGATCAGATTTCAGGCTTTTAGAGTTTTGTACATTTGCCAGGTACACTGAAACACAGACACCAGCTCCTACAACCTTGCTGTGACTTTGGCAGCAGGCACGTGGCAGTTCTGGGTGGCCAGGGACCTGTCCCTTCCCCTGTGATGGGTGGCACCACTGCAGGTGTGCTCTGGCCATTTCCCCAGTCTGGATTCGGTGTCAGGGAGAGACAAACCCACGTGAGAACCATCCAGAATGTTTTGCAGGTCTGAGCGAAACCAGTGCAAATTCCCAGCACTGAAACTGCCTGACCCAGGCTGCCTTGCAAGCACCTTCCCTGGGAGCTGCTCTGCCTCTGGGAGTCACCTTGGCAGCACCAGCACACCCTGGCAGGCTCTGCACACCTGCCTGGCCTTGCTTTGGCCTGTCCTGTGACTCCCCCTGAGCCCCTGGCAGCACCAGAGGCTGTGCTGGACATGGGTGCAATGTGGAACCTCCCCTGACTCTGGCAGTGTCTGCTCGGAGTGCAAGGACTTGACGTGAGCAGCTGCATAGAGCTGTTCCTCCACAGATGCCTGGGAGTCTAGAAGCCTTAAATAAATAAATAAAAAGGGAAATAGGAAGAACACAAAGGCAAGCAAGGACTAAATTCCTGTAATTTTTAATGTTGTTTCTCTCCACCATTCTTTTGGACATTTTATTTTACAGCTGGATTTGAGACCTGCCTGCTTTTGTAATTGAGGAGTTATGAATGCTCTGGTCTAGCTGACAAGGTGATGATCAATCAAAGGTTGGACTCAATAATTTTGGATGTCTTTTCCAACCTTAATGATTCTGTGATCTACCCTCAGCTCAGCTTCAAAAATGAAGCAGCCATAAAAAACCCCAAACCCCAGAATAATGTGCTTCAGCACAGGAAGCAACAAGAGCTCAGGATTTCTGCAGTTCCCAGGGGCATTTTAGAAGCAGAGTAGCAGATTTGGAGTGGGGAGGCTCCCTGGGGAGGGCAGGTCCAGGCTGTGCCCCTTTGTGCCAGCAAGGAGCCAGGCCCAGGGGCTGGGATCAGTGGGGAGAAGGGATGGGCTGGACAGGATGGGCAGTTTGCAAGTTAGACAGTTCAGATCCAGAGACAGCAGCAATGCCACTGGCAGGGAAAGAATCTGGGAGGTGCTGAGAACACTCTCACTCATTTGACAAGCAGAAGATGGGCCCACAGGAGCTGTGGAGGGAATGTGGCTCTCAGGAAGCTCCTACTGCCCTCAACACCCAAATCAGTGCCAGCTGAAGCAGGGGAGCCCCAGCATTGCCAGTCCTTGCTGGGCTCTGTGCACACCCGGTGGGCTGGAGCCTTGTTTGGGTTTTCCATGCTAAACTTCTTTCCGTTGTGTTTGATGTTGCACTGGTAACAACCAAACAAACCAACAGTAAAGCTGCTCTCACACACAACCCTGTGTTTGCCAAGATTCACACGGTCAGGCTCAGCTGCTGCCTCATTCCTCTTAAAGCTTCTCAGCCCAAAATTGCAAGCAGGGCTGTCCTGCAGCTCTTGGGTCTTCCCCAGGATCTGACGGCAATGGGATTTGTGAAAACCATGTGGGACCCCAAAGCTCTTGTAATGTTCTTTTCTCACAAAAGCAGAGGCTTTAAACTGCCCTGAGCTGTGAAATACTGATGGGGGCATTACAGAGAAATGAAGTGATCTTCACAGAAGTTCTGGGGGAGAAATATTACCTATTATTTTACTGCTTTTAAAGGTTTTTAACTGTCTCCCTCACATATTCCAAAAGATTAAAGTAATTCTTTTCAAAAGCAGCTCCTGACTGTAGATACCTGTTTCTAGACCCTGCAGGCTGCTGCTTCTGAGAATGACTGTATACTTATACATGGGATACTGAAATATTAAAAATAAATAAGCATTACTTTATTCTCTTGTCTTTTTGTAGGATAGGTGGAAGGCAAATAAATCCAACAAAAGGATTTACTCTTACAGCACTGAGTGATTCAACTATTCTGAGATTTTTCCTTCTGGCCCCTTCCACCTGACTGGGACTTGCCTTTAGAAGAGGATTCCCATGAAGCCCAGACTGTGGTACCCTGGTCAGACATAGCTTGTGCCCAGTTTTTCCCACTAGCTGCCTCCAGCCTTTGCTCAGCACATACCGTGCTATGGAAGAAGCTGAGGACCTAACTCCAGGTGCACAAATATTTATCTTGAGGTCAGGAGTTTCAGTCCATGTGTTGCTGTCTACTAAAATTGTTTCCTCTCTTGCCCTAGGTACATGCAAAGAGAGGGCAGAAGAAGGTTCAGAGATTGCAGTGAGTTGATTGTAGTTTAATACAGCCAAAACCAACCTGTGAGCCACAGCTTCAGCTGTAGGCTCTGTCCTGCAGGGAAAACCTGTTGTTAAGGAAACAACCATTATCTTATCTGCAGACTCTGGAAACATTAACATCAGCTTTGTATAAGGATTCAAAGGTCCTCCTATATACAAGGAAAACCGTTAACACAAACATGTCTGAGATGAATACATGTGTATCTGTATTTTAAATAGAATGTTGTCTTTTTCATTAAAAAAATTAATACAAAATTGAGGTTCTGCAGTGACACTCACACTGGGTTTGCTGGGTTCCTTCAGTTCCTTCAGCTATGACCCTTCAGACTGCTGAGTTTAGTGCTTGGACGACCAACAGCTTGAAGGCTCTGACCATCCATTTGGTGAGCTCAGGCCGTTCCTCACTGAAGCAGATTTTGGCAGGTGCTGGCTGCTCTCAGTAACTCTGGTTTTCCATTTCATGCAGGAATCCTGCTTTTAAAAACAGAACCCAGAGATGCCTGTGAATAATTCACTTCCACAAGCACTGAAGTATTGCTGCCATTTAATGCAGTCTGAGTGCTACCTGCACCTACTTCTGACCTAGACTGCAACCCCTCTGTGTGCCATGTGTATAATGCCTGGTGCAACAGCCCCCCTGACCGCAGCACTGCTGCAGGTAACATAGGAAACTGTTTGAAAATTAATAATTTATATTTAACTCTTTGCAATGGATAGTTTGGAATAATTTGAATTCTGCTCACATATCCCACTAAATGTTGGTTAGTAAATAAATTTTGTTCCCATCACCTTATAAAGTATCATAAATTTAAAGGCTGGTATGACATAAAGAGTCTGAAAGATCTTGCAGGAGTCTTTATGTTTTAATTCAAACTGAATTTATTAAAGAGAAGATAATTGGCACAGCCAAATTAACCCAAGGGTTGACAAAAGAAACCTGGGCCAGCATCAGCCTGACCTGGTGTAATGCTATAATGTCATCATTAACTGCCTTCAAAGGCAAGAGCAATTAAGTAAAGGGTAAAAGCAGTAGAAAGGCTGTAATTTGTTGCATAAGACCATTATTGAGAAAACAACCTTTTGACACAGAGAATTAATTTTTTTCCTCTGTCTGCTGCAAATTGGGAAATATGAAGGGTAAATAAAATGACCTCTGCCAGGGCAGGTTTCCTGGGATAAGTGCCTGCTCGGTGAGGGAGCCGATAATTTTTGGCCATTTCTGCAATGTTGAGATCCCAACCAGCTCCTTTCTCTGTGCCTGGTCTCGCACACGCTTCCTGTCGCAGCCGATGCCCCGCAGCGAGCCTGACACAAACCCGCACCGAGCGCCGCGATCCCGGAGCCAGCGGGTTACCGGGGCGGCCCGCACGGGGCGCGGGACACGCCCGGGAGCGGCCGCAGCTCCGCACCCGCGCCAGCCGCGGGCCCGAGCGGCTCCTCGCCCCGGGGGCCGTTCCGAGCGTCACCACCACCGGCCGCTGGAACACCGGCAGCGCCCGAGGGACGGACAGGGCCGCTCCGGCTGCCAGGGGTGCCCCTGTCCCTGTTCCCTTGTCCCTGTCCCCCCGTCCTCGTCCCCGCCCCCGCCCGCCCCGCTCCGTCCCGCCCTGTCCCGCCCCTCGGGCCGGCGCTGCGGCGGCTCGGGCAGGCCCGTCCCCCCGCGGGGCCCGGATTGGCGGCGCCGCCGCCTCCCCGCCGCTGCCGCCGCCCGGCGCGGGCAGGAGCGGCCAGTGCCATGAGCCGGGGCTGAAGCGAGGGGCTGGGCAGTGCCGAGAGCCGCGGCTGAGGTGAGGGGCTGGGGCAGAGCCGAGAGCCGCGGCTGAGGTGAGAGGGCCGGGCAGTGCCGTGAGGGCGGCCGGCAGCGCCCGCCGGTCCCCGCGGGCTGCGGGCAGGGAGGAGCGCAGGGGCCGAGGGCGGCGGTCGGGCCGGGCCGCGGGCGGCCCCCGGGGCCGGGCAGGGCGGATGGCGGCCGGGGGGGCCCGCGGGGAGCGGGGCCGGGCGGGATGGAGCCGCCGCTGCTCGGCGCGGGAGCGGCGTTTGCCGAGCCGGGGCTGCCGTTGGGCAGGAGCTGCCGGAGTACGAGCGACACCTTAAAAACAAACGACACAGGAGGCGGCAGCGGTCGCTCCTGCTGAAACCGAGGGAGAAATTTTCAGTTGGCTTTTGCCACCAAAGGCGAGAGGTTTCCTGTCTACTAAAATTGTTTCCTCTCTCCTGCCCTTGCTGTCGGCTCCTTGGTTTCTGCTTCTCTTGTAATTTTCAGTGTCATCTGTGTTATCTTCATTGCAGTTCAGGGACTAAACCCGTATACTGTGTCTCTTCAGCGTGTGCTAAAGTTCCTTCTGAATGTTTGTGCTTAACTTCTTGGTGATTTGTGTCTGTCAGCAAATGTCTTGAGGAGCTCCTGATCATAATTTTGGGAAACGAAGTATACAGCGGAGGCTAATTTAAACTTGTGTATGCCACTTAAGTATTATAACCAGAAGATAAATTAGTGTAAGTCTTCAGTGCTGTGAGATTATCTTCTGTTAAGATGCTTTGTCATACTCCTCTTTCAAGATGATACTGCCTGTGCAACTCAGGAAAAATAAGGGGTTACAGGGTTTCAGGTGTGTATATTTTTACAAGAAGATGTTGTCGTTTTAGTGCTGAAATAACTTAATATTCCCAAATTGAATAAAATTCAGGCAGTGTGAGTACTCTGGTTTGATTTTCTTGGAACTGAAAATGTGCTAAATGAGAGGTAAAAGGACTTTACCTTGAGCGTAAAGTGATAAACTAGTGACTTGGGATGTTAAAATTGACTTTTAAAGACTCCGACGTGATGCTGTTTTATGATTTATGAGAGGTTACTAGTCGGACTTCAAAGCTGGCCCAGCAGGGTGCTGTGTTGTGGGTGGCACATTAATTATGCTCCAGGTAGGCGCTGAGGCTTGAGGTGGTGTTTCTAAAGCAGTGCAGGTGCTTTCTCCCTTGAGTGAAAGACCAAGAAGTTGATTCTGTGCTCAGAGATGTCTCACACTGGGGTTTACTGGGGTAGGATACAGCCTGGGAGTTGTACTGACAAGCTGAACACTTCTCTTGTGAGCAGCACTTCTGGTCCGTGCAAAGAGGTTATTGAAATGACCTATTTAAGGGAAAAAAAAATTGAATAAAATCCAAAGTTAAAACTTGAAGAAGGACATGGCCTAATAATGTGTATTAATTACATACTTCTTTTTGTGTGATAACAACTCTTAAGGCTTCCAGCTTTTAATACCAAATACTTAGTTGTTTCTAACTAAAGAACTCCTAATCCAACTGTTTTTCAAAGTAAAGAATGTGGAGCAGGAAGCCTGGACATAATGGGTAATGCCAGTAATTTCTGTGTTGTGGTAGGTGTGTAAACAAAGTAATGGGAGCTAATGAAACTTACTTAGCAAATAAAAGGCTAATATAACTGAAATACATTTAAAATCATGGAGCTGGAGGACTGAGGATGCATTGTGGCATTCAAAGAGCTTTTTAGCTGATCCATTTGGAGACTGTGCTGCTCTGCCCCACCTTCTGTGCCAACTCAGCCAATTCCCTGGGATGAAATCAGAGGGTTTCTCCTGCAGCCCATCTGAAAGGCCACCAGAGCTCCATTGTGTGGGGAAGGTGAGCAGTCAGACATGGCAGTGGCCATGAGTAAGGACACGTTCCCCTGTCCTGCTCTCCAGGACGGAGCTTTGCCAGTTTCTGCCTGTGAGATGAACAAATTGTGGTGCTGAGTGTGCAGAGTGTAAGTGACACCTGCCCAGGAGCTGAGGAAAATGAAGGCTGTTTATTAGGATAAACTGGGTTCCAAAAGAATGGAGGGGGAGGGTAAGTAAATTCTGATCTTAAACACAGTCCTTAGAGCTTGGAAAGTCCCTCAGATCTCTGGATTTTTATTATTTTTCTTTGGTATGCTCGAAATTGTGGTATCAGATGTCCACAGTAGTAATGCTAATTCAGTGTGCTCTAAAACATTTATCCATGAATAAAGGCCTCATGTTCTAGAAACCCTTACTGCCCTAAATGAAACAATCAGATGACAATGTATGCTGGAAAATGAGAGCATAATGTAGGCTTAGAGATTAGGAAAAAAAAAGATAAGAGTTAATACTGTGAGCTGTCATGAGTGTGTACTTTGTATTAGAAGAGATGTATTCAGAGTAGAAACCAACTCTGGAAGTGCACAAGGGTTCCACATGTGCCTGATAAAGGGCATGGACATTTTTAAGTAATGCCAAGTGGACACTTGAAGGGATGTCTTGTGCTTTCAAGGCGGAGGAGGGTGGAACATTGAGCTACTGAGAGAACAATATCCTATCAGAACTGTTGATACAAAAAAAAATGTGTACCACTCCTTATTGTAGAGGATTGTGCTACATGGTTCAGATTCACAAAGTAAAGTGTTTGTTTTGGGGGGGTTTGTACTGCAAGTGGTGGAATTAATCATCTCTGCTGGACAAAAATCCCAGTGACTGTGTCATAAAAATATATGATCAGCTGTTCTTGACAGAATTGTGAATTATCTCTTCTTCGAGGTCGGCTTGTACAAAGCATCTGTTAACATGGCAAGCACAGAAGTTTGAAGGCAGAAAGTTGATAATAATTGATCAAAATCCCATTTCCAGCTCAAGACAACAAGACCTGAAGGTTGTGCATTGGCTGGGAGGGTTTATCCTCACCCAGCAGCCTCAGCCCCTGTCCCTCAGAGCACTGTGAGAAATCAGGGTTGAGCTCTGCAGAGATAGCACTGAAGGAGTGTCCTCTTCAGAAGAGCTGTAAGTGAATGGATTTGCTTGGATTTGGGCCAAGCTTTGTGTATCACAGGTCCTAAAGTATTTACACACTTGACAAATGGAATTTTAAGTCTTTTAAGGTGATTTTTATGTTCTTTCACACAAGTCCTCACTGGAGTTTTGCACTGGAGGCTGCCTTGTGTTAACTTGGTTTCATGAGTTTGAGTCTGTGCAGAGCAAACTCTGCTCTCCTTGGTCAGTAACAATGCAACCAGGGCAGTGCAGGACTCCCAGTCAGACCAGTTCAGTAATGCAGAATCTGCCTCTTTCATCATTTCCTTTAATGGACTCCTTGATGACCATTACCTCTGAAAAATGAAACCCAAGTGTCTTAAGTTGGAACTGCTCAACTGAAGCATCTGAGAGGCTTTGCTTGAAGATTTCCTGTGTTAGCCACAGCCAGTCTTGCTTCTGTTGGAAGTGGTGAGAGAAGGGAAGCAGAGGAGCAAGTTTTGATGGTAGAGTAGGTCACAGTGTCTGATGTGTCTGCAGTGTGCAGAAATCCCTCTAAGTTTTGCTGGTGTTTTTATTTCCTGCTTCCCCCTCTGGGAGGAGAGGAGTTCCAGGGTGTTGTGTTACTTACCAGTCATATTTATTCTCTGGGTGCTGTTGTCTCTGTTGAAGACAATTGTTAGTGTCTTTGGGGGGACATGAGAATATAATGGTAAAACAGGGTTTATTCTCTGAACTTGCCTTTCTGCTCCTCAAAACTCCTGCTTCTCTGTTTAGTGTCTTTCCTATTTGTGTTAACTCTCTCCTCTCCAGACAGTAAGGTGTGTTACTGTGCTGTGCAAAGCACAGTACAGATCAATACCCAGTGCAGTTGGGGTTCTAAAAGGGAAGAGGACTGATGGACAGTGGATAACAGGAGATCAATAAACATGGTAAACAGTGGTGTTTCCCCATAAAGGCCAGGAGGGCAGCAGAAATGAATTGTTGTGTGAACCAGGCTTTAATATTCATTACCCTGTGTCTCAGTGGTCTGTAAAGTGTTGTGGCCTCTGACCCTGCTGGTGTTGGGTGACAGGAATATTGCAGGAGAATGTCCCTCAGTGCTGTGACTGTGGTGTTGTCCTGCAGGATTATCCTGGAGCTGTGAGAAGATGGGATGCTCAAGCTTAGAACAGGATCTCTTTCAAGAGTATGAAAATAGTTATTCAGGCATTGGAGTGCTCTTTTAAAGGATCTCTTTGGTCCAAAAAATTGTTATATTGGGTTTTAATAGTGGAAATAGAAGACAGAGCTACAAGACTTTAGATCTTACTCTAGATTTCATGTGTTTTGTTTAAATTACACTTCAGTTGTAAAATAGGACTGCAGAATTATAAGCACAAAGGTATGGACTACTTTGATACTGGGAATTTCAAAGCAGATGGCAGAGGAGTGAAATGTGAATGTGACCTGTCATGAGCTGCAGTAAAGTACTGATCTGAAATTACAAAGAGAGATGGAAAAAACATTCTATCTCCCTGGAAGTCAGGATTAAGGCTGAGAAAAGAAAACTTTGTTTTTATGAGCCCAGACAGGCTGGAAGAATGAGGGCTCTGTGTGGGGAAGGAGCTGGTGGTGCTCACACGGCTGTGTTGTGGAGCTCGGCTGGGAAATGTCACCAGACATGTGACATGGAGAGGCAGGGGAGGCTGCCTGAGTTGTGGTGCTTTCCAAGCCAGCCATTGCCATTCTGCTCGCTTAATATCCATCATCCCTGTTGCCTGGCTTCACTTTTTTCCTCATACTCTTGTGTAATACTTGGGGTTGGTCACATAAATAAATGTGCTTTGGTGGGAAATGAAAGTGATCTGTACAACTCCTGACTGGTTTGCAGCTGCTGTGACGATTGATAAGGCTTATCTTTGTAGGACCTCCTCAGTAGCATTTCGTTTTGTCTAATCATTTCCACACTTCTTCCTTTTCAACTTAACTTGAAGTATTAAACAAAGGAATTAGGAGAAGTGGAAAGAACTAAGGGGGAGATAATCCTGAATGTCTGTCAACTCAGAAGTGTGCTGGTTAATAAATGCTCTGCCAGGTTTTGAATAAATCTTCTGAGCAATGCATGACTTTACAAAAGTATTTTTATAGACAAGAAAAAAGTTACTCTGCTATTTATATGTTATTTTTAGCAAGTAGGAAGAGATGTGGATGGAGAACAGACCAGCTGTGCATACAAACTTTCTCCTATTTTGTAATTCCCTTTATTCCCTTTTATCATTCCCTTTTTGACAACAGGTTGAGTGTTCCCAGAAACCTTAACACTGCTGAGAGGTTTCAGGCAAGCTGAAAGCAGTGCCTGACAATTTCAGAAAACTCTGTGAGTGTCTGAAAATGTGCATTAAGAGGTGTGTTATATTTAAAAGTGTAAACATTCAGTTCTGTGGCTCTCTGTTTGTTTTGTCATGCAGCTTTGAGATGTGGATTGGCAATGGTTTTGGAGCATTAAACAGATTTCATGAACCTTTGCTTTTCTGATGAGTTGGGCCAACTTTCCAGTTTTACTTTTAAATCCTGTCTGCATCCCAGCTATCATTCTTTCTTCCACGTTAAAACTTCACAATTGAAATGATAAAAATGAGTAAATACTGGTCCTAGCCCAAGAATGGCTTTGCTTTCTCAGGATGTATTTTTTTAATCTGCTTCTTCCATCCAGCTGCCCTCAGCAGTGCATTTACCAATGAAGATACCATGGACTGACTGCTTTGCAAGCATCTTTGTGGACAGAAATGGGTGAGGTGTGAGCAGTGGCTCCTGGAGCCTCCTCCTCCCTAACCCAGCCAGATCCCTGCTGGTTTGTGTGGTCTGCTCGGATCTCGGGCTGCTGCAGAAGGGGTTGTTGTTGGCAGAACACTTGTGATCCTGCCTGGAGCTGGGAGAGCTTTGGAGGGGGTGTGGAGGCTGTTCCTCATTTCCACAGAGAGGAGCTCGTGGTGAGGAGTGGAGGTGAGAGATTTCCACCCCATGTGTGCGTTTCCACTTGCACTGCTCAGTTCAGGTTCCCCAGTAGAGTGCCCAGTGTTGTCCGAAGCCTTTGTTGTGCAGAGCATGGCAGAGGCAGCTCTGCGGGGATGGAGCTTCCTCACCCTTCACTCCTCACTATTTTGTCACCTTATCCTGGAAGACAGCCTGAGCTGCCACTCCTGCTTGGCTTCCCAGCCCTGACCTCTCTGGGCAATTAAAAGCCTGGTGTACACACCCACACCCTGAGTGTGTGCTGTGCATACCCACAAAGCTGCTTGGAATTCAGAGCTTGGCTCTCTTTGGTAAACAAATGCCTGGTGGATGAATGCAGCATGGATATAGGAACATTGCCCTATGCCTGAAATTAGACTTGCCTGCATAATTCTGTAATTGGACAAGGCAGGATATGGCTCAAAGACACTTATTTCCCTTTGCCCTTTTGAATCCATCTGGTGGCTTTTGCTGTTCTTTTATCTCCCAGCAAATCAAGACCTTAAAATTGATGACCTAAAATTAATTTCCTTGAAGCTGCTTTAATGACACTTCCCTTGCTGTGTATGTGTGTGTACAAAATGTAACCCACATCGAGGGGAGTGCATTCACCCTTAACTGTTTTTTAGCTGGTTGAGACTATAGAAATTATTTCTAAATGCAGTAGTAGAAACTTTGATGGTGTTGAAGGCATTTCCTGGACAAACTACACTGATAGATCTGTTTCTTGAATAAAAATATAGGGCAAGAAAGGGAAGACTTTAGCTCTCTTTTACAAAGTAACCCCAAAGGAGAATGACAACAGAGAGTTTGCATTAATACACCTTGAATGTAAAGTAGAACTAGAGTTCTTAAAAATTCATTAAAATTTTTTTAAGCTGTTCGTATTGCACTGTGAATTCAGCAGGTAACTGGTGAATTTTGGTGTGTATTGCTACAAGACACCCACCTGCTGACTTTTTTACTTTTCAGCTTGTGGAGTTGTCATGAAATTCCTGCAGACAGCTCTGCTGATTAATGTTCTCAGAAGTGAGATCTGGGTGTGTTTTACAGCTCCCTGTGTAGCTGGTCAAAATTTAGTATGTGCCTCTCTGAAATAGAGTTTTGGAGGAGTGATTTCATTTACAGAAGTCCCATGGCACTGGTCTGCCTTCCACTAAGTTAAGGACCTGTGTGTGTGTGCTATGACTGAATTATACCATAGAGGAGCAAATGTTGAGGGAAAATGATTAATGGGTGAGAACACTTCTCAAGGAGTGCTGCAAAGTTCAGAAAACCTTTAATGAACTTAAACATTTTAAGGAAAATTTTATTTTTCTTTAATTTCAGGCTGGTGGCCTGGTTCACACAGGGAATGACCAATGGGGTAGATCCATGCTGCTGAAAAAAGAAGAGACGAGAGCTCTGTTTGTTTTTCCCAATCTTGTTTTGTTTGGCTTTTTTGGTTTTTCTTTTTTGAGTATTCACATGATGAATGATCCTTCCAGGCTTGTTATCAGTACCACATTTTGAGAGAGAAAAACAGAGTGGGAAGGATCCCCATATGCCCAGGGACCTCACTTTACCCTCTCAGTGTGCTGACTTCCTTTCTCCTTTGGAGCAATACATGCCTTTACATTCCTGTGAAATGATCATTTAAATTCAGAATGCCAGCAAAGCTGGGGTATTTTTTTTTTCATCTATCTCCCATGGTTTCTTAGCAATTAGGCATAAAAAAAAAATGTTGTGGGAGGTGCTCATCATTTTCTGACTCAGTTGGTTTCAATGGGAGTCAGGCCTGTAAAGCAGCTGTTAAGGTCAGGCAGTCTGTAATTGACCTGTCAGATGTTGCAATTAAAGTGTATTGCAGCTGTTAGAAATAGGAGTTACCTCCATTGCTCCTGAAAAAAAACCAAAAAGCAACCCAAAACCAAACCGCCAGAAAGCTTTAATGTATTTCACTGATTCATTGAGTTCTGCCCTCCTCTGTGTGTAATGCAGGAAACAGAGGGGAATGCAGATGGAGCTGCTGCCTTTGATTTCAGTGCTGTTTGTGGCAAGGCCTCTTTCATGTTCTGAATTACAAAGTCCGGGGAAAATTCTTGCCAATGTCTGTCAGTCAACAAATTTACACCTTGAAATGCTCAGAGTTATAAATACTGTGGGAAATCTAAGAAAATGTATTTACATGAAAACACACGTGGGAATGCTTTTGCCACGTTCTGTTTTTTGCCTTAATGCTTTTGTGGATTTTGTGAAACAGTAGAATGTACTGTAATGGAATAACTAGGAATTGTATAGTTGCTTCAGCCCTGTGCACTTGAGTGAGTTTTTTTGTGTCTGTCTCACAGTCCAGTGTTTTTAATCATAAAATGCTTAAGCCACTCTTTAATTCAGAATTAGTCATTGAGAGGTTTGCAATGTTTGTGACAGTTGCAAGGAGGCTCTGGAAGCTTTTGAACATCTCCCCAGAGCCTTTATGTCCTGACAGTCAGCTGGGGAGCTCTGAGTCCTCATTTTTTTATTGAGCCTCACTTAATGTCTGTGCTCATTGAGGGTCTGCAGTGTTTCTGTGGTGTGTGTTTGCTTGGGTTTTTGGCTTTTTTTAATAAGCAAAGTGCTTTGTCCTTAGCATGGTGAAAATTCCGGTCGTTTGGGGCCGTCTGGGTTCCGTTTCAGTGTCTTGGATGTTGTCCTGTGCTTATCGCTGTCCTCCAGCTGGAAAGCCACAGTGGTGCTGAACTTTGGCATTTTAGTTTCTAGGTATCTGAGTTGAACATAAATCTGAATGAGTGTTGCCTTAAGCAGAGAGAGAAATGTCTGGTACTCGCCAATTCCAAATGTGACATTTTATTTTCTGGCTATTTTTAGGACAAGGATTCTTTAGAGTTTGTTTTGTTACCCTTCTATGGATCTTTCTATGAATTAGAAGTTGAAGTATTTTGTGCACTGAAGCTGTCATCAGTGGTTTATGATCTCTGCACAGTTCTTGCTAGAATATGTGTGATTCTAAAGCTGCATTAATGTGGTTCTCAGTCTTTGCTGTTGCTGCTTTAAGCTGGTAGTAACTCTTTATGATCTTACTCATTCCATAATCTGTGTGAATACTCCTCTTCAGTCAGGTAAGTTAGAGCAACATTTTCCTAACTCTTCTAATAATACTGAAACTAAAAGTAACATGATGACCTACACAGGGCTTTCAGAGAAGTCAGGAGTTCTAGTCCATTTTCTTCCAAAATTAGATCACAAAGAGCTTTTCTCTTCTTGTGGTGCTAATTTATGTTTCTTTTGCAGTTTCCAGGTAGGAGGAAATGCTGGTAATTCCTTTCTCCATTAATTTTTTCATGAAATCCAGTGACAGGAGAGACCATTTGATGGCATGGAGTGATTGGCAGGACTGCCTCTCTTAGGTGCTGAGAACAATTATTTTAAAGAAACTTTGCAGAGAAGTTTGACTTTTGGGTTGAATTACTTTTGTGCCACCTAACTCAAACTTAATGGCAGCTCTAAAAAGACTTGCATGTTTTGAAGTCCTGTTTATTGGCCTTTTCCAAACCTTTCCTGTCCTTTGGACCTTCTGGGGAGTATGCTTGCAGAAGCTTCTGAGAAATCCTGATCTGTCATAAATGGATTTTCTGCATTTATCAAAGACATTTTCCTTGGGCAGATGAGATGCAAGGAGGTGACCAACTGTAATCAGTGAGCCTCTAACAGCATTTCCCTGTGTCAATATTTGCAGCTTGCTCTGTATCTTCAGGTGCCTTCAGATAATGAATGTTCATGTGTTAAGTACAACTGCCTTTCTAGTTAGGTGTGAATACTTTATTTGTGTTAAATGTAGCCCTCCTCCCTTCCCCAGACAATTTAAGCTTTCTGGAAATAGCCTTGCTTTGGTTTGTTGTTCTTGTTTCGGTTTGTGCCAGCTGCCTGCTCTGCAGATCTTTGCCTGGTTTTGCTAATTGTTTATTTTATTTGAAGAGTTATTACCTTGCTTCTTAGGGATGTGCTAGGTCTGAAACTAAATATTTCTAAGTATTAAAAGCTTGAGTGCCATTTAATAACACCAGAGAATATCCCCTTCTGTAATTTTGCAAACATCTCTGAGACCTGAGGAAACCATGATTGTCTGTTGTGTTTTGTCTTGTCAGCTTAAGAAGCCACGAGGCACCTTGCATGCTAATCCTCTGCAGAACATGAAATTAAAATGAAGGCTGTACATAAGAAATATGAAATTTGATTGATCATTAAAAATCCCCTGATAAAAAAGATGTCTTTTGATACCTATGGGTAAATCTGTAGATTCCATTTCTTTTTTACTAATCTCTCATAATTACATTTTACATGGGGACCTAGAGGCTGAGTTACTAATTGGAGCTGCTCCTCTGTGTATGTGGGCTCAGCCTGATGTGAACAAACCTGTTTATTTTTAAAACCCTTCATGTGAAGGTGTGTGATGGTTGTTTTGCCTTGGCAGGTACTGTGACCAGTGCTGTCATTTTTTTGTGAAGGAAATGAATGTAAATGTGAGAAGAAGTCTTTGATTGCTCACTTGCTACCTGTGGGCAGTTCTGCCTATTGATGTGCATTTGCACTGGGAGAAAAAGAGCCTGCCAGACAATTCTGATAAGCCCTTTTTATAAATTTAGGATTCAGGGCACCTTCTTTTACTTAATTTTGGAAGCATGCTTTTCTCTAAGTCACTCGGTCAGAATTTCCCCCAAAGATTTCATAGTGACCTTTAATTTAATCAGAGATGTGGGCAGAGTTTTCAGCTGTGGATAAATCCACAGAGGTTTTAGATAAGCTTTTATCAGATTAATGAGGAGGTGATTTTTTTTTCACTGAGATAAGAGAGCAAGTTACAATTCTGCACAGTTTAACCTCACCATTTACCCTTTCCACTGGGTGTCATTTTTACATGAAAACTTTTGATGCTTTATTATTACAGAAATCCAACACATTCTGTTGAGATGCAGAACTTATGCAGAAGATTCTGATGTAGACTCTCCTCCCTTTTACAAGACAGCAAATGCAGCAGTTATATATTTATTGCTCAGAGCTGTAAGACCATTGTTGGGTTTTGAGAACCCAGCAGTTTGAGGAAAGTGGGAAAAGCTGGCTTGAGGCTGGCTCTGAGTTTGCCCTTGTTTTAAAGTGTCTGTTTCTGAATGCCTTGCTGCAGAAATTTCAGATCTAGGTCTGTAAACTTGTCTTTTTCTGGGGCATTTCTCTTCTCACTTGTGGCCAAATTAGTTTTTTAGGTAATTTTGATGCCAGCAACCAGCTACCTGGGAAAACCACACATTTTAACGCATTTTTAAGGACATCAGTATATGTTATAGGAAATGACTAAAATCCCAAAATCGGTGAGGGAGGGGATATGGTGCTGGTTTGTTACAATTTTATTTTGTTCTAGAAACTAATGAAAGCTCCCTTTGAACTGTTCAAGGTGGAGTGTTTTGGAAGGAGAAAGCGCTACCTGTTGTTTGCAATTACAAATGATAAACAAGAATATAGTTCATAGGAGGAGAACATGTGAATGGAGAAAGTATTATGTATGCACTAGAATTTGTATTCATTCTTATTGTGCCAACTGGGAGTAAATGTTCTTTAATATAATTATACTGTGATGCAGTTTGAATCTGTTCCAAAGAGCAGAGCTTTGCCTAAAAACTTCTTTTATTTCTTCTGTTAGGGAAAGTGTTGGATTTCTTAAGAATGCTGCTTCATTTCAGCCTTCAGAAAATCATTAAATAAGAAGAAATTAGATTTTTCTGAGTTTCTGGAGACCCTTAAATGCTTAGCTTTTTGTGTTTGTTAAAATGGGACTGTAGTGCATCTTTTAAAGATTTTAGTAAGTGGTGTGTACTGGAAGGAGAATAGGAAATAATAATAATTATTCTTTTATCAGTAAAGGCAGAGGAACTAATGTGGTAGCTGACCTTTCTTAGATCTTTGGGGAAAATGTTAATATAGAATACACTCAGCTGACATTAAACAATTTTTGTTTGATTATTTTTGAAGTGTTATAAAGACAAGCTTGGGTACCTCAGCAGCAGCAACAAAATTCCAGTAGTTTTGAAGACTCCTTATTTGCCATTGCAATTTTACTTGACTTTTCTGTTCTGCACTTAAAATGATTCTTACTCATCTCTTTTATAGGTTTATAATTTTCATTAGATGTATAATCTCATTGACAAGACTTTAAATTTTTGCCTAGGATTCTCTTTTTAAGCATACCTAAGCATACTTAAATGGAAATTATTTAACTTAATTTTTTCTGAACTTAAAGGCATTTGCACAAAAATGTTTGGGTTTTTTTAAATGATGCTCAGAGAGCTCCTGCTGGGGATGTTTTAGCTCTCACCCAGCATGGTTGTGCTGGCCTGGGTTTCTCTGTCAGGGGTGTGTGCTGTGTGTGTATGTTGTGATCCATGGTGGCTCCATCAGTTTTGGCCATGATCTGGGATTGCCTTCTGCTCAACACATTTAAAACACAGTCCTTTAATAGTACTTGATGTTGATATCAACTTTTCATTTCTGCCCTTGGATTTAAAACAGGTTTTGTTGCTTTTGTTTTTTCCCTTTTTCCCCCAGCTGTATATCTCAAATCCATGAACTTGGAAAGTGAAGGAAACTTCCTTCTTTCCTTCTTGTTCCTGATGGAAACTGAGCTCTAAAGGCTGATCTCCAGGCTGGGTAACTGGATCCCTGACAGGAAGGTTTCACAGGGCTATTGTGTGATAGTAATTACCAACCCTGGCTCTGTAGTTCATTTAAAAGTAATGACTAGTGGATGTAAAAGGAACAATAGATGTTAACTATGGAATACATTAACTCATGGAGATGCCAGGGGAATTTAATTGATCATAATTAGAAATTTGAATGGGGATAGGAAAGAACGTTGAATTTTGCATTTTGTATCCCTTCATTTTTTTGTCTTTTATGATATAGATGTGCTGAATGAGATGAAGTCCATGTGACAGATAATGTCCCAGCAGCTGTGCTCTCTGCTTCAGGGAGGGCGTTCTGGGCTAAATGGGAATTGGCTTTACTTCTGTGGCAAAGCAGTACTTTTCACTAATATTGTGCTTTGTTTTGAAGGACCTGAAATGAAGACTTCTTGCTCTTAACAGAGAATTGTGTCTGATGCTGCGAGCTCTGTTACTTATTTTAATTAAGTACAAAGAATTGCAGCAGTTTTCCCACATATCTCAGTGTTGGAAGGCAGATACTGCTTGAATCTCTAGTAAATCAAACAGAATCTAGAATTTCTGGGAGCAAATATGAATTTCAGATCATATTGCCTTGTGTAGATGTTCCCTGTCTTAGAGAGATTTAATGTGCTGCTGGCCTGGTTTGGAACATGGCTGTAATGTGTTAGTGGGGTCCTTTTTCTGTTAGAATAAAATCTGGCGCTCCATAAGGAGGCTGCAGAGATTGTCTAAAACAAATATACTGCTGCTTCTTCCTGCCAAATGAAGGGTAGATTTAGAGTATGAAGTTTTGAGTCTGACCCTTGAAAATTACTACCATGTAACCCAAAATGATAAAAAGGCCCCATGAATCCTAAAGAACAACTGGGTGTTTTTCCCAGTCTGCCAGAGCAGTTGGATGAGTGCTGGCCCAGAACGGTTACTGGGGAAAGCAGAGGAATAACCAGTGAGAAACATTCCCTGTGAGCAGCTGTGGCAATCTGTGTGAAGTTGAATTGTAGCTTTATCAGTAATGAAATTCGTTGTTTCCTTAACAGCATTTAGGACTTGTTCTTCTGGTGCAGCTGACAGATACAGGGGAAAGTGTTGCAGTGCTGTTTGGTAACCTGTGAGGCTTTTCCTTTACTTAGGAGGAAAGGAATTTCTGTTTTGTGGAAAACACATTTTTTGGTCTGTGTTTAGTAGCAACAAAACTGCAAGTGTTGAACCTTGTTGCGCATTTTTCTGAAAGCATTTTGCTAGTACAGTGCACTGTGTACCCTTTCCCCCTCATGAAGATGTTGTAATAAGTAAAGCAATGTGATTGGAGTGGTTGGCTGCTGCAAAACATGTGAATTTAGTTACCCAATCCAGCCTGTTTCTCCAACTAAATGGTTATGACTAAGTGTGGTATAAGGCAACGTTGACCTTCTGAGTTAGTTCCTAGTTTGCTGCTAGGAACAGCAGCAAACAGCGAGGGACAGACACCGTGACAGCATTGCTCCCCAGCCCTTTGCTGTGAGCAGGGAGGCAGCAGGGCTGGAGCTGAGCACGGCTCTGTCCCCACCACGCTGTGAGGCACCTGGTGACAAACAGGGACAGCCAGGGAGAGCCCAGCTGTGGGTTAGGCTGAGCAGGTTGAAACAGGTTGTTTCAATCACTTTCTACATTGTTAATATGAAAAGAATTGTTTTGCTGTATAAAGCTGGTGGGATAAGTGTCTGAGGCTCTGGATGTTTTCTCAGGGCTGAGCAGGTGCTTTCTGGGCACAGCTGAAGGGTGGGGTGTGTTTGTCCTGCAGGAGAAGGGAACAGGGGGGTGTTTGTGGGCAGAAGGACACATTGCTGGGTGCTCGGCTCTTCCTGTGCACTCCCAGTTAGTCATTCCTGGGAAGCAGCACAGCTGCTGCAGTGACACAAGAGTGTCATGGCCTAACCCACAGCTGGGCTCTCCCTGGGTGTCCCTGTTTGTCACCAGGTGCCTCACGGCGTGCTGGGGACAGAGCCGTGCTCAGCTGCAGCCCTGCTGCCTCCCTGCCCACAGCAAGGGGCTGGGGAGCAATGCTGTCATGGTGTCTGTCCCAGGAGCTGCACTCCCTGTCTGCCTGGCTCAGTGCCTCCTGTTGTGGAGCTTCAGAAGCAATGCCTGTAGGTGAGGATTATCAGCTGCTCTTCTGTGGGAGATGGGCTTGCAGTGCCTTGAGGTCACAAGTGGAAATGGCAGCAGTTGGTTGGCAGCTATCTCATTCCACCCTACAACAGCATTCAAAATTCAAACCTCTGGGGAAAGGAATTATTTTCTGAGCAGCCTTCTTCCCTTCCGGGTAAAAGTTCATGTTTTGGATCATTTGAAGCCTGAGGATGTAAGATTGTTACTCAGATCTGCCTGCCACATAAATAAAACTGGTACCTTGCATCTTGAGAATCAACAGAAAAACCTTGAAGAGGCAGCCAGAGAATGAGGAACAGTGTGGCCTTCAGAAGAAGGACCAGTGAAAACCTGTGTTTGTGCAAGTACCAATAAAATCTGCAAACAATCAGTTTGGAATTGTGCCACTTCAGATAGTGAGGCTGGAACATCAGGTCTTCGGACAGCTGGGAGAGGAGCTGAGGAGTAGGGGAAGGAAATGAGTGAGGAAAATGTAGCCAGAAATGAGTAAGAAGTGAATCTGTTAAAATGATATAAGAGTTAAAAATGTATAGTTCAAGAGCTTGATGAAATGACTTTATCAAAACCTAACAACTACAGAAAGAGCTGTCAAGGAAAAACTTCTCAGCATCTCCTTTGGGGAGAAAAAACAAAACAAAAGCCCAAATCCTCCAGAGTAAAACAGAGATTGTGTTCAGGAATGGATTGAAAACATGCTCTTTTATATGACATAATTTGGGGTACTGCAACGTGCTTGAGGTAGGCAAATACTGGTTAATCAAGAATTTCCTTCCTTTCTGTGTTAAGTTGATCATGATGTTAGGAAAATCTTGCTTGTTCAGTAAGCAGTAAAATCTCTTTTCAGTACATTTGGTGTGTGCAAGTGGAGTTCATCTGTTTCAGGTCATTAGCACTGCATTAGCACAGCATGGCAACTGGTGTTTAAACACCAGCTAATTAATGTTCAGTGTAAACACAGTGTGCTAAAGAGCTTTCCAAACCCATGAAGTTCTAGCTGATACAAAATGCCACAGTGAAAATGCTATTGGGGGATGGGAGGAATTGCTAATCCTTTTTCTCCTGCTTTCCTAAATTATTGATAAATGATTAAAGCTGAACAGCAGAAGAGAAAGAGTCAAACTGATGCCAATAGCATTGTGTGCAAGGGGGATTTTGTCACTGTATTTGTGGGGTTTTGATGTTAGTTTGTTTTTTCCTTCCTTAGTGTATAGTGTTGTGATGGCTCAGTGACCTGGAAAATGTGTAGGGTTTTTGTACTTTCAAATTTTGGTGTGTTCATTTTGCAGTTTCACAACTGGGCCACAATATTCAACATGTGTGATAGCTGATGGCCCAGCACTTTGGAAATGAGGTTGGATAGGTATCTTGGCCAGTAGTATTTTTTTTCCCCTCTCCAAAATAAATTTGGGTGTGTTTGTCCAAAAAATGTGGTATTTTGCAGTCTGACCTATGTGAAACAGAGCCCTGTCTGTGGTGGACAGCAGGCAGAAGCATGGATTCTGCTTGCTGCTGGTTCCCAGGTGTGCTCATCCAACAGGGAAACGAGACACCAAATTTCTTACCAACCTTAGCACTCACCAAGTTATACATTCAGGTGACTGATAAGAGTAGATGTAAACCTCAGGTAACTGAGAGTTCTTAATATTTGGGTAAATAACGACTTGTTCTACAGATGCAGTAAGAAAGGGAACAACCTGCTGAGCCCCAGGTGGGCTGGAGGCACAGCTCCATCACTGAAAGGAGCTCTCTGTTAATGCTGCTGCCTGGATGGCTCAGATGGCTTTTGGGAGGACAGAAGAAAACTGTTCCATGGTAAAAGCTGAAGTCAGAAGTGATCTTTAGAAAGAATCTTTGTCTCCTGAGCAGTCATCAGAGCAAGGGTGAGATGTCAAGTGAAAGCTTGGCCAGGGTCTGAATGTTTCTTTTGGTTCTTTGGACCCAAACTGGCTCCTGGTCATATGCAGCAGAAATGAGACTTAAAACAACAAACAGCCAAACCCTGAAAAGGAATTTCTGAGGGCTTTGCACGAAGCAGGTTAACATCCAGCCCCTTTTGTACAGCCTGCTGGGGGAGTTCACAAATGCTGGAAGAAGCAAGGAATTATCAGCAATTTAGGAGCCATAAAATGGACAACTGTAGTGTGTAGGAAGTTGTGGACAGATACTTGCTCTGAATAAGCTGCGTAGCAAAGATCTGCTGGTTTAAAATGTTTAACCCAGCTTAGTTTAGTGACAGGTTAAAAAATGTTTACATGAGCAGCTCTGCTAGGAAGTAGAAAGGGCTACAACCTTGAGCAGGATGGTGGTGCCGAGCAGGTGGCACCGGCTTGCTGGATAATACAATCTGATATCACAACTGTTTGTGAAGTGCAATTTCTTTACCACCACATAATCATTCTTCTGAACTGCTCTTTAAACGTCAGCAAAGGCCTCGCATTAATTCAGCTTGACAGTTTGATTACAGCATTTTAACAGCTTCTGAAAAATAATTCAGTTACTGAAGTGGTAAACTCGCTGTCTTGGCAGTGGAGATAAAGTGCTGCCTCCCAGCTGGAGAGCAGAGCTAATCCTGTAATTCCTGGTCCATCTCTGTGTATGGTCACCAGTGCTTTGGTTAAATGCATGCTGTTTCCTCTCCATGTAAATATATGCTAAATTCACTTTCATGGGTCAATACAATGCTTAAATAACATGCTCCCCACACTATGACCTTTACATATTTATGACCTTGCTTTGAGTTTCAAATTTTCTTTATTTATTAGGTATAAAGAATTAAGTATTGCGTATAGAAGGGACTGACAGAGTTAGGAGTGAAATGTTTCAGTGTGTTGAGGTGGGATGGGGCTCTGGAACTCAGAGGTACATCTGGCAGGAAAATAGAAAGGTGATGCTTCAGAGATGAACTGTAATTTCAGGACACTCGAGGATAATTTTAACAGCCTGGTATGTTTTAATATTGCCATTTTGTGGCATGTGGAAATATCTTATGTAGCACACAGCAACCTAGATCTATAATTTTCAGCATAGGCATCTCCTGCTTCTTGTTTTATTTTTTGGTGTAAGTTGATTTGGGATTTTTTCCTATGTAAAATTGTGTTTGACTTAATGCTTGAAAATGAGGGTGTTTGAAGCAGGGGAAAATGCATTTAATGTGGTGTTATGTTTTCTTGCCAGACTCTGACACATCTGTGGAACCTGCAATGACAAGTCGGAACAGTAGCCATGCAGACAAAACTGGTGAAATGTCCTCAAAGCAGTCAACACCAAAAGTGCAGGTCCAACGATCTGTCTCCCGAGAAACCATCACAATTCATTTCTCTGCATTTGGGAAGGAGGAAGAAGAGGAGGAAGAGGAGTTTAAAGAGTTTCTTGATGAGGAACTAGACGACCAAAGCATTGTAACAGCACTTGAAGCCAAGGAAGACCTCTGCTTTGAGCATAGCGGCCATGACCTCTTTGGTCCAGCTACCTCGCTTAACATGGCCAACTCTGCATCTCCGCTGTCCTCATCGCCTGCACTTCTGCCAGCTGCAGAAACTGTGAAGCTCTTGGACTCCTCTTCCCCATCCCAAATCCTCAGTGCAGTGCCACCGGCCCTGTCTCCATCGTCACACTCATGTCACACGTCTGGCTCATCAGGTGCACCAGCACCGCCTGTGGAACAGAAATCCAGTCTGTCTTCCCCATCCTCATCCCCTTCCAGGTCAGTTGCCTGCTCTAGTGGCTCATCCACAGTTTCTAGTTCAAAGCCTTTTAAGGGGTTGGTCAAGTCCTTTTCAACAGAAGTGGAACCAAAAGAACCCACCCCACCGATGCGACACAGACACTTAATGAAAACCTTGGTGAAATCTCTGTCTACAGACACTTCTAAGCAGGAGGCTGAAGCTGTGTCTTACAGGCCACCTGACTCAAAACTGAACTTGCATCTGTTCAAACAGTTCACTCAACCTCGAGCTACAGGTGGTGATTCTAAAACTGCCCCCTCCTCTCCATTAACATCCCCCTCCGACACTCGTTCCTTTTTTAAAGTACCTGAAATGGAGGCTAAAATTGAAGATACGAAACGACGCCTTTCTGAGGTGATCTATGAGCCTCTGCAGCTGCTCAGCAAAATAATGGGTGATGAAAGCAGTAGCCACAGGCCCAAAGCCTTATCTTCAAGTGCTTCAGAACTCTCAAACCTTTCCAGTTTGAATGGCCATTTGGAAAGCAATAACAACTACAGCATTAAGGAAGAGGAGTGTGATTCTGAAGGGGATTTCTCTGGGGGTGACTTTAACTTGAATAAGAGTGATCATTCAAGATGGGCAGAAGAACATGCAAAAGAGACGGAGACCAAAAGCTCTCAGTCTGCAAGCACAAAGGATGTGGGGTCAAAACCTTCACTTGTACTTGAAAAATGTTTGTTGTCTGCACTAGTGAGCAGGGAGGATGAGGAGTTTTGTGAACTGTATTCTGAAGATTTTTTCTTGCTAGAAGAAGAAAGCAAAACTGATAAACCTGCTGAAAATGTGGTGGAGCCTGAGATGACTGAGGAAACTGCTACTATGCTCAGTAGTGAAGATGAAAATAATCTGGATGTGCAACAGTCTGAAATACCAGTGAAAACTTTATACTTATTAATACTGTTAGTCTATGCTTACCTTATTATCCCTCTCCCTGGCTATTTAAGTGGACTTTTACTTGGAATGGCCCTTGGATTTATGGTAGCTGTCTGTGTGATTTGGCTTCTTATTCCACGTACTCATGAGTATCTCAAATTGCATAAAAGCATGAAAAAGCGATGGAATACAGGAGCTCTGGACATCAAAGAACCTGAAATACTGAAGGTGAGCTCCTGGCATTTTGTGTGTGTGTCTGTCTGAGTTATTTTGAGTAGAAGGAGTAAACTAGATTTATCCTGAGGGTGTAAATGAGCTGAAATGTCCCCACTTGTAAATAGTTTTTTTAGGGTCAACTCTCTTTGGCAGGGGCACAAATGGTTTAGTATCCAAGAATATGTAAGACTTTGGTGTCTTTAGGGATTAGTAGAAAATGGAATTTCTTCAAAGTAAAAGGGCAAATGGCTTTGCTGGTAGATTTGAAACGATCCAACTGGAATACTGAGAGCAAGCAGTGTCAAAGTTTAGTGTGTAAGATAACATTTGTGCTTGAAGCTGGGCCTTGGGAGATGTATTTTGTTTCTGGGGTATTTTGTCTAGGCAGCAATTTGTTTGTTGGTCTGTTCGTAAGCAGAGACAAAAGCATTGTGTTCAAGTAGAGCATATGGGTCGTCCTCAAAGATGAGCTAATTGAAAAGGGAGGAGGAATTACAGTTCAGCAAAATGTGTCTGAGAGCTGGGTTTTGAATGGAACTTTGTCCTACCTGCTCTCTGCCCTCCCCTTGTTGTTGCTGAGATGTTGCAAATTTGCTGTCACTTTTTGTCACTTTGCTGTGATTCACCCAACCCCTCTGTTCCTTCAGGGCCTCTGGTCCCTGTCCTGCCCTCCTCATCTCCATCTGGGATGAATTCCAATCATATTTTCCCAATTGCAGAATTCCAAGCAATAAAACATCTGCTGGTTTCTGATGTGCAGCAGAAGCATTTCTGAGTGCTGGTGGTGTAACCTTCACTTGATATCACAGGCTGATCAGAGTGTTTGTCGAGGCATTTTTTGTATTTGTGTAAATATTCAATTGAGCTTTTGAAGGTGCACCCCCAATTGTAACAGCACAAAGATTTCATGAATTTAAATTCAGATGGATATATACTGTAGAAAATGATAATGTGTATTGATGGCTAATTTCATGTGTCTTTAGGTAACTGAAAAGTTAGAAAAACAGAATATAAAACTCTACTTTTGTTGCATAAACAGTGGTAATTGCATGTCTAGCCCTTATTCTACCCTACTGTTCCATTTTTTTGTGAATGAGATGAGTTGTGGTTATTATTTGCTGTAGTAAATTCAGACTGAACACTCCTGTCTGCCCAATTGAATTACCTGCTGCTCCCACAGACAAATTGTCACAAACTTTCACTTCAGTCCTTGTTATTTGGAGCCAAGACCCTTCCTCAGTACTTGACAGCTGATAGAGATCCTGGTGTTCATTATTGGCTGGTATTAGGCTGTCTCTGAGATGTCAGCTTTTGCACAAAAACCTTTAAACCATATTTTAATGCTTTTATTGAGGATTTAGATCTTATGAAAATAGCTGTAGGCAAGAAATGAACAGTGCAGAGAAGTCTGCATAAATGTAGATTAATGGTTTTTATGACCTGATGAGTATTTGTTGTGCTCATAACACACAAAGTAATTGTCTTTAATATGTAAATGCTTCAGGAGTTTACAAACCAGTTCAGTGCCCATATTGTAGTGGAATGTAATGTAATATGATTTAGCAGATTGCAAGTTATTATTCCCACTTCAGACAACTATCTTTTGTTTGCATCTGTCAAAATTAGTACTGGACAGCTTAGATCCTCTGAAAAGGCAGCTAAAGACTTAATCTGTAGCAAAACTCAGGGAAATATAGGAAAATCAGACTTGATGCTCTTGCATAAAGATGTTGTCTTCAGAACTTGTTGGTCTGGTATTCTGGCCTGGACTGCTGTTGTGCAATTGTGATAAATGCTCTGAGTGAGATGCCTTCGTATGGGGCTCACAGAGTTGGGATTCTGCCAAACTGCTGTCAAGTTATTTTTGTACAAGTATGTGTCCATTCTCCCTGTGTAAATGTTGTTTGAGAAGTTTGCATTTCCTGGGTTTCGAAAAGTAGAGCAAAATTCCCCTCAGCAATTGCTGAAATACTTGAACAGATTATTGTCTCCCACCAAACTGTTCTTGGCAGTGGGAAAAAGTAAATAACTCTTGTGTTGATGAGTGCGTGTCTCTATAGGTGTCTGTACTTACTTCAGTCACATGTCCTTGGTACTGGGGGAAAACATCCCCCCAACCAGAAAATACACAAACCCCCTGCATCTTCATTGCATGATTTGTATCTGCCTATTCCCTTAATTTTCAGTTCTCTGGCTTCCTTCTTATCTTTTTCTTTTTTTTTTTCCCTGCCCACATTTTTTCCTTCTTTAATCCATTAGTCTTTTCTAACTTCCTGCTTGGCCTTTCAGCTCTGCATTCTCTTGTGTCATGCTGATTGACACAAAAGGTTTTAAGTAACAGCTAAAATGGAAATTATATATTTACCCTTTCCATTAGAAAGAACTTTCAGGAGAACACAGTGGCAGTGCCTGCTGGAGAAGTTGGAGGCTTTGAGCCACAGTGTACAGAAAGAGGAGGCTTTTTATCAGCGTGCTATTCCTGAACACCATCCAAGGGATTTCATGGTTGATAGTGGCCTCTGGCAGACAAATGTTTCTTCCAGTTAAGGTGATGGTTGCTTCTCCTACCTCAGACATTTTTGTCCCTTTGGATTCCCTGTGAAAGGAGCTGAAAAAATGCATTATATTTTCCCCTCATTTATGAAGCAAAATACTATTGAAGTGTTATAAAATAGTGGTAATAAGAGGGGTAGTAATACAACTGTGTCATTTGAGTGATCAACAGTCTTGAAAAAATTTTGGTGCTAAAGCATTTGATGATATAGTTTAATAATAATGGCTATTAACCAGTTAATATCACTAAGAAACTTTAGGGACAGTTTAAATCCAGATTTGGACTTGTATTGTGAAAGTGGCATTTGCTGATTGTTTTATTTATGTATTTGAAAGTATCATAAGTAATGATTTTAATTTATTTTTACCCACAGGCCAGGTTTGTGCCCCCAGCCCTCTGGGTCCTTCATAAGGATATTTTGCAATTCTCCCTATCCTCCCCTCTCAGGTTGTGTTGTAACACACCTGAGACCTTAAATAAGTAACACCAAAAAGTTGGTACCTACAAAGCCTTTACATGAATTATTCTGTTGAACTGCAGTTTCAATAAAATATTTGGAGCCTGGAGTCAGGAAAGAGGAAAGTTAAACTGAGGGGGTTTTAAAGCTGTTTTTGCCACGTCCCATGAGCCGAGTGTTCCTGGGGCTGGAGCAGGGGCAGCAGCTGAGGTTGGAGCTGTGCCTGCGCTGGGAGAGCCGCGGTGCCCAGCCCAGGGAGCAGCTCCAGGCCAGGATCCTTCTGCCTTCAGCTGGGAGCAAGTGCTGACCTTTGGAAATGGGGATCACAGCATCGGTGTCCATGGCCAGCAGCTGCACAGTGGCATATGACTATGGTCATTGTCCTCCCAGAATTACTAAATTTCTTATTTCAACAACTTTGCTAGAACAGACAAGACCTATCCTACAGTCACTCCTCTCCTACACAAGGAAATCCATTGTTGCTTCAGTAGTTTGGGAGAATTTATCTGTTGTGGTAACACAATTTCTCTGTTTGGGTGCATTGCAAAACGGTTTCCGTGGGCTGTGAATCTTTTGTTCCAGTTCAGTTTTGCAAAAAGAGAGGTGGAGGTAATTCTGCTGAAATTGTTCTTAAAGTGCAGGAACTTTGGAATGACTCTAGGGGCTTCTTGGATAAACTTCTCTGTTTTTTAAGCTAGGTGAAACAACTTACAGAACTGAAGATCACTGAAGTGAGAAGGCAGGTGGTGTTGTCACCTCCTTTAACACTGTTAGATAAAATTCCTGCAGCTGCCACAGATTTTCAGATTCATTAATAGAGCGAAGAATCACCATTTAGTGAAGCATTAACATTTTACTGTTGGCCATGCAGTGTATCTCTGTAACCAAATAACATGAAAATCGAGTGCGAAGAAGAAACTTCATCCTTAGAAATTAGAAAACTAAAATTTTGTGTGCAAGGAGGGATTGTAGTAGTGTTCTGTCTCTTTCATCCTGACTGTTGTCTGAAAATAAAACCCCAAATAATTAAACCTGAGCTTGGTTCTCCAGTTGCTGGTAACCTGGTGGCTGTGCTGTGTCTGCAGCTCTGTTGGGTTATGGGTGAGCAGGGTGTGAGGATTGTGTGTTTGGCAGGCTGTACAGCCAATCAGTTGGTTGGAACTGGAAGGCCTGGGCACATGGTAGGGATCAGAAAAGCAGGAGGGATTTTGACTGACTTTGGCACAGGGAAGTCAAGATTTGGATGGGTAAATCACTGCTTGTTTTCATCACAGTTCCATCTCCAGCAGGCCGTTAAAGGAATGTCAGGTGCAGAGTGACCTTCCTTCCTGGGTACCACATGTACCCATAAGTTTCCAGCCTTTCTACTGAAAATAGAAATCTTATTAGACTCAGAGAAAGGGCTCATGTGACTGAGCCTCCTATAATGCCCAACTCTCCAAGCAGCCCTTTGCTCTGTGCCAGCTGGGGAGGTGTTGGCTGAACAGCCTTCCAGGAGAAGACAGGAAACTTCTGAGGCAGCAAATTCCCATCTGTGCATTTGCCTGGCTGCAGGCTCCAGACTTTGTCTGAGCTAGAAATAGCTTGGAGATGTGATGGGGGCAGGTGGGAGTTGCTCCAGAGATCTGTGGCCATATGGATACTCCAGTTCCTGCACACGGTGGCTTTGGGCCCCTCATGTGATGTTCTTGTGCTTCACTAAGTCCAGCTGGAGTTCCTGGCTGAAAATTAATTGCTGTCTGCTCAAAGATGTCTTGGCTGAATAATTTCTAGGAAGGAGATGGGCTGTGCCTCAAACCTACGTCATCCCTGCTGTGCAGTTTGATGGCTTTTATAGAAAACTCTTCCTTGTGCATTGGATTTCCTATAGGGGAGTTGTGCATAACCCAGTGTAAGAAAAAAAACAACCATAAAGCTTCTTCAAAGAGTATGTCCTGGTATAGACATTTCTATTAATAAAAGACATAATCTGCTTTGGAGCTGAGCAAAGATGAATGACTTAATCTTTCCTGAACATAAAAGAAATGCTAATTTATCTAGTTTTTTCAGGGTTTGTAGTGGAAATGGAGCGAGATGTTGGAGTAAGCAAAACAGATATCACTGTTACTATGGCACCTAAGAAAGTGTATGCTGTCTACTGTGGGAAATTATGTGGCACTGAAACCGAAGAAAATTAGCATAAAAGTAAATTTTACATTTCTGTGTGTGGGTGGAAACTTCTTTAATAAGTTGAAATCTTGCAGTAATTTTTGAGATGTTTTGCATAAGGTAGTTATGACTTTTTGTTTTGAGAAGTACTGGGTGCTCATTCAGCTCTCCCCACTTCCCTCCTCTGAAATCACCCAGGTGTGTGTAAAGTTGCCATTTGACTTTCTGCTCCCCTTCACTTTCTGTTGACATTGATGAATGTTGAGTACACTGAATTCAAGGTTCTGATGTGCAGATAAAAACAATGATCAAAGAATGTTGCATGGCAGGTTAAGAGAAGGAAGACTTCTCCTTGAATGAGTATTCTGCCTACCTTCTACCCCATTTATCATCTCTACTTCTGTAACCAGATACTGGAGAAGCAAAGCAACATCAGCCCCATGGTCAGAGTCAGCACTTTGAGGCTTGTTACAGCAGGGCAGGACTGGCTGGTTTTGTGTTTCTTTTACAGCACAGAAATGAACTGAATTTAATCCATGTATGACTCCTGTGTTGTAGCTGAGCAGTTACACAACCCGCTAAATGATCTCACACAGTGATGGTGCATGAAAGCAAACTCCATTGTGGTCTTGCAGTGAGTCCTTAATTGTGGCGATTACAATGTCCGGGCTGTCTGTGGGCACACAGGCTCTGGGCTCTGGGTGATCCAAGTGTCTGAGCTTGCTGGGAGCAGAGGGGCTCCTGCCCCGTGCCTCTTCCTTGTTGTTGTTATATTGCAAAGGTTCTATTGTCATTACATTGCAAGGGTTCCCTGTTGCTGGAGTTTTGTACCTCCTTGATGTTTCTCATAGGCAGCTCCTCCAGGCACTGACTCTTCCTTCTTCTCACAGCAGCCAACTGACTCCAGTTCCCTTTCACCAACCAAGCCACTCCTTTATAACACTCTTCTTATTAGCTATAGCTGTGGCCTGTTAAAGTCAGGCCTGCTCCTTAGATCTAATAAATGGCTCAGCTGCAACTCCTTAGGGGTACAATGACTTTCTATACTACCTTTAATTTCTTATATTGTATCCCCCTACACTTCCTGGCATCCTGCATCTGCAGATCCCACCCTGGCTCCTGGGGAGGAGGTGAGAGCACCCTGTGCTACATAAACAAAGTGACTGAGTCAGAAAAAACACCCGGTGTGCTTGAGATCTCATCCTCCCCTCCTGCTCTGTTGGTTTGGTGCTACCTCATTTAGGGCATTTATTGCCTCATTCTGTTTGTCCACTAAGTGAAATAACTTTGGCAAAAGCTTGGATAATAATTTAAAGTTTTTAGGTACGTGCTGTGCTTGGTTTTCCAGCAGCTCAAAAGCCTGTGTCTTCTTCTCTAGGGATGGATGAATGAAATTTATAATTACGATCCAGAAACGTACCATGCTACGTTGACTCACTCTGTCTACGTGCGACTCGAAGGCAGCACCCTACGACTTTCCAAACCCAATAAAAATATTTCTAGAAGAGCTGTGTACAATGAGCCAAAGCCTGAAGTCACATATATCAGTCAAAAAATTTATGAACTAACAGACAGCAAGGTGAGTATCTTATATCTGATTTTAACAAAGAATACTTAGCAAATTCTTTTTAACTCTGAATTTTGTTTTTTTACTTGTCTATTTTCACTTTCTGTCATTATTTAAACAAAACTGTTGTCGTGATTAACTTACAAAAGATTGTGCTGGGGAGGAAGATTGAGGAGGATTTGGAGGAAAGTACATATTTACACAATAAGGGAAAGGCATGATTTTCCTGTGGCAGTTGAGAGCAGTTAACTCATGGGGGCTCTGAGACTCATTCCCAGTGCATGAGATGGCTGTTCTGAAGGTTACACCAAATGCCTCATCTTTGGTGGTTGTCTCTACCCCAAGGCAGCTGAGACAACATTTGTATTTCACTCAGAGAGGGAGGGAATGTCCATCATATGTGAAGGAAGGAGGACAGTGAGAGGTGTCTGGAATGTGAAAGGTACCCCCAGTCCAGGGAAGGAGATGGGGTTTTTGCAGTTGGAAGAGTGCATTAACAGTAATGCTAGGACAGTTTTCCTACACGTTGTTTGCCTCTCTCAAATATGTCAAGAGTTGCCATGTGAAGTTGATTCCATTGGCATTGTTTTAAATAATACATCAATACCTAATTATTAAGGGAATGGATTTTTTTAATGTGCTGCAGCAGTCGAGGGCCTTGGCAGTACAGATGTAGGAGGCAGCCACCCTTCACTTGACTGGAAGTGAGAGGGACCAAGGCAGCAGTGAGGAAAACCTCCCTCCTTCGCTCTGAGTCTGTGGGAAAGGAGTGTGCTGGCAGCTCTGCCTTCCATTAAAGGAAGACACTGAAAAAGATAAAGAAAAAATTAGATTCCTGCCTTTTGCAGATTTGTTTTCCCATCATGAAGACAAGCAAAGCTGTCATGTGGGAGCACTTGACTGATGGTGGTTCCCTGTGGTATCTTAGAAAATTTCCAGTACTTCCCTCCACCCAGCCCCAATTGATTACAGAAGGGCCAAGTGCCCTGACTAACAAAAAAAGGATGCCTATTCTTCAAGGTACTTGCCCACAGGTTTTGGAGAACACTGCTGAATACAGACCACCATGTAAGATTTTGTAACTCTTTTTTAAAAACCACTCCTCTAAATCACTTGCATTGTCTTAATTTTATATAAATATACTGAGTTTAGAATATAATTATCTGCAAATCAGTCTTATGGCTTGACTCTTTATGTATTTGATGTGGCTGTCACCAACTTCAAAAGCTCAATTTCATAAGGTGGGCATGAAAAGTTGTGTTCAAAACTCAGTTTGGACTCTGATTATTTTATCTTGTTATCTGTTTATCTCCCCATGGTCCCAGAAATAAGTTCTTTGGTTTTCTATTTTATCTGCAAATCCTTGAGAATAAGATCATCTAAATGAAAACAGTTGCTAATCCACATGGCATAATCTGCTTAAATGGCCTTTGTTTTAATTCCAAGGCTTGGCTCACCAAAGACTTAGTGATGGCAGTGAGCTGGACATCCAGCAATTGTGAGTCAGTTAAACTGGCAGATCCAGTGTGAGATCTTGATCTCTTGCATTCCTGTGTTCTTTTCTTGAGTATAGAAACACAGAGGATACGAGTGAAAAATAAACTCATTTAACCCTTTCATGTATCCTTCAGATTTCCCTGGTTCCCAAGAGCCTGGCACGGAAACGCATTTGGAATAAGAAATACCCAATTTGCATTGAACTGGCCAAACAGGAGGACTTCATGGCCAAGGCCCAGACTGAGAAGGAGACTGCAGAGGAGAAGCCTGCTGAGAAAGGGGACTTGAACAGTGAGGAGTCCAAGAAGCCTCAGGATGGAGTGAAGTCCACTTGCCAAAAGGATCAAGTGCTTTACCTCTTTGGAAGGACAGGGAGGGAGAAGGAGGAGTGGTTCAGAAGGTTCCTTCTCGCATCAAAGCTCAAGTCTGAAGTAAAGAAGCCACCCAGTGGGAGCAAGCCAGGTACTCAGATTCTGTATTCTTGTAGAGGTCTGTTAAAAGAAACAAACCAAGGTTATGTTTTGGTGGTGCCACAGTGATCTTTACAAGCAAAAAATACAATACCAAAGATACTCTTCTCCTTACCTTGGCCTCTCATTGCCACCTCAGCCCCACCTTTTTCCCTATTGGCTCTGTGCTTTCAAATATTTTTACTGTTTTTAGACTATTTTATATAAATACACTGTTTTTCAGTGATTGTAGTAACTCCTGTCATATTTCTAAGGAGGAATTGTTCAGTCTCTTTCTGTATGTTGGAACTGATATCAATATTTGCAGTATTAGACTCAGTTCTCTCATTACCTTTTTCTTCCTCCATCCTTCCTTCCACTCTAGTCTCCTGTAAAGGATAGAGCTTTCTCATGGGTTAGTGGCACAAGAAAACACATTTCTCTGTTTAAATGGAAAGTCCTGCATGAATATATATATATGAATATGTATATATATATCTGAACCAACAAACGTTAGTCTATAGTATTGATCAATTGTTTGGAATATCAATTTAAAGCCATCCTCTGATACGATTTTAAACCTGAATGACTCATGCTTTCCTGCCTTTATTCTCTGAGAAGCTTTTTAAAAATTAGTTAACAGTATTGTTTCTGAGACATAACTTCTTGAAATGCAAATGCAAAATTAATAGCTAATTAAAATTCCAATAGTTACATGCTTTTCACAGTCCTTCTAATTGTAACAGTCTATAATTAGATTAGTAAAAAAAAACCCTTTAGTCATAGGTGCATTTCAATCACCTGACTGTTATTTTAGGCATTCTCCAGCAGAGCTGTTGGGAATTTTGCCATGTGTTATACATATGTGAGTGTCCATATTTAAATATGCTCTTGATCAGCTGACTCCTCCAGTCCCACACCCTGCTGGGTGCTGAGTCATAGCAAATACTGACTAATTTGGGTTTAGGACCACCTAAACACACAGCAGTAGAATTTACTTTTAGCCTTTAAAATAAGAAAGCACCATGCTGGTCTTTTTTTCAGGAGAAATATCTGTGGAATAAACATGTTCCTTTAAATGTTGATGATACACTGTGGGATTTGGCTGTCAGGTTGTTCTCTGTTGAACAGGTATTATTCCTTTGTATTTAGGGGTGCTGCCAGCACACAGCAGAGCTGACAGTCAGTCTGGAGTTCTCACACACAGCCGGAGCAGCAGCAAGGGGAGCGCAGAAGAAATCACATTCCTGCCAAAGCACAAGGACCTGGCTGGCAGCATGAGGCAGAAAATGCTTCTGGACTACAATATTTATATGGCAAAGTGTATTCCACAAGAAAAGAAAAGCCCTTCAGGTAGTCCAGTCGTCAGTGCAGACAGCAGCCCTACAGCTGTGAAAAAGGTAATATTGTGCTCCAAAGGAACAGTGGGCAGCTTCTGTAGCTCTTACTAATCCTTTGATCTCCTGGACTGCATTTGAGTCACTCTCAGTAAACACAACCTTAACACTAAGTACAACACTCATAATAAACATATCTTTAATGTTAAGCATGACCACTTTTTATTTAAAATAGTGGTAATTCATATCGTGCACCTTTGTTTCCACTTTCATACAACCAGAAAAGGGAGTAGGAGGCCATGGTGTAATGTATGAATAAACACATCTTGTGTTCCCCCAGAAAAACATATTCTGGCCCCCAAGCACTCCTGAAGCTGTGATGGATTTGCTGCTGGAGCTGGCACGTGTCAGAGCCAGTCTATAAATAGCTGAGCAGTGCTGGCAGGGAAGCTGCGTCACAGCAGAGGCTCCTCGCCCTGGCACAGCCCAGCTGCAGCCCCTGCGAGCTGTGCCTGCCAAGAGATGATGTTCAGAACTGCAGCATCTACCTGCCTGTCTTAGAAAGTGCTGCCTTTCTGCTAGCTTCAGGAGTTCTGCCTGGAAAATGGCAGGTGGTGAATTCTTCTGTCACTGCAGGCAATTAATATGTTGTGTTTCCCTCATGGAAACTTCCTGTTTTTCTGTGGTAATGTGTGTACACACCCAAAAATTATTTCAGCTGCCTTGGCTTTTGTGTGTGTAGTCAGTGAAGCAGCATCTGAATGTATGATATTTCCAGGTGTTTTGAGATGGTTCTCAAGGAAACCAAGACAGAATTCTCTTGCACTGTAAACAAACTTTTAATGCAGCAGAGGGGACAATATAGTTCCCTGAATCCTTTATGCAAGCACTGGAAGGAGGAGTGTGATTCCCTGTTCTGTGTTTATCATCTATTTGTGGTGTTTCTGAATTGGACTTAAGGATGTAAGGTTGGGTCTTGCTTTTCAATGTTTTGATAACATTGAAAGAGTAGAGTACCTGTTCTTCCAGATCTGACTGGCAAGAGAGAGTGTCTCTTACTGCAAACACTGGGATTATCTGCTTTTTCTGCCAGAGGTTAAATTACACACAACTTTCTCATTTCATTGCCAGAGGTCAGTCTGTATCTGTGTGGTCTCATTCCCTCTGCTGCATGTCAGGATGATGACAGGCTCGTGGCAGCCCAGCTGATGCATTTGTAAAGCTGCTCCCTGTGCTGAGCTTTTGGTGTTCTGGGTTGACCCAGGCTCTTAACACTGAACTTCCCATATAAATCAGGCCTTTTCTTTCCTTATTGTATAGAATTTATAGAGCTGAATAACCTGCTCTATGTTTTCAGTTGCCAGATGCCAATGTGGAAGCTGAAGAAGAAGAACAGGAGGCCTGGGTGAACGCTCTGCTTGGAAGAATATTTTGGGATTTTTTAGGAGAGAAGTATTGGTCTGATCTGGTGTCAAAGAAGATCCAAATGAAACTTAGCAAAATAAAGGTACCTGATCTGGAGACTTGCATTATACATTCCTTTGAAGGAAGTGAAACACATAGACTTTGAGTTTTAAAATAGTACAAGAAAGACTTACTTCACACTTACATGTAAAAGACAATAAATGTGCTACAGAATGGCTGTTCAGTTTCTGATGCATGTTAACTTTGCTGCTTCTGTTTAAAATGAGCTACAGCTGGATTAGCTATTTGTATCTGTCAAATTTTTATGTAAAAATTAAAGTATTATTGTATTTACATTAGAGATGGATAGAACTGCATATAAATGAGGAAATCTGCTTTGGGAAATAATAGATTGCTTTTAAGGTGGAGGACATAATGGAGCCACATCTGTAGTGTGTTCCTTTTAACTTCAGACATAAACTACTTGCAGGAGGTCAGTGGGAGCAGTAGTTATGGAAAAAGCTCTGTGGGGTGACAGGACACAGCTTCCATCAGCTGCACCATCTCAAGGGGGAAGTGGCAGTGATGCTTTTGAGTGACTTCTCAGTCTTGCCCTTGCCTTGTGTAACCCTCTGAACAGCAGCAGTTCCCCACAGCCCTCAGCTCCTGGTGTCTGGGGAGGAGCTTGCCTGTTCCTCAAGGCAAAGGAAGTTGTTGTCTTGCTTACAAAAGCTCAGACATTTCTCTGCCAGCCCCAGCTGTGAGGTAGTGCTGCCTTTGCTGGGGGAAATCACCAGCAGCCTAAATCTGCCCTGTCTGCTTCCACAATTGAGGCAGCAGGGTACCCAGACATCTCACTGGGAACTTTGTACGTGCAAGGACTGGCAGTGAGGACTGGGTGTATTTTTTGATGTGTTAAGCAATGTCTATTCACAGGAGTTATGTTTTCTGTCAATTAGAAGAATAAGATACCTGAATCATGATTTCTGTGCCTCTATTTTACTAAAATTATGATACAGATTTAAAAGGTAATGTTCTGTGAAAGAATTTGCCAAAGATAAAAGAAGCTGAGACATTGATAAAACATCAGTGATAAAATATATTACTGAAGTTAAGATCCAAAAAAATCTTTGATTTTTATTCACAGTGAAATAGGATTTACACTTCATTCTTGAGCTTTTTATATAGTTTGACTAAAAAGTGTGCTGATAGTTTAAGGTCAGCATCTAAACTTCAGCATAATTTAAAAAACAAATTCAGATGCCCAATCTGTCCCTAAAAGTTCTTTGAAACTGGCAACTGTGAAATTCTAGAATAGTAAGAATTTTGTGTAATTATATTTGTGTTCTTTCAGTGGTGACACTTCAGCTCTGTCCATTCCTTAAGTTTAATGAGCTTTCTTCTCTCAGGAGACTGATGTCCAGTTCCATAACATGTATTTGATTTTTTAATATTCTGTCCTTTTAGCTGCCCTACTTCATGAATGAGCTGACTCTGACTGAGCTTGACATGGGGATAGCAGTGCCCAAGATCCTTCAAGCCTTCAAACCTTCTATTGATCACAGAGGTAAAATACAAAAATAACAGGTGCTGGTATTGCCTTTGTATCTGAGAACAGAATGTTGATCTGTTTATCTTGTGCATGTTTTAGGTACATGTAATAAGAGCTTATTCTGAGATACTCTGGGGTCTTTATCTCAGGCTTGGTGTAAATGTAATTCTGTAAATATGGAACTGTGATCTTGTCCTTCCATAGGGAATATTTACTGAACTAAATTAAAATTTGCGTGCAACAGAGATGCAGACACTTATCTGATACTGTGAGGCACTGCAGAGGGCAAAGCACATCTCCTTGGGACAGATCTGATTCTGTACCATAGCAGAAAACAGGTTGGTGTCTCCAAGAGAAGCTGCCCTGTTCTGAAAATAGAGATTCAGAAAATGTAATTGTAACCACTTGGAAAACAAGAATAATGATGTTTTGAAAATAAGCTTCAAAATACAGGATCTTTTTATGTTCTTAATCTTAAATACAGCTTTTTTCAAAGCTGGATGACTTTTATACTGCTGCTGTATGAACTAGAACTGTTTGTTTTCTATTCCTTCTGGCTTGCATATGGTCACATATTTGAGGGTGCTTATATCACTGAAGTAGTCTTGCAAAAAGTAAAAACTTGGAATAATGCTTTTTAACTTCAAAAACATTTATTCTACATGTTGAGGAGAGCTCGATGCCATCTAAGATGTAATCAGAGCAGTTTTAAATTTTAAATTGTATCAGAGTTTCCCCACTCAACATGGAGAAATTTCTAATTGGCCTAAATGTGGCAAATGTTTCCTTGGAGGGCCTGGTGTGGGGTCACCTGACCTTTGCAAGAATACCAGATGCATGGACTTTAGGAGGAGATTGAGAAACTTTAATACTAAAACTGGGTGCCACTCAAATCACTGACTAAAAGCATGAGGACAGTAAGTGCTGACCTTTCCCTCATAAATCTGAGCAAAGCCGACTTTGGGGAAATATTAAAGTCTTCTTGGCCATACATTAGTTAATGCTGCCTATTGTATCCAAATGCTGTTGTGTGCCTTTATCAGCGTGAGCCTTGCAACCCCTTGGGGAAAAGCTTTATCTATAAAACACTGGGTACTTTGCTCTCAACTTTTCCAAAGATTATTTTCCACTGAGCTTTATAAACAAAGCATGTTTGAAAAGAGCAAACTGTTTGGTTGTCATGAGGAACAAAATCTGTCTTTTTTACGAGAAATAAGAGTTGAATAGGTGGAATAAGCTGGAGTGCAGTCAGTATTTGGGGAACTAAAGCATCTTATGCTTCCTGCGTGGGACAGCAGGTTCTCCCCAGTACTTGGGAAATCCTCCAGTGTTCCCCATTAAGTGGTTGCACCATTGGGAGAAGTTTTATTTGGGGTTACAGAAGAAAGGAAAACTTTAAAAAATCTTTACATATGTGTGGCTTGTTGGAGTGGTTTCATAGTTTCTTTTTCATCAGGTTTTGTCATTGTGTTTTCCTTTGCCTTGATTTAAACATTTTTTGAATTCTTTTCTCTGTTCTCATATTCAGTTGTAACCAAGGACTGTAGTTCTAAGTCACAAGATGGGATTTAGGAGCTGAACACTTGGCTTCAATTAATTGCTGAAACAGCAGTGAGATCAATTAGTTCCTTTAGTTTCTTGTTCAGTTCAACTGTGACAAGCAAACATTTATGGCAGGATTTCTAATCCTTTTAACTTCTTCCATGCTGTTGAATGTGAACATGTGAACATAGGTGTGAGCTCTTCGGTTTTTAAAGAGCTTGCAATGAATAATTACTGGAATAACTTGTTCTCTTATTATACTTAAAAGGACATAAACAAGGGGATGATAATTGGAAATGCTTGTGTTCATAAGAATAAATGTATTTCTTGGTAAGTTGGCCTATGGGTAAATGGCTTGGTTTATTTGTGGGGGAAATGTGGGGGAAAAAGCTCTATAGTTTCAGGGCAGTATCCAAAATGAATGCTACTAAGTTTTGGGGTGTTTTAGTAAGTGTTTGAGGCAGTCATTGGGGGTAGCCCTTTGTGAGGATTCAAAGTGCAGTTACTAATTTTAATGTGCCTTGTTTCATCAATACTTCTTTTTACCAGTGCTTGATTACAAAGAGAGTACATTTTTTGTTATATGCCTTCTTTAATGAGCTAAATTTGTTAACAGACAATGTTGAAAAAAAAGTCTTGTTTCTGTTAATGCAGTCCTGCTTGGGTGACAGCATATGTGTGGCTTTTACTGTAATTCTGTCAAGGCTAGGGAACCAGAAAACAGAATAAATTGTACCATCTGCCCAGTTCTTCCCTCCCTCTCCCTCCCTTTTTCCCTCTGGAAAAAGGGTATGAACATTTTCTGGTCAGAAGGAATTTTCCCTCCTAGTAGTGGCATCCTTTGTTTAATTTAATCTACTGTTAAAACTGTATTGATGGTTGAGTTGTGCTGACTCATTGATTGTCCAAAAAGTCTGTTAAACTGTTTTCATGGTTTTTATGATCTTACTGATACCTTCCTACTGTAAAGAGAAAAAACCCTTTATAAGCTTGTGTTTGAGTTCCTGTGATGGGTTTTTAGAACAGTGTTAGAAAAAATGTGATGGAAAAGAGTTATTTGGGTTAGTAAAGCACCAATCCTGCCTTAATCCTGCTTCCAGCATGCAACCTCCCAGGGTGCCAGGGAGCAGGTCTGTGGGAGCTGCCTGTGTTTCTGTTACCACATGTGGGTGGGAGTGTGATAAGGATATGTTTCTGCAGAAAAGAAAACAATAGTTCTTGAACCGATAAAGTGTGACTTTTCTAGAACAATAAAACACAAAGGGTAGTTACCATTTGTCCTGGTTTCAGTTTTATTCACCATTAATTGCTTCCAAATAAGTAAATAAAAGTGGAGTGGGTCAGTGGTTGATGTGCCAGGTACTGGTTGAGGGAATGTTTTGTGCAGCTGCAATATCTGGAAAAGGAAGAAGTATAATCTGTGTTTATTGGCATCTGTTTTCTGACCTTCTGCTGCTTTGATGCAGGGTGTCACTTAAAAGGCTTGAGCTAATGTTAAGGTATTCCCAAGACAATTCTTTTGGAGATTGTAAAAAGAAATATTGCACAGACAATAGGATTTAACTTAATATTGCACGTCTAGAATTGTGTAAGTAATGACCCTGTTTGCACTGAATCATAAAATAGTGCCTGTAGCTCAGTTACTGAGGGAGCCTTGTCACAGATCTTCAATAAACCACTGGCAAAACAAGGGGCAGCAGAGAGAGAAGCCAATGGTGCTCTGGGATTTCAAGTTGTGCTTCACTTGGGCAGCGTCAGTGACGCAGAGGAGCGTCCCCATTGCTGCTTGGCTTGGAGCAATGCTGTAAATGGTTTTGAAGTGAATCCCTGATGGTATTCTATTTCCTTTATCTCATTTCGCATCTCTTAGGCAGTTTAGGTGTGTGTAAATCACAGTATTTTTTTTAGACCATTAGCTATACTCACCACTCTATTTCAGTGTGGCTTGGGTTTATATCTGGCTTTGTTCCATGAGCTTAATGTGATCAGAAAGGTTGCTTTGTGATTGCTCTTCAAGTGACATCTTTTCTGTTGTTTATTTTAGGACTTTGGGTTGATTTGGAAATGTCCTACAATGGATCTTTTCTAATGACCCTGGAGACCAAGATGAACTTGACCAAACTTGGGAAGGAGCCGCTCGGGGAGGCGTTGAAGGTTGGCGAGATCGGCCGGGAAGGGTAAGGATGGCAAAGGTGCTTTCATTGTGAAAATCTGGCATTTTCCTTGTGTATCTGCAGCAGATTGAAAGGAGTTCTGGGGATGTTTCATACAAGTTGGTGTGGAATGTGGCTTTTCTGTGCAACTTTATTGTTTGGTCATGCTATTGATAATAAATTTTAAAAAAGGCTTCTGTGGTATAATTATTTTATATATATATTTCAGTTGGGTTTTAGAATGTCCTGTGACTAAAATTTAGTTTTGTCTTATGCTTGATTTAGGGTTTAGTCAGATAAAACTCAAAATAGTGGAGATAAACACGTGCAGAAATAGAGATAGACAGGTGTAACAGGGTACTGCAGCATGGTGCAGCTGCAGCTGGAAACCATGGAGTAGTAAACAATGTGCAAGATAAACAGGCTCTAATTGTTGTGTAAAAACCTTTTCAAAAGCTTTATTGCATTGTGGGAGTAATCACATCCCTGCTTTAGTCTCGATTTTTCCTCATAGCCACCTTCTGTTTGCCTGCTGTGCCTAAGTGAAATGCCTTGTGTAGATGAATTAATGAGCAGACACCATACAGTAACTCACCTCCTTTGTATTTGTGTTTTCCCTCTCAATTTGGCCATGTTTGAATGTCATCCATTGTCCATTTTTATTAACCTAGTGAGTGGCACCTATCAAATATCCATCCCTGGATGGATCCACTCCCAGCTCTGATATCCAATTTTTTTTTTTTTTTGGTGCTATATTCTCTTTGTACCTAAATCTGCAGGCCCTGAACAGTAGGTGGTCTCTGATTTAATGTACAACCACTGCCTACAAATCAAGAAAATTGTCTCTAAACCTGGCCATTTGTTTAGCAATGAACAAAATGGCATGGTCTTTCACAATTAAGATACTAGATGCTTTGTATGCTTATGTCATAGCTCTGGCCATTTATTCTGAGATAGCTTTAAGTAATACTTACAGCAGCACTATATTTCAGTGCAAGCATGACAGGAAAATAAATGTGAGAAAAGCTAATGGCTGAATGATCTCATACAGTGGTAGAAATTCAGAGGATTTTAAACCGACCTAGATTCTCATTGTCACTGCTTGAAATAAATATTTCTCAATTTACATCACTATAACTGGTAGGTAGGAATTTTTCAAAATCTGTTTAATCCTGCCTGCCCAAGAAAATAGGGGATAGAGGAGAAAATGTCTATACAAATCAAATGCTTGCTTTTCTTCCCCACCCCTTCAGGATTTTCTGTGTGTATTTTCATATCTGTTCAGTGCAGGAACAGCCTCAGAAATAATTAGTGAGCACTCTGATTCATATTTAAAAATCAGGTTGCTGCTGGCTGAGCTATAGGCGCCCAGCAAGGCAGATTTAAGTGCCTGTAGCCAAGCAACCAGTTACTTGAAGGTATCAGCATTGACTGCATTGCTCCCTGCACAGGGCTGGGGTGTTTCAAAGCTCAGGGCCAGGTAGCAGTTTTACATAAAGAACAATCTAATGTATTCTAGTTTGGATAAAGGTCATTTTGTTGCTTGTTTTTTTTTCCCTATTTTTCCTTAAAATGAATATTAAATAAATTAAGGGCTGAAAAAGATAGAACAGTTTGATTCTCATCTCTGCCCTCCAATGCGTTAGTTAATTTTAATTCTACTGGCTTTTTAAATTATCAGTTGACATTTGCTGTGACAAATCAAATTACTCTGCATGTGTTTGCATCCAGGGTCACGTTGTCAGTAAGTGATGTGTGCTGGTTGCTGAGCTCATTTCTGGCCCTTATGAGCTCAGAACAAACCATCTCTTGAGAAGCAGTGACCACAAAGTGGTGTGAGAAAGGCACCTACTCATGCAGAGGGAGGAGGGGGCACAGCTCTGGGGTGCAACTGTCTGTGGCTGTTGTCACTGCAAAGGAGGACAAATGGGTCACTGTTGCACTGGCTGTTTGAAACAGAAGTGAAGTGTGCTGAGACAGTCTGGTAATGCTGTCTTGCATGCCCTCTCAGGAAAATGCTGCTCTCAGAAAGAATAAGAAACTATTTAATTGCCAGTTTTATAAAAGTAATACATTACAGATGCTGCTAAACAGGAGTTGAGCAAAAGCAGGCAGATTAACCCAAAGTTACTGCACCTTCTTAACCCATCAGTCCTTTTGGCTTTGTTGAACCACATAAAAACAAACTGACAAATGGCAATTCATAAAATATTGCACAATCTTTACAGGAACAATACAGTAGCTCCAAAGTGATTTTTTTCTGCCAATGTTTGTGTCATATAAATGGTCCATTGTATACAGAGCTCCCCTGAAATCTCACTCAAGCTTATTTATTGTTGCTTTGTTTAATGCGAGGAAATCCTGTGGTCTGAGCCACTTGGTGCTTGAGGCACTTCAGAGGAACCCTTCAACTAGGAAATAAAACACCTTGTAAGAGGGTGACACCTTTGAAAGACATGAGGATGCCCTGAGCATTTGAGCTGGATGCTAAAGTGCACAGGAAAGAGAAGTGAGGTCATGTCCTGGTGGAGAATGAGCAGTTTGAATCTGACCTGAGAAGGTGAATTTGTGTGAGGAGCAGCTCCAGCCCTGCTATTTGGGCCAGTGACGGGAGCACCCAGCACCCCCACGTCCCCAGGGAGGTGGCTCACTTTGCTTTGCTCCTTCCCTCCTCTGCAGGTACAAAATGCTGCTCTGGAGAGGAAGAGGTTTGCAGTTGTGATTCCACAGCCTGGGTAGGAAACACTGCAGTGTGGACAGGTCCTGGGATTATTGCTCCAGTGGGGAAGGAGTCTTGTGCGCTGTGAGCTGCAATCTGTCCCTTTACATTAGGACTTCATGCAGCAACCACCAGTTTGTTCTGTGTACAGAATAACAGGCAGTGGCCTCAGTCCATGCCTGTCTGAGGTGATTAATGCTTCAAATACATTTCCAAGAACACACACACACACAAAGAAAGAAGGCACAGCTATAAAGAGTATTCTGAACATGCTGTAGAGTATTATATTGCTGGGTCTAGTCCCTAGGGCTCGAGCCATATGCTTTTGAAGGCTGTGTTGTGTAACTGTTTCAGGCTCTTGCATTCAGTAAAGATCTGTTAATTCTGAAGTGTATCCACTGTATCCTTCTCTCGTTTAAATCCGTTTAAAAGATTTGAAATTTTTCTTGTGACTATGTACATAAAATCTTCCACAGTTCAAGTCTAGGAATTAGTCACTACTGTGTGGTATTGTGTACCCAAGGGCAACACTTGTTTATTACTTCACTTTTTTCCCCGTGACATTCAAACAAAATGATCTGTCCAATCCTAATTCTGCTCAACTCATGAAAAACCATGAGCAACAACAGAGATGCTTCCAAATGTATTTTGAATAATCTCCACATGTGATTTGAGTATGTAGAATAGCCACCCCCGTGCCAGCCTCTTTCATGAAGGATTATGTTCCACTGGGAAAAACAGATTTCTGTTTTGAAAGCTGGTTCTGCCAGACTGGCTTCAGAGTGGTTTTGGTTTTGTTCTTTTTAGATAGCATTTATAATACAGGGGAGGGGACAGTTCAGAAACCTGTAATGTCAGCCAAAGCTGTACAGGATGAATATCTATTTAAGGATATTACATTTGACCTGGAAATTGCCTTGTTTCAGTTTCAGGCCAAGGGCATATTGTCTTGCAGACAGCGATGAGGAATCCTCCAGCGCCGGCTCTTCGGAGGAGGATGATGCTCCTGAGCTGGCAGGAGAGAAGCAGCTGACCCCAGGAGGAGAAGGGTGAGCTGTTTGTTAATGCCACACCTGCTGGCTGGTGCCAGTGCTGGGATGCTCTCTGTGCCCAGAATGCAGAGTGTGAGGTGCCCAAGCAGTGAAGCAGCCCCAGCTCCATGGCCAGGGCAGCCCTGATCAGCCCACCCTGCCCTGGGCACCTCCCTCCCATCCCTCCTCTGCTGCATTGCTGGGAGGCCAGAGAAGCTCTGGGCACCTTCCCCAGCGTGTTCTACCTGGTAGCAGAGCCAAGAACAGGATTTTGTGTGAAACCTTGAAACCCTCTCTATGCAGTATTACCCCTGTGCTTATCCTGCTGATCCCTTATTGCTGTCATTCTGTCAGACACATTTTATGAAAAATCCTTTCTTTAGGATTTTTCTCTTGAGAAGCTGAGAAGCCTCAAAAACAAAATGTAAACAATGATTATCTGCTGCTGTGTTATGCAACAGGTGCATCTGTGATTGGTCTCCTGTTGTTTCTAATTAATGGCCAATCACAGTCAGCTGGCTTAGACTCTGTACGAGACACAAACCTTTGTTATTCATTCCTTTTCTATTCTTAGCTGGCCTTCTGATGAAATCTTTTCTTCTATTCTTTTAGTATAGTTTTAATATAATATATATCATAAAATAATAAATCAAGCCTTCTGAAACATGGAGTCACATCCTCATCTCTTTCCTCATCCTGAGATCCCTACAAACACCGTCACATCGTTCCATTTTCTTTTCTTTAAGAAAACAACTGTTACTCAAGCCTGTTTTTCTTGATCAGTTTTGGTCTTTTTTCCTTGAGGATTTCACGTGTCTGGGCTGTGCAATACTGCCCTCTGATGCTCTGCATGGATTTCAAAGAAAATTTCCCAACATCAGTGATGCCACATCATTCCTTGTTTTGGCTGCGGCTCTTGATTTTTTGCTTTCTGCATCTGATTGCAATTATGCCATGCAGTGAGAAAGCTGAATGTCTGAGCCCAGAATGTCTGAGACAGTCACAATGTTTTCTATGTCTGAACATATCCAAGTGATTTTTACAGTGAATATACCAGCAGACTCATGACTTATTCAAAATGTTCCAGAGAATTTTAGTATTTTACTCCTGAACACTTCTGAAAATTGTGTGAAGAGTTGTTTGAATTACTGCAATTGATATTTTTTTAACTGCATTTCATATCTTGAAATTCATAGATCATATAAAGAACTCTTTATCAAGAGGACAAAGAGAGAGAATGAAGAATCTTAATGTAAAATACTGAAAAAATTTTCTTACACCTATTAAAAATCTGCATTGCTACCACTATAGAAACTGGTGGGAGAATAACTTCTTTCTCTGGGTAAAGATACAGCTAGTATAAAATTTTTTTTTTTTTTATTTCATTGAACAGTTTTTTGTCTTATGTTGTGCTAAGAACAAAACTGTAAAAGTTTGTGTAAGAATAATTTTATTTTTTTCCCTGGATAAGAAAATGTCATTTCCTTAGGAAGGTTATCTCTGCTATGTAACACCAAGAGCCACAATTAGACATGATATAGTGTGTGGAAAATACCAAATGTGCTATTTTTGGAGTGTGTATTTCCAACATGAGATAGGGGTAAGAAAAAACATATTCAGCCCTTAAAGCATCTGTTTGAAAAGCCAGGAATGCTGTCTGACACAATTGCCAGGAAAAGCCCACTTTCTGCAGACACAGTTAACCATTTTTGGAATATCATTCCACCCACTGCCAAAACTGTTTTCCTCTTCTTTTTCAGTGTACTTATACTTGTAAATGCTACAGTACCTTAAAATGAAAACACTTCTGTCCAGCATACACAGTTAAATAATCAGACACAATGGTTGGGCCTTCCATGCTGATGATATTTGCACATCTTGGTGTATCAGGGTCTCTAAAATTTTTTTGGAATGGTAGTAAAGTTGTCACTTCTCATGCCATCCTGCTGGCATTAATGATCTAAGTGTATTTGCAATTTTAAAACTTGTTGTGTTTCCAGTGCCATCTGGGAAGGAGTGTTCAGGCTGAACAGAGTTTGTGCCACACACCTGTAGCTGACAGAACACAGCTGCTGGGTGCAGGCCCTAGGATGAACTGCTTGGCCACATATCTGGTCAGAATTTTTGTATCAAAAAAACTTTAATGATATAACAGAAGATCCATGTCTGTCCTAGCAAATAAGTTTAAGAAAATTATCTTGATGTCCTTTTTTTATTCTCTATCTAAAGGTATGTTGGAGGACATCGGACAAGTAAAATCATGAGAATTGTGGATAAAATTACGAAGTCAAAATACTTTCAGAAAGCAACAGAGACTGAGTTTATTAAGAAAAAAATTGAAGAGGTCTCCAATACTCCATTGCTGCTAACAGTTGAAGTACAGGAGTGCAGAGGAACACTAGTGATTAACATTCCACCTCCACCCACTGACAGAATATGGTAAGAGGAGCTCAGAGCAGAGCTGGGCAGTGTTTCAGGTGTGCTATGTGAGGGGTTGCAGCTAAGAAAAAAAGTAAAGCCTGACTCAAGTGTGTCACCCTGATTTTTTAAGATTTTCTAAGCCTTCTGACATTGACATTCTTGTAATGAATTTTCTCACACGCTTTCTGTAAATAGCTCATTGTTTTGCATTCCTTTATGGAGGAGGAGAAAGCTGATGGACTGTTGGTTTGTCCATTGTCATTGGAGAGGTGGCACTGTCACCCTCCAATCCACTGTCACTTTTGGAAAACTGTAAATGTTGGAGCCAGAACATAAACTTCCCTTTTTTCTTCACCTTGAGAACAGCAGTGTGTGAACTTGTGTTCTTTCATGTCCTGTAGTGACACAGGTGGGTTCTGGGCAAGGAGCAGTACAGATTGGTTGTAACTGAGGTAGGAACTGTTACTAAGAGCTTATTGGTACAGGTTTAAGTACTCATTTTGTTGGGGTGTCTGTAGTAAATCCTGCTCTGTGTTCTCTCTCCAGGTACGGCTTCCGAAGGCCTCCCTACCTGGAGTTAAAAGCGCGGCCAAAACTTGGTGAGAGAGAAGTGACTCTGGTTCATGTAACAGACTGGATAGCAAGGAAACTGGAACAGGAGTTCCAGGTGTGTTTCCTCTACATTCCCCTTTAACTGATGATAGTTTTGGGGTGTTTAATTGTCACATGTCCTCTATTCCATTTATAATTAGTCATGTCCTCCACTGCTCCCAGCCAGTGGGATGGATGCTGAGAGCTCAGCTGAAACTGATTGCTGGGATGGTCTCAAGACTCATGTGTAGATCTGGGTGGAAATCTGTTTTAGAGATGAAAATAACATTTCTTTGAAATAGGTACCATGGTAAAATTTGCTGTACTCAAATAAGAACATGATCCTACATGTTCTTAATGATAGGTGCCCAAATTTTTGCCTAAAATTAAGGATAAGGTGCTACTTCTTCTTACTGCTTCCTTTAAAGTAATTTTTAAAAAAATTATGTTGACTACAGTGCAAAAAGGAAGAAGCCCTCTCCAAATACATGTAGGATAGGAATAGTAGCCAGCTTGATTCTGGACCCCAACCTATACAATCAACCAGAAATCAAAATCAGTTATTTTACTAAAAGTACATTTTGAAAGTATATGGGTGGGTAAGACCTGAGAAAGCAATTAGGAAAAGTTGGTGATGTTTCCTGTAGTGCCATTTTAATTAAATGAAATATGCAGAGGTACCAATATTTCTGAGTTTCATTTACAACTGTAACACAACAAAATGGTTTCAGTTAATGGGCACTGCACTGACTGAAAAAATGCTGAGCTTGAACCTTTTCTCTGTAAATGTGTTGCATTTTTTAAACAAAAATTGAAAACTAAGGTTTCAAGTGACATATGAAATATAACTTCATTTCATTGCATCTTTTTCCCAGAAAATCTTTGTCATGCCAAACATGGATGATGTCTATATTCCTTTAATGCACTCAGCCATGGATCCCCGCTCCTCCACGTGCCCTCCTCAAGATCTGAGCACGGAGGCCTCTGATCAACCATGACATGTGAAGACTCTTGCAGTTTACAGTATTATAAAAGTTACTCTCATGGTTTTATAAACTGTGCTGTAGTTCTTGTCCTTAACTTGTGCCACTCTCCCCCCTCCCAAGGACTGCCTTTCCCCGTTCCTGTGTGCTCACTTGCCTGGTTATTGTTCCCGTGTACTTCAGCTACATGAAGTTCCATTCCATTAAGCTGATTTATTTTTGTACTGGCTGCCATCAGGATTTTAACTGGGAGGCTGAGGTGACCTGTTCTTTGTGGGGAGGGAGGAGGAACTCAAATGTAACAGATCAAGGAGCTTGTTGATGCACCTTTTGTTCAGCTTGTTTTCATGCTATGTTAATGTGCATTAAAGCATTGAAAAGTTGTTTGGCAGCAAAGGAACTGCGTGCCAAATGGAAAAAATCCTAAATAAGGAATGAATTTATAAAACTGGAAGAATATTTTTCTTTCTCAGGCAGTTGGAGGTGTAGAATGAACTGTTTTTTGTTCTTTCACTTCTGCAGTCAATAGCTTGTGTCAAGCAATCGAAATATGAAATGCTTTCAGGATTAAAGAATGTAAATTGGATGTATAGGTAATATTGTGATTCAATGTGCTGTATACACATTACTTTTTTTCATACAGAACTTGTGCTTTTTTGGGGAAGCAATTAGCCATAAAACACACAATTATCAGTGAAGGTGGGACTGTCAGATTTTTTAAATGAGGAAAAATAATTGGTAAAGCCATGAGACCAAACCATAGCAAGCCGCCTTATAGTGAGGTACAATCACCTTGGTTCCTGATTAATTCTGAATGTTTCTAGACATGAGCACACACACCAAGTGTCAACACTGCACATCTCCAGTAGTGACCTAACTGTGCATAGAGCCTCTTGCTGTGATGGAACACCCAGTTCTTTCTGACAGGAGTTTGTTGCTGTGAGTCTTTTCCATTGCACTGTGTTTACAGCCAGGGCCCAGATCCTCAGTTACAGCCCCGGACACGGCAGCACCTGCTGGCTGTGGAAGCAGCTGTGGCTGACAGATTTTCACCCCATGCATTGGTTCCTTGGACTTTATGGCATAGGAATTGAAGCATTGCAGTTGTTTGAGCTGATCATGATTAAAGACTCTTTCTGCTATTTAGTGGCCAAAACTAAAGGGGAATGGGGAACTGCCTTTTATTTGTCAGGTGTAATGAATCAAGGCTAAATGTATGCAGTAAATTCAAGGTTTGAACACTACATATCCACTCCTTAACACTTCATATTTTTCTGATACTCAGTGTTGCCAACTATTCATGGCTGTCAGAAAACGTTTTATTAGTTTACAAAGAAGGTGAGTTTTTGCTCTCCTTTTATAACATGTTTTCTTTTTTTTTTTTCCAAGTAATTTTTTAAGAAATTTTTTGTATGTTGTGTTGTCACATTTGATGTAAATCAAAATTTCCATGTATAACTTGATGATTTACCATCTCTAAATGAAGCTATTATATTGAAGGTTTTTTAAACAGCACCTTGCCTGAAACAAAAGCATTTAATATATTTAAAATTAATTCTATATTTGAACACCTATTTTGGTTACCTTTAATTGAAATATTAGTAGTTATATTTGTTACCTGAACTCCTCCTTGACCATTCCAGGCTGTGTATATTCTGGGGTTGCTGATTTTTGTAGGCATTATTTGCCTTTCATGAAGTCTGCATGTCTTGTACGCAGGTCTTTTATATGAGTTAATTTCTATGTGCAATAACTTAAGTCAAAGGACTAGATGCACTAATGTGTAAACAGATTTAGACTTATTACACAAGATTGTCATACTGCACTTCATAAAATGTGGGTAACTACAATCTGCTTGCTTTGTTTTATTAAATAAATTTATCCCATGTCAAACAAGTCAGTAAATTTCATTTCTACAGCATTCAACTACTATCTAGTCCAAGTTGTATTAAAAACTTTAGAAAGGGAGCTTCCTAATATGAGCGTGCCCTGTGCTTTGCAGATGTACCTGGTGGTGGTGGCATGACAGTTTCAGGGTTAACCAGTGCTGAGCTCTGAAAGTTAAATTTAATTTTACTGCCATGAAACTAAAGTTCACCCCAGCAGCTAGTATTCATATGAGGAATATGCTGCAAGAACATGTTCACATACCTGGTACAGAGCTGCCCTGCATCCACTTCTGCCAGCTGTAAGAGCCCCTGGGAACTCAATGATCCCTTACAGGCTGCCTGCCCTGCCCTATTCCTGCCCGTGTAGTCCTGTGCAGTTACAGATCTTTTGAACTGATAGAAGATGCTGTACCTCCCCCTATTGGCGTGTGTTAAAAGCATACCCCCCTTGAGAAGCTGCAGCTCAGTCACAGCTGTTTTTTAAAGTGTTTTGCACCACACGCACAATGGCCCCCAGCCCTGGATGCATTTCTCCTGCCTAACCCAGCTGCTCCACTCCTGCAACAGCTCGGCAGGAATCCCAAGGCTTTTGCTCCTTTTTACAACCTAACCCTGAACTACTGCTGTAAAACTACTGCTGTAAAACTAGAGCCGCCGCGCCGGCGGGTTCAGCGGCACGGCACCGCCATAGTGCCCCGGCTCTGCCTGGGCCTGGCACCGCCCTCCGGCCGGAACGGGCTCCCCTGGCAGGATCCGCAGGCCCCACGCCCTCCGCCGCTGTGTCCTGCGAGGGTGACACGCACTCGCGAACAAATGTCACTTGCTTTTAAAAGCACCGCCCGGGTCAGGCCGAGCAGCACCAGTTATGAACAAGCGCTTCGCTGTAGCACCGCTGCTTGGCCGGCGGCGCCAGGCGGGCACCGCCGGGTCAAAGGCAGTGCGGCACGCGCGGAAGAACCAGCCGGACACGCTTTGGGTGACAAAAGCTTTATTTACCGCCGCTCCCGGCCGCCGGTCGCTGCACGGGCCCTGCAAAACACCGAGAGTAAAGGGGAGGTTATTGATGCCCTACACCCCGGCCGCCCCGCAGGGTGGACGCAGCCGGGGCGCTCAGAAGTAGTTTTGCTTCACGTATGTCAGCAGTCTAACACGTGTCAAGAGACATCATCGCGGCCCGGCCTCGCCGCCCGCCCGCCCCGCTCTGCTCCTACCGCTCCGCTCACCTTGCTGGCTACGGCGAGAGAAAGACCCAGAAACCGCCGCGCTCTCTTTTATAGAGAGGCTAGACCCGCCCTCCTTGTCTTGCCCAATAGGATTGGAATCTGGGGTCACGTGCTGATCTGGTTGCTGTGCACGAGAGGGTGGGCGGAGCCGCGTGAGGGCAGCGGGCGGGGCGAACCAGGGAGGTCAAGGGCGGGGTCTGAGGGGGCGCGGTGGTTTCGTGTCGTCCCCCACCGTGTGAGGCAGCTTTTCGCCTTTTCGGGAACAGTAGTACTCTTTCTAGTTTGCTCTAGCGCTTTGTTGCTGGGAAGAAATAAGGCTCAGTATTAAAAATATAAAAGCTGAGGCTTCACTCAGATCTGCCCCGGCAGAGCAGGTGTTGAGGTAGCTCCTGAGGGGAGCAGCTGGGGGCTGAGGGTGCTCACCAACACCCGACTCCCCTCCTACCTCAGCTGGTTTTTTTGTTTTTTTTTTTTAATTTCCTGTGAGGCCATGGGAGACACTAGTGTGAAATAACTCCAGCTTGGATCTGGCACACTACAGTATTTTTACAGCAACTGATAAATTCCTCCTCTAATGTAGCAGGGTGCTACTGCCATGGCACACACAGTGTTTTTAGGGGTTTTCTTGTTCTCACATGGCACAAATTCTTAAAAGCCAAGGCCCCATAAAGAAACGCATCGGAGAACTGGAATCACGGTGTGGTTTGTAGCTCCAGTGTATTTTTAAGTATTCAGATTTACAGGTCAGGTTGTCATTTGGACAAGGCTCTGAGGCACTGGGATTGCTGGGGTGTCTTGAGCAGGAGTTGAACTTGATGATCCTCAGTCCCTCCCAGGGCAGGGTATTCTGTGATTCTGGGTGATTATTACATCTCCTGCCCACTATCAAAGGCAGCTCACTATGGGAGCTCGTGTGTGCATACAGCATGCCCAGAACTCCGTGTGCCCTGCAGCTCCATTAGTGATATCACCATTAAAAAGCAAACAATATGTACAAGGACAAAGTGGCTTTGTTATATAAATAGGTGGCTGAACACTGGGCCTTTGCCAGGCACTCTAAATTTACTCTCTTCTGTTTGAAGCTTCTTCCATCTGGTTCAATACTTTTTGTGTTTTATTTTTATCTGTTCAGAGAAGCCTGGACCAGTCTTTTGGTTCAAAGGGGCATGTAGGGGCTTCTTTTTTGGCATTTATTGAAGGCCTTGCAAGGCCCAGAGTTAACTATGTCTGTCAAAGGCAGGAGCTATGCCAAATACATTTGGCATGATCTGTTCTGAAAATACGAAACCTGTAGGAAAACAAGAATCACAGAGTCATCAAGGCTGGAATAGACATTTAAGATCATCAGGTCCAACTGTCTACCCAGCATTGCCACTGTAGCCCCCAAACCATTAAGTATCACTCAGTGGCAGATCCAGATGCCTCAAACACCTCCAAGGTCCGGTGACTCCATCATCTCCCTTGGGCAGCCCCTTGCAACCCCTGAGCATTCCGGGCAGGCTGGTGCCGGGGGAGGGAGGCGACTGACTGGTGCTGCCTAGATTTAGATATTTTTGTACAAAAACAAAGCAGCAGTAGCCAGCTGCCACCGCACCGCGCTGTTCCCCATGGGCTGCCAGCCGAGCCCCGGTTGGGTCGGGGCTCACACGAACGGGGAGGCTCCGGCAGCGGCGCGAAACCGCGGACCATCTCTGGCCGCTCAAAGGCCCCAGAGGCTGCGGCTGCCCGGGCGGTCCCTGAGCGCGGTGCCCGGCCCGTCCGCCCGCGGCTGACGTGCGTGTCCCGGCCGGGCGGTCCCTGAGCCCGCCCCGCCCGCCGCGGGGAGCGCCGGACGCGCCGCTCCGGAGGCAGGGCCGTGCGGGGGGAGCGGCCCCGCGGTGCAGCCATGGAGCCGCTCCGCCGCCTCCTCCTCAGCCTGGCCGCGCTGCTGCTGCTGCTGCTGCTGCTCCCGCCGAGGCTCGCGGTAAGCCCGGGCCCGCTGGGCCGGAGAACGGCAGGGGCAGCCGGGGCACGGGGAGGGCCGCGGGAGGGGAGCTGGGGGGGTCCCGCCGGGCTTAGCGAGGGTTTGCCGGGGGTGCCCGCAGAGCCAGCACACCGCCTGCCCACCGTCGCTAACGCCGTGTGCCCCTGTGCGCGCAGGCAGCCCTGGGGGGCTGCAGCCCCACAGCCTGCCCCAGCCCAACAGCCCTGTACCTGCAGCTGAGCCCCACCTGGCGTGTAACCTGGACGTGTATGTCATAATCCTCGCTGCGTGAAAACACAGTTCATTTCCCACGAGACAGTTGTAAAAAGTAGCACAGAAAAACTTTTGAAACAGTAGTACAAAGAAACTTTTGTAAACTGAAACTATGTAGATGTGTCGGGAACCAGTGAGACATGCTAGAAAGTCCGCTGTCCCTTAATCAGTATGGGGGTTTGTTTTTTTTTTTTCTGGAAAAAACCCCACACATTGTATTGACATGTATTGAATGTATTGATAACAAAATACATGTGCTGCCTACATACCTTCTATACTGTCTTGGCATTTTGATCATTCTGTTTCCAGAGCAAATACTGCAATGTGCATTAACGTACATGTGGTTGGTTGGGATCCAAATCCACAGTTTTAAATTCAAAGGTGGAAGACAAAGTGCACGAGTCACTGCCCTACGAAACCTCTTAAGAAATAACCAGGTTGCTTATAAGGTATTGCAATAGGTGGAGCAATAAAAGTGCATGGAATAGGGAAACTGGTGCAAAGCAGATGGAATGCTGAGCAGATTATTTTTACAGAGGTAATAATTTTAAACAGTGTACTTTACAGTGGGTGCTGTCTGCTGTGTGTGTACTGAGATAGAGAGCTAACTTCAAAAATTCCCTTCTGAAAGGTGTGCTTGCTAGCAGGTTCTGCAGATCAGGAGACAATGAAAAGGCCATCTGGCATTCAGTTTCCATTATAGTCACGTGTAGCACAAGAAAGCTTTAGGTTATGTTCTTTGATGGATTGTTCATTGTTACCTGAAAAGGCTGCTGTAATATATGGGGTTCTAGTTCAGGTTAAGCAAAGCTGAAGGTTTTGTTTTTCACCTGTGATACAATAACTCCACTCCCCTTCTTTAGAAGTAAAGTAAACACATTAGCAGTTAAGCTGGCAACATACCTAGTCTTGTTAGTTGATTAGGAAACTGGAAAAAATTAAATGCAGGCTGTCAACAAAAATTACTTTACAATCTTTATTGTAGAGTGCTAATGTGTTTGTCTTAGACTGGACTGTAAGGCTGGACTGAGGTCTTTTCAGGGCGCTTACAGGTTTGGGCTTCAGATTTTGCAAGGAAAATACTGATTTGCAACTCACTGAGTTTTAAAAACAGTCCTGAATAAAAACATTAAGAAATATTTTTAAATACGTAAAATATTTTTGAAATCAACAGATTATTGCTAAATTTTATATAATTTTACTTGCATAATCACAAAAGACTGGACTCATGTCCTGGTAGAATTCAGCCCATCTTTTCTCTAGATTTCCCTTTTCCCTTGGTTTCCCTTCTCTGCCATCTCACCTCAGTTCAGTGTCTGAGTTCTCCATTTCTGTTCCTTTTCTTGGCTCTTACCCTGCGAGCTGTAGATCCTCACCACGACTTCCAAGTTGGAATCTATTCTGTAGTACAGTTGCTTTTCAGAATTAGTTTTCATTGCTGTGAACTTAGTCCCAGTCATCTCACCTGTGAATAACCCATTTAACTGTGGAGGTTTATTTAAAACTATTCATGTCACTTGAATAATGAACTCCCAGGAGAAAGACTGGCATACGATTTCAGTGTTGAGGTAACTTGAAAACATGAGGTTACCGAAAGATTTTGCAGATTGTTTTTTCTGTAGATTTCTTTTAAGAGTGGTGGTGGTGATCTGCTGTTTTGTAAATTCTTTGGCTGATAAATGTACTCTTTGTTACCTAATATCTCATCTCTAATTTTTTTTTTAAGTTTGTATAAATTCATACAAGGTCTTCCTTTCCTGTCTGTTCTTTACAGACAGGAAAATGCTGTTTCTTGCTGCTTGGGTACACAGTTTACAGCTCTTGGAACTGCCCTCCAATGAATGGGAGCACATTAAAAAGGTGAAATCTCGATAGAGCAATGAGAAATGCAGTAGAGCTGTCAGTAAATTACAGTTGCCATCAATATTACACAGTAATGATTTACAGCTGTCTTTAGAGTGAAAAATCCCTTGTTTTTTTGAGCCCTGGGATGTTCCAAACCGTGTTTGTTTGTGGAGTCAGTGCAACTGAAGAATACCAAGCTGTGTGGGATTAAAGTGGCATTTGGAGCACGGCTCTGGCCCTCCTGCAGCCGGTGGGACGGCTTCAGTGCTGGGTTACCCTGTGCAGGCAGCACCTGATGTGGAAAAACCCCAGCCTCAGCCAGGTGCTGCTGCTTCTGCTGTGTTCTTTATCTCAGCATGAGGTGTTTGGCCAGAGAGCTGATAGGTGTGAAAACCCATGCGAGACAGCAGAAGGTTTACGGAGGACATATTCAAGCACTGAGTTAATCAATACTTTTTATTTGAGTTGCAGATCTCCTTAGTTGCTCAAAAAAATAATATAATAGGGTTTAGAGGTTTTTTTGGTGGGGGAGGGAAATGTAAATTTGTCTTCCACACCTAAATTATCATGGACAACTCTGTTGTGGAGTATAAATTCACGTGTTTATAACTCTGCTGTCATTTGGGCTGTGGCTGTTGAAATACATTTGGGTTTTACACAGAGAATCAAATGTGAGGCTCAGCTGGAGAGACCTCTCCAAGGTGAGTCCAGGCAGGGAACAGTTGGAGTGGATCTCCTGCACTGCTCAGTTTTTCCATTGCATGGAGGGTGGGTGTATGAATGGCTGTATGAATGAGAATTCACTGAACTGGGTTACAGAGTGATGAGAAATGCCTAACAAAGACATGGTAGGATTCAGTTTAAGATTGAAAGATCTGTGGATTTGGTTTCACTTTCTAAAGAAGATAAAGCATATTTCTGTCAATTCTCCTTCATATCTTAGCTTCATTATTAGTTATACTGGAAAACTCCCCCTGTAGTTTACTGAATTTTACAAAGACTTTCTCCATGGCCTGGTTTTATCATGCCCAGGGAGCCTTAGCCTGTAGCCTGGCAGTGTAATGAGATAGCTGTCAAAAGCAGGGTAATGATTCACAGGCTGTCTGTGATGAATATGCCAAGTGCTTGCAGTGTGTGCTAATGTCTAAAAATATTTTGCTTTGGGTCCTTATTGGTTTACCAGCTGTGGTTCCCACAGCATCAGTTATGGTATAGGCCTTTTGTTGTTGTGAGGGTAATGTCTGGTGCTGTCAATGCTGAAGCTGGTTTTTAATAGTTTTGGAGTAAAATGGGAGTGCACAGCCTGATGTTTATGAGGCTAAGTATGGAGTGAGGAATATCAGGGATTTTTTTTCCTTGAGTGATAATTTGTATCTCGTCAACATTTTGGTTTGGTAAGCCAGGCATTATCAAAGAAATTAGAGGGATGTTATAGTTAGCAAACCATCCGTCGTTTATCATCCATCAGCCCAACACATTAAGTTTGGTGCCTATGTATTCCTACTTGACTCAGAAAAGAAAATTATTACCCTAATAAGACCTGTGCTAAGACATGGCACAGTTTTCTTTACAAGTGAGCACACAATTATCTCTATGAAATCAGTAACAGTTCTTGCAATCAGCACACCCTGTCACAGACACCCATCCGGGGCCACTGGGAAGTGTTTTCCTGTTCTTCATACTTGAAGAACCTCTTGTGGTATCACCCCCACAGCAAAATGGATTTCTGGGTTGCAGAGCTGTGACCTCAAGGAACTCCGTGGCCTGGTTTTCTGTCTGCTTTCCCCACTGACTTCAGTGCAATTTGTGCCTTCCTGGTGACCTTCATTTCAAAAATGGTGATTTTAAGCAGATGAATTAATAGAAAAAAATTATTGCCGTGGGAATCTGTTTTCTTCTAACATAATAAAACAAACTAAGGCATAGCTTTGCTAACCCTTAGAAGAATCTGAGCTATTGGGGTGAAGGAAGATGTTATCACCCTTGACATTGAACTGCACCACACACACACCAGAACTTGTTCTGCAGCTTTCACTGACCTTCCCTTGACTGCCAGGTCCTTCAGAATTGCTTTGAGTAATTTTGTTACTTGGATTTCTAAAACATTTAATCTAAAGATATGGTAGATCTAGACTGAGGGGAAGATTCTTATGGGAGACTTAACTAGTATATATAAAGTTAATTTCTTTTTCTAGTGGATAGTATATTTCTGTTGTAGCTTAAAAATGCTGGTTTCTGCTTAGTCACAAATTTTAGGTTGTTACAGATTATTAGCAGTCAACTTTAAAACTTTTGTCAAATTTGAATCAATGAGGCCTTGTCGTTTGAATGATTAAAATTAATTCTAAAGCAGTCCCCATGTAATTTCAAATTCTTGTAAATTGTTAACTTATATAGCTGTTGATGTGGAAGATTGTTATGAGTACAGACTGTCAGGGCAGTAGAAGCTCTTACTGAATTCCAAAGAGGGTAGGTGTTAAAATAGATGCAGCAATTTCAGATGAAATGAAAGAAGGAACAAAGCCAGGTCTCATTTTCTTTGTTCACTAAATTGAGTTCTTTTTGCTTAGTTGCTTCATGTCCTGACATATTTTTATATTTTTTTGGAGTCAGTTGATGTATCTTCCTAGAAATAGGATTGCAATATGAAGTAAAATCTCTTAAGAATTTGCATTGCATCACAACAGTTGGGACCTCACCCGCAGGGAGGGAGCACAGGATCTGTGTTACCCAGTTATAGAGTCTGTCTCAGGACTGGGATTGTGATGTCTTTTTGTGGTGGAGAAAGCTCTTGCATACTTCATAGAAAAATGAAAACAAGCATGTCTTGTACATACAGATTTTTATAATTTTGGTCATTTTTCATTGCAGTGCTTATCCCAGGCTTTAATTAATCCATTTATCAATTAATTACAAAGCTTTGTGTTCAAAATCAAATCTATTCAATATTTGCAACTTTGATACTTTGGCCTCTAGCCACTGATAAAAGTCACGAATAAAACCAAGAGAAAGTATTTTTAATTTTTCAGTCTGGATAAAACACAAGTAATTATTCAAATAATCTGTTCAATTTTCTATCACTTGATAAAATTTCAAAGAATAAAGCCTTGTTTCCGTATTATACTAACTCCCTAGCCTTCTCCAAGTGATTACTGTAGATACTGAGCAAAATAAATGAGCAATATTGCATAGCAAAATCTACAAAGTTTTTTTAAATTTAGGTCAGATGCTTCACCAGGGTCAGTGTGCTGCTGAGCTGGGTGATGTCAACTGCCTGGTATCATGTGCTTTGAAAATTATGAGTGAATGGCTGATTTTAATCGTGGCATTTTATGTATTTCATCTGTGTTCAAATACAAATTTAGAAGTAAGGGAAGAACTAATGAAATCTGCCCTATATTCAGTCTTTCCCCCAAAGGAGATGTTATCTCCAACACACAGGGCTGCAGTGACCACATCAATGTGACTTTGATAGCTGACTATAAGAAAGCCCTTCAGAAGAAGTGAAACTTAGACACAGACCTGAGCTGCTGGGGGGAAGGGCTTTGAGGGAGAACATCAGAAAAGCCGTGTATTTTACAGGGAAACGATGCACAAATGTGGCAGCATCTCCTCATCCCAGGAACCCCGGGGCTGCAGTGCTGGTTTCCCTCCCAGGGAGCAGAGCTGGGCCCAGAGCAGGCGGGTTCCTGGCTGGAGACACCTGTGGCTCTTCCAGGTGCTGTTCCCATGGTGCCTGGGAATGCCCCAAGTCCTTCCACCCCAGGGAAGTGCACATCTCCCTGTTAACCATGCCAGACATCTGTTAACCATGCCACAACTCCTTCCCCACCCAGGGAAGTTCATCTCTCCCTGTTAACCACACCAGACACCTGCTAACCATGCCACAAGTCCTTCCCACCCCAGGGAAGTTCACATCTCCCTGTTAACCATGCCCCAAGTCCTTCCACCCCAGGAAGGTTTACATCTCCCTGTTAACCATGCCACAAGTCCTTTCCCACCCCAGGAAAGTTCATCTCTCCCTGTTAACCACACCAGACACCTGCTAACCATGCCACAACTCCTTTCCCACCCCAGGGAAGTTCATCTCTCCCTGTTAACCCTGCCACAAGTCCTTCCACCCCAGGAAGGTTCACCTCTCCCCGTTAACCCTGCCACAGGTCCTTCCCACCCCAGGGAAGTTCACCTCTCCCTGTTAACCCTGCCACAAGTCCTTCCACCCCAGGAAGGTTCACCTCTCCCCGTTAACCCTGCCACAGGTCCTTCCCACCCAGGGAAGTTCATCTCTCCCTGTTAACCCTGCCACAACTCCTTTCCCACCCCAGGAAGGTTCACCTCTCCCTGTTAACCATGCCATACACCATGGGATGTAGCTGGAAGTGGTGCTTCTCCCCTCCCACACCAAAAGCTTAGAAAGAGCTGTTGGGATTTCACAATCTTGGTCATATCTGAGAACTGTCTAGGCAACAGCCAGGTGTTCATTTGGTTTTCCACTGAAACTTGCAGGAGCCCTTCTTCAGCTACAGTTTTCTTTCTCTGTTGTTCACCTTGTGACTGGAGGGAAGAACAGAAATGTTTTCCTGCTCTGAGTGCAGCGTGCAGAGGAACCCTTTGCGTGTTCACACTTTCTGTTTGGTCCCAAGTCCTGGGAACCTGCTAAAACACCAACAATCTGGAAGATAATACTGGTTACTGATGTTTTGATCGGAGTTTCAGAGCTCACATTTGGTTCCTTAATTTCTGTATCCTTGATGCCCCAATAAATGAATATTCAAATGTTAATTATGAAAGTGTTAAATCTACAATCTACAACAAGTAATGTTCTATACACTGTGTATTCCTGATATGTGGTACCCAACCATACTCATGGTGGTTATTTTACAGGCAAATGTTTTGTGAAAATGTTACATGTATTTGTTTCTTAATCAGAAGACAGGAAGAGAACATGGTTTATGAAGAATATACTGATTCTGTAAGATAAGATAAAGATAAGACTTGTATAGAAAATAAGAAGTAGCCTAGAAAAACAATCTTACCCTGTATATGCAGACAATATTGTGGGTTTGCTGTATGTCGTATTTTAGTTGCAACTAAACTTCAACACTAGTCATTACATTCTGGGTGTCCAATTCCCACCTGCAGTTTAAAGGAACTCGAATAGTTTTAATTTCCTATCTTTAACAGTTGTATTTTCTTGCTCAATTTACTGTTTCACACTAGGTGCAGTTTCACTGTGTTTACTAAACTGAGCCTCACAATCAGATGGTTTTCAGCCCTGAAGGGTTGTGAGAGTGGAGCGTGGGCTGTGTCTTCCCCCCTCACTGCAGAATCAGTGAGTCTGGGTTGTTTGACTAATGATGGTTAATCAGCTTCACCGTCCTAAGTGTAGTTTTGTGTACAAAAATACCTAGGGGACAAAATTTGCATTAATTACTTTGATACAGTGGCTACAATGGTTTAACAAAAGTAATAGTACAGTTGACTGAGATCTCCTAACTTTGCATCAGAGCCCCTCTGCTCTTACACCCACTCAGGTTGTTAGGCTGGAGAGGTGCTGTGGGTTCAGCTCTGATCAGGAACATCTTGAGGTGCTTTTTTATAGGGCAACTGTTATCCACTGTCCCTTTTGAACAAACACTGCAGAGTTTAATCCCAGATGTAAATATTTTATCTAAGTGCAGATGGCTGTGCAGCCTGCATAATTTAATGATGTCATGTAATGAATATTATTTATGTGTTAGATACTTCTCCCATTTTTTTCTGACCCTCCAGCAATTATTTCTGATCCGTGGTTGCTATACTGTTGACTTGTACTTCCATTTTTTTTCTGCACTGTGTGTTTTACAATGGTGTGCTCCAGCTGATTGTGACTGCAAAGGAGCATGTACAATATTTATAGGTGCAACCTGAGTGTTGGCGAGTTAGCACTGTGTTATAATATCCTTTTAGCTCTGTGCTTTGCCTGAAAATATAATGCTTTAGTTGGATTGCACTAAAATGTATAGCTGTTCAAAGAAAGTTATTCCTTGTATTTTAATTTGGCAATTACGTATTTTGCTTTGCAGTAATTTTTACATGACCAGTAATTGTTTTTTACAATATGTCATTGAAGACATTAATTATGTAAAATGAATATATTTTCATTTTGTGTGGTAGGTTAAGAACTATATTTAACTGTGAAACTTTGAAACGTGGCAGGTGTCACACAGATGAGCAATGCAGATGCAGCCTGCAAATGAAAAGCTACTTGAGCAAAAACTTTTCCTCTGGAAATCAGAAATGGGTCAGTCTTAGGATGTCTGGGATCATCTTTAGGCAGGAAGAAAAGAGCAGGCATTAAATGAACATGCTGGTTCTGCTTTGTGTGATGGAACACCTTGGACTTAGTTCCCACAATAACTGCACAGTTCTGAGTCCTTGGTGTTTGTGTGATGCCCTTTTAATAAAGTTCCTTTTCCTGCAAGGGCCAAGCTCAAAACCTGCTTGGGCTGGAGGAAGGGCAGTGGCACCAAACTGCTCCCCAGGGCAGGATGAATTGGAGTGGGAAATGGAGGTTTGGGCCCTGCAGCCAGCTGCTTTCTCAGGGATCACTGCTCATCCTTACATGCCTTAGCAGTGCTCTTTACTCTGTACTGCAGAAGGACAGTATTGGGAGACATGAGGTGTAAACCCACAATTAAGAGATTGACCAGTATGGATCAGCTCCAGCCTTTAAAGTGCATCTCTCCTGAGTATTTTGCCCTTGCTCAGAGAGCTGACAGTGCTTGCAGCTCCATCTGTCAGCCACAGGAGACTTTATTGGTCCTTGATCAGTTGTATTTATCCAGGGTCTTCCCAGCCAATGTCCCTTCATTTCTAGGGGACTGAACCTGGCAGAGGCTGTTCTGTGTGCCTGGGAGGAGAATGCCACTAACATTGACATGTGGCTTCTCTGAGCTGCTCTGAACTTCCCCACCCTTCACAGCTTACTGCCTGGTCCCTTTGTCAGTCCTTGCCTAGATCAGCCCTGCCTCTGGTCTCTCCTCATTCTAGTGCAAGAAGATTTGATATCAAATTGGAAATGGAGGTGGAGTAAAAGCACATCCCAGTGTGTTTCTAGAGGAGCTTAGCACAGTGACATCTGCAGTGTTAACAGAAAATTAACCAAACCAAACCAAACATCACTGAATTCAAAGGGGCAAGAAAATTGTTCAGTCTGGGCATTTAAAAGAAGAGATGTTCTAGCCCATGTACTGTCTGACAGTTATGAGTAAACTCTGTAGTAAATAATCATACTCATCATAGTGGTTTTTCTTTTCCAGAACAGCAGCTCAGTAACTGTGCCAGAAACACTGTTGTTTGTTTCAACCCTGGATGGAAGTTTGCATGCTGTCAGCAAGAGGACAGGAGCAATCAAGTGGACTTTAAAAGAAGGTGAGCAGGAGGTGTCCTGATGGCCTCTACTCAATTGCAGAAATAACAGGCAAATTAATTGGCCATTCCAACTCTTGTAAAATCTGGTAAATACTTTCTTTTCTTTTTTAATTTTGTTCCTGTTCCAGAATTAAGCTACAGTTTTTCTAGAGTCATGTTCATCTTCATAATTTCACTTGTAGGTATTTCCAGGTTTATGTGAGGTTTTTTTTTTTAGGTTTTGGGGAGTTTTGTTTGCTTGTTTGTTTCCCCTGGATGTTTAAGGATGTTTAATTGGTAGGTGTCATGTTTTATGGGAATGACTGCAATATAAGCAAGCACAGAACAGAATAGATGTGTCAGCTTGTGGAACTGATGGCAGGAGGATTGCAGGATTCTGTCTCTGGAATACCTTACATTCTCTGGTGCAGTGCAAACCTCAGGGATTTTTCTATAACAGATGTTTAGGAACACACAGTTTTTTTAAATAAAAGAACTGAACTTGTATAAAGGAATTTAACATTGTTCAGTGATTGGAAGTGATTTTGTAATTTTAATTACTGAGCACAGCTAGCTCTGTCTTAATGAAAAAAATTAGTATTTGTAAACAAAAGTAGCAAATTTTGTTTAGTGGGACTCTGGTTAAGTAGGGCAGAGGTGATAGTAGCACCTTCACTTCTGGAAATAAATTAGAGGGTCAAGTGGAAGGAGTCAGTGACAGCATCATTCTGTCCTCTGCTCTTAAACCTGCCAGTTTAGTAGGTGAGCTGAAGTGCTGGGGAATGGATTGTGCCTATCTGGTGTCTGCAGCACCCACCAGTTGTTTTCTTTGGGAAGCCATTTGTATTTGAAAGCAGATCTATCAGACAAAAAGTTAACTTTCCAAATGAGCAAAGAAGGCTTTTGTATCTCTTAGAGTGGAAGGGGCTAAGCCAAGTATTTTCTTGAAGGATCTTGGTCTTCTCCCATCTCCTGTTTAAATTTAGACCCCTCCTTTTCCTGAACAGCCCTGCCAGATTGTCAGCTTCCCAATTTAGTGCTGCTGTAGACTAAGAAAAACTTGCTGCTCTTTGTCATTGCAGTGACACAAACATACCCTGCCCAGTGCCAGTCTAGAAGGGTATCACAACTGGCATTGCTTTGCAGCCACACTTAGTAAGTGGCAAGAGGTTTTTTGAAGAAGAAATGAACACCCTTTGGTAACAAAAATGATCTTGATCAGAGTGTGTTGCTCAAGGAACTTCCCTTGTTTAAAAAAGAATTGTTGCAAAACTCTTGTTGGTTCTGTGGAACTGCCAGACTGGATAATCTAGTTTTATGGAACTTCTTGTTTCCTCTCTGCTGCTGACTTCTGCATCTTATGTACATAAATTGTGCTCACTCCAGTTTTGCAAAGCACTTAGTGCTCCTTATTTTATTTCTGTGTAACAGGGCAACACACAGGGATCAATGGAAGAACTAGTGGCAGGTATCAGTGTTCCAAGATGCCTCCTGAGTTAACTGAGTTTAGTGGACATGGAACAAGGGCCTGTACATAGAAATTGGTGACTGAATTTGTAATGGGAGGGAGTTTATTTATTTTTGCAAATCTGTGTTTGTTGATGGTCGCCCTGTGGGTGGGAGGCCCAACAGACAAGACAGTGTTGGAAACAAATGAAAGCCCATTCAGCTCAACCCCTGGAGAGACCTAATAGTGCAGAATTCATTATTAATATTAGTGAATAAACACAGGAGCTGGGTGCACTGTCTGTCAGCAACATGGGGCTGTAGCAGAGAGTGCCTGGCAGGAAGCTGCCTGCCCTGCAAGCAGGGCTCTTGCAGGTGCCATTTTACCCTGATTACAGCAGATAAACCAGGTGCTGTAGCTCAGGTGCTTTGAGAAGGTGTGGAGGTCACCTGGAGCGCTGCAGTGGCACTCACCAGGAAAGGAACATTTTATTACTGCACTTGAGCAGCAAGGTATTTAGCAAAGGGCAATTCAGGTACATTTTATTTTCATTAGGGAAAAAAAAAACCAAGGCCATGTTCATTATCAGGCAGTGCTTAAACAAACATGAATATCTTGCTATGTGTGGCTTGTTTTCATTTAGCACTGCAGCTTATCTTAGGTGTGTGGAGTAAATGAGCCAATGATTATCACCACAATAACATGTTTGGGTTTCCTTCCTTCATGCAGTGCTGGCAAGAAAGGCAGCCATAATAGTTGTGCAGCCCATAAAGCAGGCAAAAATTAGGTCAGTTAGAAATAGGGCTTTCCACTGGCAGAAATAAGCTGTGTCCCTGCAGTTATATGTGATGAGACTGTGGACTTGTTGAGGGTGCTTAAAATCTTCATTTCCTGTTGGCTTCAATGGGTCTTGTTCTCTGGCAGCTCTCAGGATTTTTCAGTGAGCAGGTAGCTCATGCTGCTCATTTCCTGGGCCTTACAAAGCTGGCAAATGGTTGGAAAGTTCAGAGAAAAATCCATATTCCTCCTCCCCTGTAATTTCTGAGGGGCACCTTTGCTTGTGCTGTGACCCCACACAAAGAGCTGGTGTTGAGGGCTGTGGAAAGGCTGTGGCTCACATTTCACAGCACATTTCACATTTCTCTTGGTGCCACCCCTGATCAATGCAAGGAGCTGTCAGCCCTGAGTGACACTGGGACAGGCCCTTGTAGGTTCACACATTTTCTGCACTTGCCACTAGCAAATACTTAGTCAGCATCCTCAGTAAGGTTCCTTAGGATGAAACTTCTTTCCCAAAACTGATGGCAATAAAACAACTTCTGCCATGTCCTGCAGACCTCTTTGAAGGGTACAGAGGTACCCTGCCAGAGGTACAGAGGCTGTACAGGGTACAGCCCTTCAGATTTGTGTTTATGTGCAAGTAGACAGAGAAAAAGATGGTAATGAGAAACTGCTGGCAAGGGAGAATCTGGAGAAAGCTTTCCTCCCTCCTGTCAGACTTCATTTCACAGTTCTGATTTCAGTGTGAGCTTTAAGAGTGGGATTTTAAGACTGTGCTGTTCCCTCACATCTTTGTAAAACTCACCTTGTATGTCTCTGTTAATTCAAGAGCTTGCTTTATTGAGCACAATATTGAATTTGAGATGCTAAGGCTGCAGTGCTGCAAGCTGTACTCTTGGCCAGGCTGCTCCTCTGCTCTTTCTGTCCTGTTGCGTTGTTCAAAGGCATCCTTTTTTTTTTTTTTTTTTTTTCATTCACCAGCTCCTTCAAAGCTTTCCCTTAAGAACTAATTCAAAGTATTTTGCCAGAAGAACATTTAATATATGCAGATTTGGATCCTCATTTAGAGCCAGTAGAAATTTTGTTATGATCTACAGTTCTTTGCAGCAGTCAAAAAATGATGGTCCACAATCAGTTTAAAAGGTTTTGATTTCCAACACCTCACTCATAACCTGTAGATTTTAGAGGATGCTTATGATAACACAAAGGTGTAAAGGTTCTATTTATGGGATCCAATATACAGATTTTAAAGGGCAAGTCTGAGGTCTGTAGGTCCTGCTTCAGTAACATTGGTTTTCCCACACAAGAAATAATATATTTGTGCATAGTTTTGTATTAATAAGGATTGTCCAAACAAAACAGTTGTAGAACAATACTGTTTTCAACCAATTGCAGAGCTCAGCTTGTGTCTCCAGCCTCATTTGCAGTCCCTGCAGCAGCAGATGAGGGTGGGTTTCAATTGGCCCGTTAGCCCAAACCTTGTGGTTGGGCCTCAGGGCAGGAAACCGTTTTTTCCAGCTCATTCCAGTGGGGCAGTGACTCAGTCACTGTTTCAGCCTCCCACTTCTCCTTTCCAGTCACTGCCTCTAAGGGCACATTACAGGGATGACAGCATGCAACTTTATCTTTATCTTGTACGTTAAAAATACTCGAGCAACTTTATCTTCAATTTTTTTACATTATTTATGAAATATGGAGAAAAGTCAAATGCAATATATTTAGTGTTTGGGTACAGTTTCATAAGGCTTTTTTCCATAGATGTATGCAAAGTGTGGGTCAGAACCATCTGAAACGTGTAACACATTTCTGCCCACTCACAAATATTTTCTGGCCATGATGCAACCAAAACTGGATTGGGACATCTGCCTGCTGCCAGGTCAAAATGTTCCTTTTGGGACAGTGGAATAGAGCCAAATAATTGACCAAATTACTGGGCAGACATTATGTTAACGTGTTTCTAATAACTGCTGTACTTGTAAACAAACACTTGGAGTTCTAGAATAAATCTTTATCATGCAGGATCCAGCTCCTTTTAATTTTGTTTTTTCTTAACAAGGTTATTTTACAACTTTTTGCTAGTACAGGCTGTGTTACCAGTTCAGGAAGCTAAAGCTTGTGTGTGCTGAATTGCAGTTTTTGCAAGGGCTTTTTCTGTTTGACCCCTTGTGCAGCGAAGGTGCCTTCAGTCACAAGAGGGCTCACTCTTTTACTGCTCTGTGTTCAAGCATTGAAAACTCTTGTAAGAACTGGCAACAATTAATTGAACTTGAGATTCTCTTTTTATCTCAGAGCAAGTTCTTATTTGAAAACAAACTTTGAAATAGAGGTTGGAACAGGTCCCAAACCACATGAAAGTGAATGTGAAGAGTTTATTGTCTGTGTTCAAAGGATCTCTGCAGAGCCACAACCTGGATTCAAGATCATGAAAGTGTTAAGAAAATGAGAAAATTTACATCACTTCAGTAACTAAAAATGTAGAAAAATGGCTTTCCACAGCCTGTCTTTCCAGGTGGATGGTGCTAGTAGTGACAGGAGCATTCCTTTCACTTTAGAAAGCCAACTCCTCCATCCTTGTGAAGAGCCTCATGTGTGGAAATGAATCAGAATTCCATAAATGCTTTCTAACAATTCACACACAACACTTCAGTGTGCAGGAAGCCATCAGAATAATCAGTGTTTTGGCTCATGTGCCACTAAGTACTAAAAACATTCTTGCTGCTTGTCATAAATTCTTAATCTGTTCTATCTCCCACTTTTTTATCTTTGCTCATAAATCAAGTTTCAGTTACTAAGAAATCAAGTAAAAGCAGGAATTTTTTCATTTCTGATGAAGAACACGATGTTGAAGACACCTAAAGAGAAGTTCAAGGACTTTCATGACAATGATGTTTCTGTGCACACTGAATAGTTTGGGATTTGCCATAGGAATCCTTCATGTCATCTGATAGGCAGCAGTGCTTCAGAAAAACACTGCAAAACATAGAGACATTCATGAGACTTCTGGCATTGTTTATTAAAGTGTAGAAGACATTTATTGATGGCATTGGAAACTGCTTTAAGTGACATTTTCCCAACAGCTTTCAGAAACACAAGTGAGGGATAAAAGCTCAATGCAAGTAATCCTTGCACACAGATATGTGTGTGTGTGTCCTTTCACTGTTGTGGCACTGTGTGGTCAATAAAGCCATGCAAAAATTCTCAGATCTTTAACTGGAGCAGAGGGGAGTGCTTTATTTTGGTTGATAAAATTTTCTAAGACTGGGCAATCTATTTAAGCAAAACCAAGCTATTAGCCCAAAAGTGTTTTGCTGTATTACTACTCTGCACTGTATTTTCAGGAGAGAGAAGGAGCTCCAGGGAAGCATTACTAACCAGGCTCTCCTGCAAATGTCAAGGACAAACCAGGATCAGTTGCTAGAAGACATAATCTACCTTTGAAATTTCCTGTAATTGTTCACATTTTCCTGTGAAAAGCCCCTGAAATACTGAGAGATTTGAGGCAATCCCAGGCTGTGCTGGTCTGTGAGGTGTCCTGCCACTAACAGTGCAGTTAGCAAAGCTGGAGATTGATTCAGATTGTAGTAGTTTTACACTGTAATTTCATCTAACAACTTCACACCACCATTTAATTCAGAGAAGAAACAGTCCTCTAATTAAAATTAAAAGTTTCTGAAGATTATTCTGACAATAAACTATTTATGTTAGTTAGTCTTATCTTTAGCCCAGGTTGACTAGAAAGTGATTTTATAGAAAATCTGCATTGTTAAAAATGAAACAATAAATATGCAGTCACTTCAAAAAAGTTGTGCAGCTTTGTTACTCCCAGTGATCACTTGAGGGCATTTTTAGGAATAGGAAAGAGTTGCCCCAGTGCTGCTGGTGAAGCTGCTGTTGTCTCACAATAGGCACAAGTGAGAGTTTATTTTCTTACCCTGTGAGACACTCTCTGTGTAATCAGTCCTTCAAGAGACTTACAAGGTTTATTTGGCTTTTGCCTTTAGCAATGCTTGTAGCGTTTGCATTAAATCTTACTCAACTGAGCCAGGTGTCGCTTGTTCTGATTCATGGTGCTGTTTCTTTCACAAAACTGAGCATTCCCTTCCCATGAAGCATTTGTGACTACAAAACCTCTTGCTTTGGTTTTTAATGTGTCTCTTCTTTGAGGTCATTTCACCCAGATTTAGGGATACCCTGAGTCCATAAACTTGGTCTCAGTTTGCCTTTAGTGGTTCAACCCAGCAGCTCAGCTCAGCTCAAGTCAATCCACTCTCTATGATGGGCAAAAATTGCTTTTTTCTTGCTTTTCCCTAGGGATGGAGAGCTGCTGATGTAAATCACCATGTGTTATATTGGATATTATAAAGCTTGTGGAATACTTGAAGCAAACACTGAGAAATAATTGACATATAATCAATGAGAGGGGCGTCCCTCCCAACATATCCTGAAACCAATTTCTTCACACAAGGGATAGAAATGAATTGCTTGATGTAGTTAATGCAATAGAAGGTCTGACTAAGCAGCCTGGTCTGTAGAGACAGATACAGAAGATGAGTCACTCAGCTCCTTTGTTTCAATGTTAATTATTCTTATGGCCTTTGATGTGTGTTTGGGTTCTCAGTGAATTAAATGGAGTTTATCTTGATGCTTTTGGGAGTGTGTCCTGGAATATTTTTTAGGCTTGAAGAGAAAAAAATTACATGTGGTTATGTACTGAACAAAGCTGCTCTGAGAGTGTTTACTGATGTAAGAAGAAATCAATGAAATAAAGATAACTGTAGTTATCCCTCATATCCTGCTTTCTTTCTGCCTCTGGCATTAATGTTCTCTTTGGGTGGCTGCTGCTTTCAGAGATCTGCTTGGGTAGGGGGTTATCATTGTTTAATCCATGTAAAACCAGGTCATCCTTGCAGGCCATTGCCATCAAAGCCAGCTCTGCTGTGGTGCCCTGCAGAGTGGCACAGACTCTGTGAGCCCTGGGTACTGAGCCCTGAATTTCCTGTTCTTGTCTTGCTTAGCTCTGCAGATACCCCAGAACCTGTGCCAGTTTCCCAGCCAAAGGCTGTCAAAACATCAGTGTTTTTGTTCTCATTTCCTTCCTGTTGCATCATGGTGTTTGCAGGGAGACAGAGGAGGTGAAAAACAGTGTTTGCTTGGTCATTGGTCATCCTCTTACTCAGACTCATTCCAGTGGAGTTTGGTTTTCCCTGTGGAAGTGGAGGTACTTAGAGGATTGCATCCTCTTGCCTTCTGAGGTATTTTCTGCCAGTATACCATTAAAAAGCACGTGTTTGTCTTGGAAATTCCAGAGTATGTCTTATAAATCAGGGTACTTCTATGGTGCTGGCATCAGAGTGAAAATCCTGTGATTCAGGATTTTGTAAGCTCTCAGTAATTTTGAGGTATTTGGTGTTGGTAAAACTGAACTAAGGACTTCAGACTTTCCCAAGTGCTTTGTAGTTTCCCATTTTGTGAACCAAATTCCAGGAACAAGAGGAGGCTGCCGAGAGTTTACTTTCAAACTGTGCATCAGCCTTTCTAGAAGGAGCAAGATGTTGCAGGCCTGACTTGATCCTGTATCTGGTGGGTTCAAGGGATTGAATTGCTACCAATTTGACTTTTTCTTTTTCTCTGTGTGCAGATCCTGTACTCCAGGTGCCAATCCATGTGGAAGAGTAAGTCTGTTTCCTTTATCTCATTTACAGCTTGTTCAATTTTCACTGACAACTTAAAATTTGGTTTAATTTTAACTAAACCCATCTGTGTTCCAGACAAGCTGCACACCTTGCCATTTAAGGTGTCATGGGGAACAGATAAAAGGATAGAATTAGCTACACACAATAGCTGAGAAGAAACCTCCTGTGTGCAGCCTGTTCTCTGGAGCCCTTGCTGGGGTTGGACACCAGGGCTGTGAACTGTGCCAGGGGTGGCAGCTGGGGAGTGACAGAGCCAGGGCTGATCCTGGGCTCTGCACTTATCCCCTCACACAGAGACTGAACCCAGTGAAACACAGGAAATACAACCAGAACCTGCAAATGACATCCTCGGGCTGGGAATTCAGATTGCTCCCTGCAGCAGCCTCACATTTAGCTAGAAAATTTGGGACTTGAACTTTGAAGTGGTGACATCCTTTCTTTTTTTGATCATAGAACCATAGACATTAGGGTCAGAGTTTGTTTGGGGGTCTTTCTGTGGTTTGGGTGCAGAGATCCCTTTACCTCTCAAATTTACTTAATTCTGGAAACTCTTTCATTGTTTCCTGCCTTCCTTATGCTCTCTGGTTTTCTTTATTTGTTTAGGTTATTTCTAAATCTGTGTCATTTTAAGAACTTGTAGGTTAAGTTTAAAAGCTTTCACCTGAGTCATTGCTTGCCACATTTGGGTCATTGTGCATTCAAATACATTAGTGGTCTTACGTTTTATCAGTTCTGAAACTTCCTTATATTTTTTAATTTTCACAGTTAATAAATGAAACTTCAAAAAATTCAGTGTCAGATGAACTTCTCTGTAAATCCAGCAGTGACCACAGTTTCTTTCCTCCTCTCTGAGAATCACAATACATTTTTATCATTTATAATTGCTGTTTAAATCCTAGGCCAGCATTTCTTCCAGACCCAAATGATGGCAGTTTGTACACACTTGGTGGCAAGAACAGTGAAGGCTTGACTGTAAGTATATTTTAAAATTCTTTCCTAAATAAATGCCCCACTCAACCCCATGGCTTTGCAGAAGGAAAACATACTTTTATTTTGTTAGAGCAGAATGTGCCACCTTGTGATTGCCAGGAAGTGATTTCTGCTTGAAAATATCAATGCCACATCTTGTCTCCATGTATGAATTTTCTGTAACTTGCTAAAATAATGATAATTACAAATAAAATTTATGGTTTGTTATCCAAATTCTGAATAATCTCAGTGTGATTTGATGGGCAGGCATATCCAAAATAACACCAGTCAGATGTGTCACTCTCTCCAAACACATTTCTAAAACCATCTGCCAGAAGCAAGATTAATAAATGCTCTGTGCTAACCCCTTTAGAAGATCTTTATGGGATTTAGTAAGCAAATAAAAATACTGAACCTTTCAAATAAGTGACCAATCCATGTAGGCCACAGCTACTGCTTAAAGCTTGACTTTCATTTTTAAACTTTATCTGATACTCAAATAAAATGTTTGGCTTACTACAAGAACTTTTTCCTCACCTGCTGTGATTTCCCTTAGGAACTTGGGCATTGTTAAATATTTTAGTATTTACTCTGGCTGAATTCTCAGGTATTATAATAATAGAAATAACCAATGCCATTATTGTTTGCTTGTTTGTTTTTCCTCTAGAAACTTCCATTTACTATCCCAGAGCTGGTGCAGGCATCTCCCTGTCGCAGTTCTGATGGGATCCTGTACATGGGTGAGCTCAGATTTTATCTCTTTTAGATTGCAAGATGTTCAGCAACTACAAAATGTAGAGACTCCCAGACAGACTGAAGGAAATAGACCTAATTTTGGATATTAATTATGATTTTTCATTAATCTTTCTGATAACAGAAAATCTTATTAATATAGAATGCAGTTCCTCTGTGATGATTAAAACCAACTGGTTTTCCTGAAGGAGTAAATACCTTTTCTTAGCAGTGAGATGCTTGTATGGGGATTTTTTATTTCTTGAGATGCAGTCTCTCAACAAAATATGACTTCTACTTAAAATCTTCTTATGATTATGAATGTCATTGCCTGATAATTAGGATAAAATTAGCAATCCCATTGCACCACAGTTAGACATCCTCCATTGTCTGACGTACAATCAGTTCATTTACAGTACAAATAATAAATGTATTGCTCACTGTCCTGACTCATTCTAACTGCAGATGGATTTGGGAGGAGAAAAGGAGAAGAAAGGACAGTTATTACTTATCACAACAGTAAAATATGTGAAGATCAGAGTGAGCTCAGTTTCTAAATCTCCTGAAGGGCCAATGCTCCTTCTGGTTCTCCACTTCAAATCTTTCCAGTAAATGAGAGAAAAATGTTTATTTGAAGCTTCCAAACACAACATACATGTATTAACTTCAAAGAAATTATTAAGGCCATGGCTCACATAGTCTTGAGTGTGATGTTTGGATTACAATCCTTAAGAAATTTGTAAGGTGTAGACCCTCACTTTTTTTTTTCCACCTCCTGTCTTTCACCATGAGCACTTCAGTCTCCTCATCTGAGAGCTCCTGGGATCTGCTGCACTCAGAGTTCTGTTAGATTTTATGTGTCAAAAAATCATTCAGCCAATAGTACTTACTGTTCTAAATATTGTATTTGGGTTTGGGGTTTGTGGTCAGTATTTGGGATTGACCAGTAATGCTAAATGACAAACCTAAGCCTGACTGTGAAAAACTGTTTTATTAAAAATGCTTTATTTGTGCTAAGTCCATGAGTCTACTAAAGAAAAACAAAGACTGAAAAGCTGAATGAAAGTGCAGTTTTTCCAATTGAATGGTAATGTGATTTCAATTATGATTTCAGGTAAAAAGCAGGATATTTGGTACGTGGTTGACCTCATGACTGGGGAGAAACAGCAGACCTTGACTTCCTCTTTTGCAGAAAGTCTTTGCCCATCAACATCCCTCCTGTATCTTGGCAGAACAGGTCATATGCTTTTTTTTACTGTAATTCGAAAGAAAATTCTGATTTCTAAAGTTTAGGTTCATGACAAATGACCCTGTGGTCAGTTCAGGTTTTCAAGTTCATTTCTTGGAAAAACTTCTCTGAATTATGATTTTAGACTGTACACAGAACAGTTATTAACTTTAGCAACACAGAGATAACTTTTTTAAACTTTGGCAGTAGGTCCATTATTCTTTTTGTTGACAAGGTGGCATTTGTGTTGTAATTAATGGTGTATTCCAGTGCCAGCTGTGAACTGTTTGTTCTGTAACATACAGCTTTTAAAAACTGTTTAAAGAAGATGGAAATAGAGCAGATCCACTGCATCACAAGTGCAGTGTGCTAAATGCCTGGTAAAGTCAGACCAACACCATGGAGGTGCTGACTAGAAACAGGAATAAATGTTACAGGCTTGTTCTTTAACTTCTCTATCAATGTGTCCCTTTACATGGGATAGTGTTGGGAAAAAAGGAAATGCTGGCAACAGTGAGTGCTGTGTGGTGTTTGAGGAGTGGCTCAGATTTGAGAAGATTGATTCTATTCTCTCATAGGTTTTTTTGCTTCACAGACTGTGTATCTTTTAACAGAGTACACGATCACAATGTATGACACCAAGAAGAAGGAGCTGAGATGGAATGCCACCTACTTTGATTATGCAGCTACTTTGCCTGATGAAGACATAAAATACAGTAAGAATTTAATTGCTGTCTCCCTCCTGCAACGGAGTTTTGTATATAAGCAAAAATATTCTGGGTGTTTTTGTGAGGTGCATGTACTTCTGCCCATTTTTACCCATCACATACTGCAATATCTAAAGCCTGTTAGGTAGCTTCAGGTAAATTGAGTCCAGCAGGGTGCAGCTCTTGAAGATGTGATTCCTTAACATCAGTGAGAAATGGCAGGAGAGGCAGCACCTCTGAACTCTGGTGCACAACCTGCTTGCAGTGCTCTTGCCTGGCAGCTGCCCTTGTGTGTGCCCAGTTGTGGCCCAGGCTGTGCTGCTCAGCTGCTGTGCAGTGAAAGGGGTGGGGGTGGCTGCACTCCAGAGCTGTTCCATCGTTAAAGCCACAGCATCCAGGGCACTCCACTCGTTTGTGCTTTGCAGAAATGTCCCACTTTGTGTCCAACGGGGACGGGCTGGTGGTGACCGTGGACAGCGAGTCCGGGGACGTGCTGTGGATCCAGAACTACGCGTCCCCCGTGGTGGCTTTTTACATCTGGCAGCGAGAGGGGCTGAGGAAGGTCCTGCACACCAACGTGGGCATCGAGACCCTGCGCTACCTGACCTTCATGTCCGGGGAGGTCGGACACATCACCAAGTGGAAATATCCCTTCCCCAAGGAAACAGAGACCAAGAGCAAACTAACGTGAGCCCGAGATTCTGCTCTTCTCACTGCCCATTCGACAGCTTTGTCATTAAACACAACAGTTAAGGGTTGTGCTACAAGCTGCAACATGGGGAAAAGAATGCATAAAAGCATTTCTAGTTCTCCAGGTGTTCTTTTATATAATATTTGATCTTTTAGTCTGAAAGGTCAGAGACCAAACCAAAAACCTTATAAACTTAGGAAGTGTATATTCCTAAGTTTTATCAGATGTTCTGTGTTGAATAGTTTCTCACAATGAGGAATTAAATTGGTTTTCCCTAATGTGAAGCCTTTCACACTATAAAAATGGTGCACAGCATTTTGGCAAATGCCATTTATTGAAGAATGCAGAAATAGGACACGAGTTATGTTAAGTGAGTGATGGTGCTGTGAATAATGAACTGACAATGCTTTCATAATTAAAAAAAAGCTTCATAGTACAGCAGTACTTCAAATAATTTTACAGATCAAGGCTTTTCAAGATACAAATACTGATTTGGGAAGCTCCTGCATTGGTTCTGCAGGGTTGTGCTGCCCAGGTTTTAGCTGAGATGTTAACACATGCATTTGCCTGCTGCTAACAGTGCCTGTGTTTCTGCAGCCCAACCCTGTACGTAGGGAAATACTCCACGAGTTTGTACGCATCACCCTCCATGGTGCACGAGGGAGTCACTGTCGTGGTGAGTGGGGAGCTGCTGGGTGGGAAATGAGGGCTTTCCTGGCCTGGGAAGAAAGCTGGAAATGGAATTGTGCATAAAATGATATTAAATTAAAATAGAAAATCAAACACTGAAGACTGAACAACTACAGCAATTTGAGGGTTTGGAGATTTTTATCAACAAATGCATAGAAAATTAAGTATTTCCTGAAACAATTAACAACCATAGCATACATGACCATACTTCCAGGATGGTTTCCAATGCTGCAAAGCAGTAACTGCAGCTCCCCAGGAACTGTGCCAGGCAGGCTCAGCAGGAGCAGACCTGAGGTTACTGCTATTGTTGGTGCTTTGTGGTTCATCTTAAAATTGCTGGTTTGTTCATCAAAGTAACTCCCCACAGACAGGAAACTGCATCACAGTTCTGTTTTGCTCATTGTGGCTGCCAGGGAGGCAATGCAGATCCTGCTTCAGTGTAGGAGAAAACAGAAAAAGAGTAATCTCATCTCCAGGCAGCACGTCCCTGAAAAGGTCCAATGTCCAAGGCTGTGGCAGCAGCTGCTGAGGGCAGAATGGCCCTGTTTACTCACAGTGACTTTGCTGCCAGTAATCTTTGCTTGCCCACCTGTTTTGACCTCCAGATTTTAAATTTAGTTGCCTATTTAAATATTCTAAGGTCACAGTAGCAGTAATTGTAGCACGGGTCTCTCTGCAGCCCCGTGGCAGCGCCATTCCCTTGCTGGAGGGCCCAAAGACAGAAGGAGTCACCATCGAGGACAACGGCGAGTGTGTGATCACGCCCAGCACCGATGTCAAGTTTTCGGGCAGGCTGAAGGAAAAGCACAAGCTCAACTACTGGAATGACTGGCTGCTGATAGGTGTGGGAGGCCTGCCTGGCCAGAATTACTGAATTCTAGGAATAGTGTCCAATTTATCTTCATTTACATATAAAATAATGTGTTATATATCCACCTGCCTTCTGTTTTTCCCAAGGCTCCTGCCTTATTCTGTGCCAAGGTGAAGTGCTCCATGTGTGGAAAGTGATTTATTGCTTATTTGCCCCCTCCCTCGGAGAGGGGTACAGTAATTCATTATTTACTGTAAATACTGTATTTGGTCCATTTGGATTTTTTTATTGTGCATGTTGTTACCTTAATTCTCATCATATGGATCAGACAGTCATGTTTTCTCCATTTTGTAAATGGATTAACACACAGAGGCTGAAGATAATGTTTATTTATTGTCAGCCTGTCCTGTGTGCCCCAAGTCTCTGAATTTTGGAATTGACCTTTCAGTGCATTTGTAATTTTGCTTCAAAAATGAGGAACTGTCTGAGGTTCAGTTTTACGTGATGACTGATGATAATTGAGTGATGTATGTGACAGGAGCTCTGGGGCAGGGACAGTGTGCAACTTTCAGCTTTTTAAGGTGCCATCTTTCTCTTCCCGTGATCCCTTTCCTTGCCAACACCCTCTGTCCTGCATGTCAGGCCGTTCCCTGAAGCAGTTCATGTTCCCTGCAGCTCTCAGTGACCTCTGCCCTCCATTTTCCCTCTCCTTTCTCTTTCCTGCTCTATACACGAGCATCATGTTTTGTGATGTTCTCACTCTTCAGCAAAGATAATGTTTATTTATTGCTGCAATCAAGGATATCTTTCCTAAAAAAGGACAACTTTCTGTTTCAACAAATGTGTTTTATTTAAAGGGCACCATGAAACACCATTGTCTGCCCCCACAAAGATCCTGGAGAAATTCCCAAGCAACTTACCAAAGAGGCCTGAAAATGTGATTCCAGCTGACTCTGAGAAAGCCACTATTGAAGAGGTTTGTGATGAGAATAATTCTCTTACTGCATGAGAGAAGAATATAAAGGAGTGGAAGTTGGGGAAGGATGCAGGAGGAAAATGCATGGAATTACTTCACAGTTTTTGTGTCAGATGTTCATGTACTTAGCACATAGAATCACTGGTATGAGGAAGTGTCATTCCTGGTTTCAGAGTTAAGGCTTTCTGCTGCATTGTTTCCCCATATGCAAACTTTGACTTTGGTAGGTTTAGAAATGACAAAAAATGATGCAGCAGAAAGGCTGGCTAGGAATGCCTCACTGCCCACAGAGACACTGAGCTAACAGAGCTTTCTCTGCCCCAGGTCATTGACATTGTTGAAGGTTCCTCAACAGAAGGGCCTCCAGCTGCCCCAAAGGAGATGGAGGAGGCTCCTGCCCGGCCCATCCCGCGGCCAGAGGCTCCAGTGGACTCCATGCTGAAGGACATGGCCACCATCATCCTCAGCACTTTCCTGCTTGTGGGCTGGGTGGCTTTTATCATCACCTACCCAATGGTAATGCTGACCTGGCTTGTTGTGCTTTTGAGTGTTGGGGCATCAGGAGTGTTGTAGAGCCCAGAAATGATACAGGAGTGACAACCTCCAGGGATATTTTCCCTTCACAGATGTGCACTGGGGAGCAAAGGCACAAGTTTGACTTCACAGGGATTTCTCTGGCCAGATGTGCCAGCTCTAGAGAGGTTTTCTTTTCCATCCACCAGTTGTGCTTCTTGTAGGTATTACTCTTTTTGGACATGATCACAGCACTTTTGGCTTTGCTCCTCTCTTCCTCACCTGAAACCACCATCAGGTTTTCCAGGTTGTGAATCAAAGCCTTTGTCCTTCTGTGGTTTAAAGACTCCTGGTCAACCTAGAAACAGCTTTTTTTAACCAAGCCATGTGATTTCTCACCTTGGCAGTGGAAGTCCAGAATGAAATAGAAATTGTGAGTGAACATTCCCCAGCCTGTGTGGTTGGCAGGGGCAGGGCAGGAGAGTTTGGCTCCCACCTTTTAGGAGTAGCTCCCCAGAAGCTGTAGCGTTCCCTTGCGTGACCTGAGTGCCAAAGCTTCACTGAGATCCTTTCTGACAGAGTGTCCACCAGCAGCAGCAGAGGCAGCACCAGCTGGAAGAGAAGATCCAGCTCCTGCAGCAGCAGAAGCTGCCCTTTGGTGCTCCCGGGGAGCTCCCGGCCGAGGCAGATTTCCTGGACACGTCCGGCCGGACGGAGAGCTCAGCTGCCAGCACCCCAAACCTGTCCCCCCGAGCCTCAAACCACTCTGCCTACTCCAACATCTCCACATCTGATGTTGGGAGCTGCCTCTCCACTGAGCAAGAAGAGGGAGGTAAAGTTGACTCAGTGTGGTTTATTGTGTTTCTATTCCCCAGTCTGTGTGATGGTACAGTAGAACAGTTATTGATGGTACTTCATAGCTCAGCAAGATGAAAAGAACCATTCAGGCTGGGCCCTGCACCTCAGCAGGATTGCTGCTTTACAATAACAGCCAGCTGTGGGCTTGTGCTGCCCAGGGCAGTGTGTTCCTGTCACTTGCAGCCATTCCAGGGAGATACTCATTTAAATAAAAACATGTGTTATGATTAACCAGACTCAAGAAATGGGGATTAGGCAGCACAACCTTCCTGCCTGGTCTTCCTGTGCACTCATTGTCCCTTCAAAGGCTACTAAACCCACTTCCATGACTGTCAGCCAGCATTTCCTAAATGCAACATCAACTTTTAGAAAGAGTTTGGCTGCTGAGAACCACTCATTTCTCACAGCCATGAGCCATAAGGTGTGTGCAAATGCATTTTGATTCTTGATCTTGGCTCATTGGGTCACCACACACTATTTGCCTACTCAGAGTAAGTACCAACGTGGACATGTTCATTTCTTTTGATCATATGTGTGTTAAATTTGAACATGAGCTAAAAGACTTTTACAGACTGGCCCCAAGGTCTGTGCAGTTGTAAAAGGCTGCCTTGCCCCATCCTAAACCAGTGCTTGTTTTTCTTTTCTTGTTCAGATGAAGAAGCAAACCGAGTGATTGTTGGCAAGATTTCCTTTAACCCTAAAGATGTACTGGGACACGGTGCTGAAGGGACAATTGTTTACAGGTAGAAAAGAATGTGTACATTAAACAGACCAATGTTGTGTTTGAATGAGGTCCTTTTAATTTGTTTTTTATAAAAGCCCTCACATCTACTTTGAACAGAAATGAAAGGTTTTGCCTGTGTCAGGAATATTTTCATGCATTTTCTTCACCAGCAAAAACTACTTTCCTTCTCTAAGAAGTGTTTACTGGCCAAGTATTCCCGTTTCCAGCACAGGAATTGCTTTCATTGGCCTCTGCAATGGCTCCTGTTGTCAGGTTTTCTGTACATGCTGTGTAAGGGTCGTTGTGCCTTCCCTCCCTGGCCGCAGGGGCTGCTTTGACAACCGTGACGTGGCAGTGAAGAGGATTCTCCCCGAGTGCTTCAGCTTCGCAGACCGGGAGGTGCGGCTGCTGCGCGAGTCCGACGAGCACCCCAACGTGATCCGCTACTTCTGCACGGAGCGGGACCGGCAGTTCCAGTACATCGCCATCGAGCTCTGCGCCGCCACCCTGCAGGAGGTGACACGGGCTGGGAGCATCTGCTCCTGCAAGGCCTTCACTTCCCTTGGCCTTCAGCTGCTGAAGGGCTGTCACAGGGGATGTCCCATTCGCTCCCACTGTCACCTCTGTGACAATTCCAGGCTCCTACAACAGGGGTGTTTCCAAACCTGTAGAAAGACATCCCTATCCCTGGACTGATTTATGGAGAGAATCTGTGTCCTTTGATTTTTAACTTCTTGTGAAGGACTCCTTTCTAGTCATCCTCCCCCTCCTACTGTGCAGACTTTGGAGGCTGTTCTTCTTTCTGGAGCACAGTGCTATACAGAATTCTAGCTCTGAATGAGACTTTAGAGATCATCACCTTCAGCGAAAAAAAAAAGCTCTTTGCTGTCTGTTACCAGCCAGCAAAATTTATCCATTTATCTTTTAGTGGTGATGTGCATGGATTTATTATTTATGCAGCTTCTAAGCAGTGCTGTGGCTGACTCCTGGTTCTCTGTTGCAGTATGTTGAGCAGAAGGCCTTCAGCCACCATGGCTTACAACCCATCACTCTCCTGCAGCAGACAACATCTGGGCTGGCTTACCTGCACTCCCTGAATATTGGTAAGAATGCCTCCCCTTTCAGGACTGGATGGAGAACTGCATTTTCTTAGCTGTAAAGTTAACTGGTCTGGTACTGTTCATCTGGCCTATTGGAAAGTGACCCTGCCTTTAGCAGGGGAGTTGGAATGAGATGAACCTTGGATCCCTTTGGACCCAAACCATTCTGTGCTTCTATGATTTGACACTGGCCTTGTCCCTGCAACGTTCTGCAGCCCTGGAGTACTAAAGCAAGTCCTTCCTGTTGGTGCTGGGTGCTGAAGTTTTTACATAGCGGTCATATAGAACATGGTGGAATTAAAAAAAAAAAAAAGAAATCACCAATGAAAATCATTTGAGGTTATGACTTTGGTTTCATGAATTGTGGTTCAGCCTTGTGAAAGGTCCACTTAAAAATGTACAAAGTTTGTTGGGACTGCCTGGGTGGACAAATGGGTGTTTGTAACAGTCCACAGGGACCTGAAGCCCCACAACATCCTCATCTCGATGCCCAACGCTCACGGGAAAGTCAAGGCCATGATTTCAGACTTTGGGCTGTGCAAGAAGCTGGCAGTGGGCAGGCACAGCTTCAGCCGCCGCTCGGGCGTGCCGGGCACTGAAGGCTGGATCGCCCCAGAGATGCTGAGTGAAGACTGCAAAGAGAACCCTGTAAGTGCTCATCCCTCCCAGGCTGCCCAGCACCAGGCCAGAGCCTAAAAGAGGCAGCACCTGGTGCCTGGGCCTCCAGGTTGCCTTGCAGCTCAAATCTGCGAGTCAGGAAATTTCTTTCTGCTCTCAGATGCAAAATAACCACCCTGTGAGAATCAGAGCTTCCAGGGGGGAAAGATGTCAGTGCTAGTGAAGGCTGTTTCTTTGCAGACATACACCGTGGACATCTTTTCAGCTGGCTGTGTCTTCTATTACGTGGTGTCTGAGGGTGGCCATCCCTTTGGCAAGTCCCTGCAGCGGCAGGCCAACATCCTGCTGGGAGCATACAGCCTGGAGGCCCTGGGGGCAGGGAGGCACGGTAAGGATGCACTGCAGGGCTCTCTGAGGGCCCAGGCTGCTGAACACCAGCACCACTGACAGCACCAAGGCCCACAGGGACCCCCAGCCTGGCAGAGAGCAAAGTACTGGCTGTACTCAGGTCCTCCTGAAGTAAAGGGCCTACAGTTCCTGGAGTCAGTGCCCCAGGGCAACTCTGTAGTCTTGACTGTGAAATTATTTCCTGTATTTAAAGAAAGAGAGAGCTGAACTTTGATATCCTTAGTCTTTGATAGTCTTTCTGTTGATTGCTCAGGACATCTGTAAGGGCAATACTTGCACTAGCAGGACAGGAGGAAGTAGAGACAATAATGAATTTCTGAAGTACAAAATATTATAAAATTACAAAATTTTACTTTTTACTACAGCTTAAGAACATAGAGAAAATAAACCAAAAGAAGTAAATTTCCTTGCACACTCTTCCTTGCAGAAGACATTGTTGCTCGTGATTTAATAGAGCAGATGATAAACATGGACCCTCAGAAACGGCCATCTGCCAGCTGTGTGCTCAAACATCCCTTCTTTTGGAGTCTAGAAAAACAGCTCCAGTTCTTTCAGGTTTGTGATGACCTTTTCTCTCCTCTCGGTTCTCAGGGCTTTTTCAGGTCTTGAATTCAGTCTCTCTTTTGTGCCTGAGGTCACAGAATGCTCAGCCTTACTGAGAGGAGTGAGGCACCCACTTGTAAACCATGGCTGGAGCTCCTTAGCAAAAGGCTCGGGCTCACAGCAGATCTGTCAGAGGGGCCAGGGCTGATGTACCAGGGTCAGTGGGTGGGAGAAGCAGCACCCACAGCTGCAGCACCCACAGAGAACATGGCCAGGAGGGTTTGCAAGAACAAGAGTGAACAAGCACTGAATGCTGATGTGGGGTGGGAAATGGCTGAGGGCTTGAGATCCTTTCCAGCCTTATCTTCTCCTCTGTGCTAAAAAGGCTTTGGAAGAGGGTGAAACAAATAATCTCAGAAAGTTCTGTATCCTATTCCCAAGTGCTGTCATGGAGTGGAATTCTAACTTTACTACCAGGACGGGCTGTAATGGGCCAGAAGCAGCAATTTAAAAATACTGAGAAAAACTTGGAAATAAAACTAGAAATAATCTGAATGTCTCTTCCAGGATGTTAGTGACCGGATAGAGAAAGAATCTTTAGACGGTCCAATAGTCAAGCAGTTGGAAAGAGGTGGAAGAGAAGTGGTGAAAATGGACTGGAGAGAGCACATCACTGTTCCTCTTCAGACAGGTAAGGGACAGCACTTTGACAGTTTGCTGTTTGCTGGGACAGGAAGGTCAGGCTAACACTGCCTCAGTTCTGGCACATCACTGTTACTTGCCAGTGAAGTGTTTCTTCAAATGGAAGTACACGTTTATGTACTGAAACACACCTACAAGGATCTGTGGCTGCAGGCAAACCCCCCAGCACCTAAAACTGCATCACAACACACATAACAATTTGTTTCTCTTGCAGATCTTCGAAAATTCAGATCCTATAAAGGTGGCTCCGTCCGGGACCTTCTGAGGGCAATGAGAAATAAGGTAAAGGAGTCATTTCCTCGTGCACTCTGGGTTCCTGCCTCTGGCTGCTGTTGTTGCCAGCCTGTATCAGACCTGATTTAGGTACTGGGCTGCTTTACAAGAGCCCTCTAGGAGGTTACTGTGTCCAGGAACGGCAGCACTCTGTTCACAAGAGGCTTCTGAGGAAACCCTCTGCCTGAGCTTTTCCCTCTTCTGTTTTCCTCCACAGAAGCACCATTACAGGGAGCTGCCTCCCGAAGTGCAGGAGACCCTGGGCTCCATCCCAGATGATTTTGTGTGTTACTTCACAGCTCGTTTCCCTCGCCTGCTCCTGCACACCTACCATGCTATGCACATCTGCTGCCAGGAAAGGCTCTTCCAGCATTACTATGCTGAGGACTCTGTGGAGCTGAGCCTTACAGGAGACACGGTTTGAGAGGAGAGGGATGGAGCTTTCTTCTCTGGGACCAACATTCCAAGCACAGGCCTACCCTTAGCAGGGAAACGTGGGATCAAAGAGCTGAATTCTCTCTCTCTGAAGAAACCAAGCTTCCAAAAAGTGCCTTGTACCTGTGGCTGTGCTGGATCAGGACATGGTGGAGCTCAGGGCACGAGGGGTAAAGCGATGGACCCTCGTGATGGAGTTACTGACTCCAAGGCAGTTTTCAAGACTGTGGAAATGAAGAGCAAAAGCTGGACATAACCATCACTCAATATCCCTGTACTGTACATGATTTTGTAATGGATGAGTTTTACTACAAAAAGAAAATCAAATTCAGTGATTGAAACCATATAATTACTTGGGACTGGGATGTGCAAAAGGAGCCCTTTGGTTGCAGCAAATTATCTGAACCTGCCATTGCACTGCTGCCACATTGGGCACCAGTGATTGTAAAGGGAATCATTCATGATTATCCTAAAAATGGTATGAAAGTACCATTTCTGTTTAACCAGTACTACTCTGGAAAGTTAGTCCCTTATACTTGAGCAGAAACAGTTTTAAAAAATACTGACTTGAAACATCAAATCAAGGTTTTCCTACTCTGAAAATAAGCCTTGTTGTTTAATATGAAGCGGAACAGGTTCAGTATTTGCAGAACAGGTTGAACAATCCTCAGCTTAACTCCCAGTATGGGAACAGATCTGCTCAAGTACCTGCAGCAAACAGCAATGGCAGCTGGGAGCTGCCTGTGACTCATCAACTGCAAATGTCCCTCAAGGGCTAAGGAAAGGCCCCAGCCACAGAGCCAGGGGTGAGATGAGTCCTGGGGAAAAGAGCAAACAGGAGCCAAGAGCTGCTGAGAGCAGTGAAATCAGGGCAGTGTTTAAGGGGTGCCACAGAACCCTATTTCCTGTGTGTGTGGGCTGGTTATTCCATCCACGGGAGCCTGTGTGCTTAAAGGTGCAGTATTTCTTTACACTGGCCCTGAAGCTGTGGCAAAGTGTCACGTGTGTGCTAGGATGGAGAAATGCTGAATTCTAATGTAACTGGGCTGTTCTTTTACAATATATTTATTTAATGTATTTATATTTATTTAATTTTTACTACAAAGTGGTATCAAATCCACGTGGTACAAGTATGAAGCATGCCAAATCAGTCTTAATCAGTTTTGTCTTTATATTTAATCATCAGATAACAACTGGAAGAGGAAAGTGATACTGCATCTTTCAATGGAAATAGTTAAAGGAGAAATTACAAAGTGACAGTTTGTATGACAGTGCCATTGTGTCTTAAATAAATTATTGCTAGTAATATCCCATGGATGATGGGGTAAGTACAGCTATTTTTCTGGAGATACTTTACAGGATGTTTTTTTTCCTACTTTTACAATGTGTGAGAGCAATTGACCTAAGATGCCAAACTGTGCAGGTTACATGTTCTAAAGCTTGAAAAAATAACGGTAATTTTACCTACCAAGAGTCAAAGCCTATTTCATATTTTTGTATTTCTCATGTAAAGGTCTTTTATAAATCTACTAAATAAAGATTCGGATTAAAACCGCACAGCTGTGAGTGCCATTGTGTGGCCAGGGAGCCCAGCAGGCCTGGAGCTGGCAGAGCTGAGCAGGGATGGCCAAGGGGGTCCTGCTGCCCTCGGGCAGTGCCCGTTCCTGAGCCCGCTCAGTCCATCTCTGCCTGCGGGGCCAACGGCGGTGCCCGAGTTGTTCAGGCCAGCGGAGCCTCCCTGAGGCCCCAGAGCCTCGCGGGTTTCTCTGACGGACCCCAGACCCCCCTCCAGCCCGGTGCCTGCGGCAGGTGCACAGCTGAGATAAAATGGCGGCTCTTTGTGCTGCTGTGGGACAAAGAAATACCCACAAATAAACAGTTTTGGTGAACCTGAGCTGGGGAGTGATGACGTGCTTTTCAGGAAACAGAAAGCGACCGAGACAGTTCTGCTGCAGCCCAGCCTTCCTGGGCGCCAGTAGCACAGCGGGCTGGGCCCAGCAGCCTCTCCCAGCCTCTCCACTACTTGGTGGGGGGTCTGGAGTGAGCAGGTAGCTCATATAGAGGGCAGTGAAATGGATCTGAAAGTTTAAAATACAAAACAAAGAAGAAATATATTCCACATTATATATTCCGACATATACCTCTGACACCTTTTTTTTGGTGAGGCTGAAGCTATTGGATTTGTATCAGCAGCACCAATCAGCAGCAGCACTGCTGTGAAGGGGGTGGAGACTTGAACCACGAATATTTGTCTAAAGCAGTTTCCTCTTTTTATTTCCGGAATAATTTTCAAGAGACGCGCGGGAGCTGCAGAACACCCACAGTGCTCAGCCTGCTGCCCGCGCCGAGCCTGGCACCAGGGGTCTTGGAGCACCTTCCCTCCCTCCCTTCCTCCTCCGGAAACCTTTCCCTGCGGGCACACCGCGCTGGGACACTCGGCTCTGCAAGGTAAGCTCTCGGAGCGCTGCTCGTTCTCAGCACGGCGGCTTGCTGTACTGGGACCGGGTTTAACGAAAGGTGAGCCTGTGCCTCCACGGCCGCCCACCCAGCTCTGTGCCCCGGCCACCCCACGGGGCTGGGAGCAGCTCGGAGAGGCGGCAGCGGGGATCCGACAGCGCTGCCCGCACCCCCTCCGTTCCCCCCCCGTGCAGCCCGGGGAGCACAAACCCCGAGTGCTCCCCAGAGCCCCCGGAGCACAAACCCCGAGTGCTCCCCAGAGCCCCCGGACCTCAAACCCCGAGTGCTCCCAGATCCAGGGGGATCAGGGACCCGCGGGCCCCTCCAGCCGCGCTGCCCCCGCTCTGCTCAGCCTCCGTTCCAGTTTCGATTCCCCGGCAAGGTTCTCTGTTCGGAAGCGCTTTCCTGACGTCAGCTGTCACCGCGGGCTGGGGCAGAGACAAGGGCGGGACGGGATTCCACAGTACAAGCCCAGCCCTGGGAGGTGGCCAAAGGCACTGAAAGATCGCTTTTTCAGGGACATTTTTAGCCGCCTTTATCGGCGAAGGCTGCACCAAGTGTCAGTGGAAATCCATCTCCCACCATTTTCATAACCAGCCTGGTTACACTTACTCTGAGGGATGCCTTACACCTGCAGCACATCAGGGCAGTCCCGTAACAGGCTCCCCGCTCAGAGCCTCCTGCTCTCATCAGGGCTCCAGCCATGTTTGTGCCTCAGCCAAGGCTTCCACAGGGCTGACCGGATGCAGAAAGGGTTAATGAGCACTTGTTGGCTTTCTCCAGCATACCCTGCTCTCCCTGACCACCCCTTCTGCTGAACCCACCTCCTGCCCAGGTTTTCTCCTTTCCCCAGTCACCACCATTACACCTGCAGATATTGTGGAGACCTCGAGCAGCCGGACAGCTCCTTTGCCACTCGCTGAGAGCACTGGTTTAGCACCACGAGCTGCAGGGCTGCAGCACAGGGCTGTCTCCCCACTCAGTAAGAGAAGCAACAGCAGCAGCACCACAGTGCACCTTTCCCTGTGCCCTGCTGACTGTGAATGTCACACTGAGCAGGGGTATTGGACCTGTGATTAACGCATATGATTCTTGCTAACATGATTGTAACTACATCACTATTTTAGAAAATAATTGCTATAAAATAAAAAGTATATGTGATTAGTGTTACAAAGCAGATGTGTCCCTTTGCACATGTTATTTGTGCAACACAGGATATAGGCTGTGGTACTGAGATAAGCAAGATCCCAAAACAGAATTGGCCTCGGGCAAACAAAGCTGAGACGATTCCCAAAGCAGAACTGGCCGTGGGATGAGCAAAGCTGGGACAACTTCAGATACAGAATCTATAGTAGTGGTTTTATCTATGAAATGATAATACTTATTTGGAATATAATATTTACTTACATAACACAAAGCTTAATGTCCATGTGCAACCTGTAAGGTTATTCAGGGGACAGCAAGGAAGACAGCGAAAAGACCAGAGCCAGGAGACCCCCTAACAACAAATGGAGCATGAGCTGTGCAGTACAGTGACACAGATTTCAATATTTGAAAATAGGAGATTTACAGGAAAATACTGATGAGTATGTACTAGCATGCAGTAGATAAGTTGGGTTTGGATTCCTTTGTTTCTTACGTGAGGCACGGTGAGAAACCCTCCCCATACCCTGGTCAGTTCTGCTTATACTTTATACAAACCTTAATCATACTTAATTAATCACTGCCAAATTTCTGTATATGCTTGATTATATCTAATATACTTGATTGTATTCATTTATATAAAATTGCTGCTCAGTTAAAATTGCTGCTAAATTAAATTTTGTTGTTTAGTAGATCAGACATATAGAACTTCATTCATAACAAACCCATTCCTCCTGCAGTACAGAACAGGCTGTCCGTGCTGCCACCCATCCTGAACCCCTGGAATGGAGGCTGGGCACAGGAAGGATGGCATAACTCAGGGGAGGACACCCCACTAAACAGAAAACCTTCTGCTGGCTTGGGCAGTGAGTCAAACTGCTTCTTGGAAATTTTGGTAAGCAGCAGAACAGATGTGGGAAAAGAGAAGAAGCAGGGGAGAGTGTACCCGTGAAAAAAGAGCAGGGGAAAAAGCAAGTGTGAAGGAACTAAAGGCAGGGAAAATGAGATAAAGCAATAAAAAGTTAAAGAGACAGAACCTGGGGGATGCAGTGGTGAGGGGCCTCCTTTTCTCCAGATGTAACAGAAGGAACTGTTGGGCTCAGCTGTCAGCACAAACCTCCACAGCAACCCCCTGCTTCTGTCACATCCACCACGTGTGCAGAGGCAGCAGCAGCACAGCTGGCAAGAACAGGCCTTTAGAGGTACAGAAATTACCTTGGGCAAAAAGTTGGGGAGGAAGTTGGGAAAACAGAACACCAAAGTCGGCTTGAACTATCACAGGAAGGTGAACTGTAAATCTGAAGGCTTACTTTTTCCTCCTTCTAGGGTTTTGTACATCAACAGCAGGATTTCCTTCACCAAAGACAATGGGTATGTATTGCTTTCAGAAAATTTCTACTTTGTATGTAGCAATTTGCTTTAATATCTGCATTTGAAGGATTTCTCTCTAGTGGGGAACTAATCAGTACTCCTATCATCTTAGGGTTTGTATTGATGCTATCTTTATTTAGGATAAAATAATCAGACTCAAGTGGTAAATGATCTACCCAAACCTGTCCAGTTTAGAGAATCCAGCCCTGTCAATTCCCATAAACCTTGTTATGCCCTGCAAAAAACATTTTGAGTTATTTCCTCAATTCCCTTTGAGGATAATTTCCAAGTTTCCTTCCTAGTTTCCTGCTTTGCTGATTTACTGGTCTTGCACCATTTAGAACTGCTTCTGATTACGGTTATGAATACTTTATCATCAGAAGTGACATATTTAAGACCTGCTCTCTCACTGTGACTGGTAGAAAGAAAAGAATCGAACATTCACTGTGGCCAAACAAACATTAGTTTGTAATTAATAATACATGATTTTAATGTCTAGATTACAAAACGTTACCTGTGAGAGAATGGGTTGAGAACCACGTCAAATGCTGGCTGGAATCTACCGGAATCAAGAAGGAGTATGTAGATAAACTCTATGCAGAAGAAGTGACAGGTCCAGCATTAATGGAACTGGATGAGTCTTTCCTCAAAGACATAGGAATGAAGAAAGGCCAAATCCAGATCTTAATCCGCAAGAGAAATGAACTTTTGCGGCTGCAGGACAACGCAGGGCAAGCTGAGGACTCCGGCAGCAAAACACCCGAGAGAAGGGAAGCACAAACAGCCCCAGGCAGAGCCAGCACTGCCCCTGCTCAGGGCACGGCGAGCGAAGGCAGCGCTGGTGCTGTGGGCACCACCAGCAGCGAGAGCACAGCTCCTGCTTCTGGCAAGAAGCCAAAAAGCAGCAAGAAATCCCAGCTTCCAAGTGCTGCTGAAGTTTTAGAGGTCAGAAACTATCGGCCATTTAGAAGTCAGGACCCCGACTTTAAATACGTGAAGGACACAGTTCTTCCTCCAGAATCAGGAGTCAGTGATTTAATCATTCCTTGCCACGAATACAAATCCTGTGACACTGCTGCAGAACTGAACGAACAACAGCTGAAATCAAAATTTGCCTCTGAAGTGATACGATTTGCTTCGGCCTGCATGAACATTCGAACAAACGGCACCATCCATTTTGGTGTCATGGACAGTGTTGAGAACAAGGGCTGGAAACACGGGCAGATCGTCGGCATAAAGGTCAAAAAACGAGAAGACTTTGTTGATGCTCTGGATCATATAGAAAAGTGCTTTTGCGATAATTTACAAGAAATTGCAAGGAAATGTATTCATCCACCTGTGTTTGTTGAAGTGATTTCAAAAGACTCTCAAGAACAAAGATTTGTAGTGGAGGTTGACATTGAACCAACATTCAGCTTGGTAAAGAACAATTACTTTCAAGTTCATTTGCCAAAATACAACGAAAGCAGTCACAAGGTGATCCTGACCAAAGAGCCAGCTCTCTACCAGCGACTGGGAGCGAAGTCTGAGCCCGTGCAGCAAAGCAAACTCGCTGCTTTCATTCAAGCCATACCAGACAGGGATGCTCAGAGACAAAGAGCTGAGCTCTCCAGCACACAAGTACCTACAGAAATACCTCAAGATTTAGGAAGAAAGTTATCAATTCTATTAAATGATGGCAAAAGCTACATGGATGATTCCCTACGGTACATCCTTGTCACAAACAGATGTGAACAGGACAATCTGAACCACATCGACTTTTTAATGCACTTGAACATTTTCTGTGTCTTTGACTTCGATGAACATTCTAATGTGTCAGGGCTGTACAGCAAATACAAAGAGCACCATGAAACAAGTTCTTATTTCTTACAGGATTTTTTCAAAGAAATTAAGACTGATAATTCTCCCTCGCAGAAGCTGTTTGATCAGACCAGCTGGATATTCTGCAATGGGCGCAGTGACTTCCTTGGGGATGAGAAAGCTTGTGACGAAAATACATGGATTAGAACAAAAAAAAAATACCTGAAGAAAGTAATTACTTGTATCTGTGAGGAAATTCTGCCAGAGGGCTCTTTCATTGTGCTTTTTCTATTGCTGTCACCAGTGCAGAAACCACTTGTGGACACTTTTCAGGAATTCTATACAGAGATGAATGGCATGGAGTACATCATCTGCATTGCAGAGTCCAGAGACAGCTACAAGAAGTGGGCTAATCTAGCTCAGGAATCCTGCAGCATTGAGACCCTGGAACAACGCAGTGTTGTGGGAATGAAGCTCAGTCACGTCGATGCCACCATCCAGTCAATGCTGCCTTCTACAGCCCAACCCAGACACCTGCCAGCTTCCACTGGAGGCCTGTGTACACTTCCCTTGCGGGAAGAAGAGAAATTGTATTCCCTAGAAATCCTTTGTACTGATCAATGTGATGATATCAAATTAAATCTTTGGACTGAAAAACAAAAACAAGAAATAGAACAAGATTTTTACCGTGGGAGAAAAATCACTTGGGAAAACTTGTGGCTTGCTGATAATAAACACTGTGGGGACATCATTGAACGTAAGGCATGTGCAGAGGCAAGCCAACTGCTGGATGGCATTTTACGAGGAGGTGGACACAATTATTCTGTGGCTAAACTAAAGATATTTCACCATCCTGGGAGTGGAGGAAGCACAATAGCACGGCAAGTTCTATGGAAAAACAGAAAGCGTTTTAGATGTGCTGTTATCAAAACTTCCTATCCACCCTTAACTGTTTGTAACCATGTGCTCGCCCTTAGAGATTATGAAGAAAAGGAAATCATTCACTGCTTTCCTGTGCTGCTCCTGATTGAAGATTATGATGATGAGTACTTGGATGACCTACAGAGTGAGTTAATAGAGGCTGCAACAGCCAGGAAAATGAATACCTCCAGGCCTTACTTCATCCTCATATGCTGCAGACGATACAATGACCCTGAAAGGCACTGCAAGGCTTCGCCACTGGACACAGTCGCTGTCACTCACAAACTGACAGATTTAGAGAAAGAGCAGTTTAACACCAAACTTGAAAATCTGCAGCAGAAATATGATAAACCAGAATTCATACTTACATTTGTGCTGATGTGTAAGGAGTTCAGTAAAACATATGTGTCAGACATGGTAGAGCACATCCTGCAAGGCATCGACCCTTCCTCTCGTGACACCTGCTTGATGCGTTACATTGCCCTGCTCAACTGCTACGTACCAAACTCATACCTGTCCCTGTCACACTGTGAGGCTTTTCTGGGCCTGGGGGCATATACAGAGAGTACAGCAAGAGCATATGATTTCAAGCATCACTTGAGTGAACAAGCAAGAATGATTTTCATTGAGCTAAGGGAAAGCATCACTTATATTTCAACGATTCGGATAATACACTGCCTGGTTGCAAAAGAAATTCTGCATCAACTTTCAGGGAATCAATCACTAAGTCAAATTGCAACAAATCTTCTTCAGGAAAAGACACTCTTTGAAAACAGATTTGGACGAGAAGAATTCAGAAGGTTTATCAGACATCTGTTTATTCGACGTGATAAAAGAAGCAGGGGGGACAATACTGACACTCTCTTCTCCCCGTTCATTGAACAAGTCTGTGAAACCGAAGACTGTGAAAAAGCCATTGCTGTTTTAAAAGCTGCGTATGAGCTCCTTGGAAAAGATCCTTTTTTTGCCCAGCAGCTTGCCAGACTAAATTACAGCAATGAAAAATTTGAAGATGCTAAATACTGGGCAACGGTTGCAAAATCACATTTGCCAACCGATTCTTTTATTTTGGATACAGAAGGTCAAGTCTACAGGAGATGGTTTGGTTTTACTGTGGATAAAATGACAGAGGAAGATACTCCTGAAAGGATCACTGAGAAGATATTGCTTGCTCTTGAAGCCATGAAATGCTTCAGGGCTGCACAACAGGCAGCAAAGGAAGAACGTGAAAGCATGAACAACGCTGGCTATTTTGGAGAAGTAGAAGTAGGTTGTCGCCTTCTTCGATTTTTGTCCACACTCCCTGTATTCCACAGAGGTCCAGAGGGGGAGCATACTGAGCTTGTGAAATATCTCACCACAGATTACATTCCTGAAGACATAAAGAGACCATGGGGAAGGCTTCATTCCCGCTTGAAAGGCTTGCGCCAGAACCTCTACAATGCTCTGGAATGGATTTCAGAAGAACTAAGTTACTTCCAAACAGATAAAAACCAGGAGAAGGATGATGAAAATGATGATAAGGAAGAACAAATTCATAATCCCAGAAAGTGGCTGAGAAAGCAAGCAGCTGTATACGCTAAATTCTTCATCTCAGCATCACTTCTAGATGACAGCAACAATGGTCCTGACACTCAGCTCATGAGACAAATGAGTATTTATGGGAGTGGTGGAGGAAATGTCACCAATATCCTGTCTTTCTTAACAGATAAGAAAGAGAAGAGGTCAGCTGAAAAGCTGGAAAGGATCCTTAGTTTCTATCCAGAAAACCCACTGAGGACCAGGTTGGAGGACAATGATTTGATCAATTTCATTTTGTGCCACATCACATTAGCCTGCTTAGCACCAGGATCAGCCAAACTCCTCCCACTGCCAACGCTGCGTGAGCTCAGTCTAAGATTCTTCAAAGGAAAGAGACAATTTCCAGCAAGTGCATATTTTCTGCTCACCTTGCTGTACTGGCCAGATGAGGCATTAGACAAAGAGCCTAATCCCATTAATGATGAAATTTTAACTTCAGCTCTTCAAACCTTGAAACGCTTATATGACATCAAAGTGAAAGATGTTCCTACCAGAAAGAAAAGAATCTACACCCATTTTTTTCTGGGAAAGGGTTATGGTTTAAGTAAGATAGTGGACAAAACTAAAATTGACAAATTGATGGTGGGGTCCTCCTTAGATGAGAGGAGAATGAAGTGGCTGCATGGAACTGTATGGAATGTTCCCGAAATTCGATACAATCTCAAAAGAGTTTCTGGCTGGTCCAAGGACAGAAATTTATTTATACGAGGTCATGGGAAGGAACTCCAGATCTTGCCACTCCATCGTGAATCAGTGCCTGCTGGAAATGAAAATGTGACCTTTTACTTAGGCTTTTCATATAATGGTCTTGTTGCTTTCAATATTGAGGTTGAAAATGATCCAGCCATCAAAAGAACCTAAGGTATGCGGTACAGTACTGCATGCACGGTGCTCTTAGAGGGTACTAAAACTAAAAATGGACTGTTCCTGAGTAACTACCAGACAACATCAGAATTAACAACCATATTAGTGACCAAGTAACTCAAAAAAATTTAAACTATGAATAGAGTGAACTTAGAGCCAAGCCATTGATTGTTCTGGAATTACAGAAAACAAGATTTTAAACCAAAAACCCAAAGACAACAATTGATCTGGTTTTTCTTACCCCACAGATTAGCACTTCAAGTTATCTCTGCGTAGTCTTGATCAGTAAAAGAATTTGTCCAGTGCTGTTGTCATCTTATTGCAGAAGTTCCATACCTTCTTGTTGCTTTCTCCAGGGCAGCTCCTCACAGCACTGACTCCTTCTTCACAGTACAGCCAACAAACTCCAGGTCTCTCCTCAACCAGCTAAGCCACTCTTTTGTGGCACTCTTCTAACTGGACACAGCTGTGGCCTACTAAGGGCAGGCCTGTTCCTTTTGGTGATTAGTACAGCTGCAGCTCCTCAGGGGTGAGGTTACCTTCTGCACTATTTTCTTACATTCTGTCCCCCCACACAGTGTAACTAAATTTTTCTTCCTGAATCAGCAACAGAAAATTGAACTCAGACCACATACCATGTTGACATGTGCCATGTATGAAATACCTACTGACTGCAAAGGCAGTGTCAGTATGGAAGCAGTGTTAAAGCTAACTTCACAATCAGAATGATAAAAAACAGGCCCCAAATTCTGCTTAATCCTACACTGCTTCTCTGTGTAAATACAGAGTAAATACTAGACAATATCTATATCTGGGCTGGGGTGGGAGATAAGTGAGCAGAGTCATGGGTGGCATAAAAGATCATTTTACTGTAAGCACTGTTATGTGTTCATAGTCAAACAATTCCTGCACTTGGTGAAATTATTCTGCATTACCAGCCAAGGAGTGCCACAGAATACAGAACTGAAATTTGTCTAAAGCATACATCATGGTTTGAAAAATGCAGAGGAGGTTTTCAGTGCTATGTTTGCAACCATGATGCCACATTCTGCTTCTAATAACAAAAATGTGTGTTCTTGGAGTTTCCCATTGTTTGATATAAGATATTGTGACTAAAATTGCCAAAACCCCCTGTCATGTAACTTGTTTTAATCAAATAAATATCTTTTGTGAAGTACTGCCATTTCTATGTGTGCTTGATTACCCTACCTGAGGATGTATTTTCAACAGTAGCTAGGTATGATTTGCTTTTCCAACTGCAGCAAGGATCTGGGCAGAGCCAAAAACTGCAGAATGAACTGCAAGCCATGGTGAATTCTGAAGGAAGAAGGTGGAAGATTATTGTCTAATCCAAGCCTTCACATTCTGGCCTGAGGAAGGAGAAACAATTGCCGGAAGGAAGAGAGCTGGAGAGGGCAGAGAAATCCCCCTCTGCTGCCCAGCCCTGATGCAGGGACAGGAGTACGTTTCACAAGGTAGCTGGGCAAAGGCAGCTTCCCCAAGTCTGGCCTGGGGCATTAGGATGGCTTCAACCCAGAGCAGAAACTTGGGGTTATGTAAACTTACTGAAAAGCAAAGCACTGACATACACAACCTGCTCAAATACTGTGGCAGAAACACAGACTTTGTTTTTGAAAAGGAACTGTTACCCTGATGAAAAATTACAGCCAGCTTGGCCAGGAGGGTCTGTCTTGTGATTTGCTCACTGCCTGCCCACACCCCACTCGATCCTGCAGACAGCAGTGCTTTGCCCTGTAGCTCACACTACTGCACAAGCCTGAGTCTTTGAGGTATAAACAGGGCTCATGCTCCTCATATATCCCTACTTTCATCTTTTGAGAAATTAAACGTTTAGATTTAAACTCTTTATCCCCCCAGCCCCACAGAAAACAACAGCAACAACAAAACAAACAAAACAAACCTAAACACCCCCAAAACAACAACAACAAAAAGACCAAAAGAAGACGTTTTAGAGCAAAAGTGTAAACTCACATATTAACTCTTGGGGTCCCACACTGCAAGAACCACCAGCTGAGGCTCCCAGTGTGCCAAGTACAGACCCACCCTTTCTATTTCCTACCAGTCATGTTCACACTGGGAGGGCTTTCACCTGCCAGGCAACCACAACTGGCACAAAGCAGCTCCCAAATGCCTCAGATTTCCTGGAGCTGAAGGGCCAGAGGACAAATGCCCATTAGAACTTGTGCACAGCAGCAGTGTTCCCTCGAAGGGTCCTCTACTGCACCTCCTCCTTGTCACACACTGCCAGTGCAAAATGCCTTCAACTGCTCCATGCCATAGCACAAAAATATCTATTTATCTTCCCTTTACCAGCTCTCAGAAACCAACCCATGAGTGAACAGTGGTAGCTAAATAAGCCCCACCAGCCTAGCACAGTAATCCATTCTCACCCCATACACAGGAGGTGCCATTTCCCAAGCTACCTCATCTCTCTGCTCAAAAAGGATTTAGAACAGAGCACCTCCCAGCATGCCCATGCCACCAACTTCTTTGAAAACACTGTTAGAAATTTTGACTTTATATTCTTCTAACTTCAATAGCTTTTTACAGTCTGCTTAGCAGCAGGACAGTGGATCAACAGCAAAAGGAAGTTACAGGTCAAGAAGTTAGGATTCACTTGTTTGTGTCCACTTGAAATCAGAACTCACACAAATGAGTCTCTGCAGCTTACAGAGAATCAAAAAGCTGGTACCAAGTTATTCTCACCATAACATCTGTTGCAATAATAATTTAAATAGGTATTCAAGAGGAGAAAAGAAAAATACACACAAACAGTGGTTCACTTCTGTTTAATCAGACACTGTTACAAAATGTCACACATTGCAGATGGCTGTGTGTGCAATGACCCATTCCTCAAGAACAGTTCAAGAGAGGGTTCCCAGTGGATGCAAATCATGTCAGTTCCACATTTTCTTTTAATCTTCTTTGTAAAGTGAATGCTATAAAATTAAGCTTGTTATTGTTACTATTATTTGCATGCATTAAAGTGATGCACATACTTACCAGTCTCTCACTTTCTTGAATTAAATTCCACACCAGTATTTTGCCACCACCTGTCTTTTGAAAAAGATCAGTAATCCCAGCCCTTTCATCCCACTTAACACAAAAGCAGTATCAGTTAAGTTACAGAAAAAAGCCCTTCACAAGACACTAACTTCTGTGGCCATACTGCTGCTGAGAGGGGACACTGCTCACTCAGGTGCTTCAAGGTCCTTTATGAAGGTACTAAAACCAGTTTGGAGTTTGGTCATTTTGAGTTTGCTGCATGGTGACCAGAAACTCAAAAAGGGCAACTGGGAGTCAACAAAGAGTGGAAAGAAAAGTGGGAAATGACAACCTGTCCCAAATACACAGTACCACAACTGTGAGGGAAGACTGCTGAACCACTTCACAATGGACAGCTGCTCTAGTGGTGTGTCAGAAGTTGAGCTACAATTTAACACTGTTTACCTGGCAATCAAAGTCCACATTTCCAGTCTTGTTTTGGTCCTATCTCAAAAGAAAATAAACTTTATTCTCCCAAAAAGTACCATAAGTAACTGCCATTTAAAGTGTCACAAAGAGATGTCTTTCTACCAGAGTTCTACTACAATCTGTCCTGGAGAAATGCACTTTTTCTTTTGTTAAGACCCTATGGAACACAGTGCCCTTTAGTTATCCCCATGACTGCCAGACCAGTGTCCGAGTAGTGCAGGTCTGCATGCAGCCACTGCCAAAACCAGGACCTGACATGGTGATTGAGCAGCCAACAGCATTTACTGATCCAGCTTCGTACTGAGCACTGCATTAATGCCAGCAGGTCAACCACAGGTGGTGTAAGAAATACAGACACATTCTGTTACCAGGGCTAACCTCACAACATGTATCCTTTTTATTCCTGCATACCTGCAATTAAGATTAAGCAAAGAAAGATAAAGCTAATTTGTAAATAATAATGTATATTGTATATAATTAATGACTCCCCCTTTTCCCCCTTCTAGTAAGAAAAACCTATGCAACATTAGTCAGAAATTTGCCTGCAGCTCATTTTGAAGATAAAGCAATTTAGTGTAAATTACCAAGAACTGATGTAGAGAAGATAACAGGCAATGGGCTGATACAGTAACGATTCTAAAACGTGGGAAGCTACAATTGCCTTGAAACCGTGCATGTTTTTATGATGAATTCTGCAGCACTGTTTAAGATTTTGGAACCCTAAACCAAGAATTCTGCTGGAAGTGGCAAGTCACTCATAAACCCACTCTAGACCCTTCAGATGAGCTGGCAAAACTCAAGTGTCTGTTCAGCTACCACATAACTGTGACCTTCCCAGTGCTAAGTAATTACCCACCAGTGATGACAAAAGCCCCTCAAATTCAGAGTGGGACATCACGGCCTCAAAAGTGAATTAAAGCACAGTCTTACAGCCCATCCAGCTGTGGATCTCTGCTTCATGCTTCCAGCACAGAAAAGGTTTTCATCTCTTCTACTGATATGCAGAGATAAAATATACAAAGTCTAAATAGAAATAAATGTGTGCAGCCATTCCAGAGAAAGCTGCATCTTTTGTTCATTCACAAAGAATCTTTCCTATTTTAAGGTATAAAACATTCTACACAATAGAAATAAAATACCAGAATTTCTGGGAAGATGGAATAGGCCAGAATTAAAATAGAGGCAGAGCAGTAACTCTGATGTAAGATAAAACAGCTGGACAAAACCATGTTTGTAGGCAGCCTCTGAAGTGCTGAAATGAACCAACAAAATAATTTAAAAAGCACAGAAGAACAAGCTCCTGGCTTACCAGCCTAACAAAGTAAAAATCTGTGGGTAAGAAAGGGTAATTAGCAATAGCTAAAGAAAATGGAAAGATTACAAACTGATATGGATTCTTAGAAACAGAAATGCTTAATCCCCAACACAACAAACACAGGACCCTGCAGGTTTGCTGGTAAAAAGCAGCCTCAGTAATAACTGGCATGTTACCACATGATTGTGACTTCAGATTTTCACATTCTTCAGTAACACCAAAGGCTGCTTGTCAAGATTCTGTATTAAATTTTCCTTAAAGGTGCTTGCAGATATTTTACCTGTCCACAAGCACAGTTAAATCCATTATAGATCTTCCAAAGAAGTCTACTCTGTTCACTCACTACTGGAATCAGTAGTAGGTAACAATTGCATTTCAGAGATCAAAATTCCCCTCAGGTATTTAAGTGGTATCATTTGAACAAATTATTTCAAATAGGAACATCAGGTACTTACAGATTAAACTAACCTGTACTGGCAGTTCTGTGGAATTTTTCTTCTCTACCAGTAAGTAGCAAATGCTGAAATTCTGCTGCTAGTTAACAGAAACACAAATTGTATTAAACCAAGGTGTTTTACCCATAATTTAGCTTTTTATTAAAAAAAAAAAAAAGCTGCCAAACTTCAATTACTGCAATTTGTTGCTTAAGAAAAGCATGTGAAGTAAAGGCAACTATAAAACTACTTTCAGTTTGCCCTTGTGATTTTTCATACATAACCCATAAGTTTAATCAGGTCACCAGCTGCCTACTAAAATCAAAGGAAATTACAATACTTACATTGCCAGGTTCCTTCATTAAAGTCCTAAAGCGTGTTTTCTCACTCTGGACTTTACAAGTGAAAGAGAAAAATGTATTTTTTCCCACTTAAGTTTATGAGAAAGAAGCTAGAGAATTCAGTGCAAGTAACTCAATGAAAAGAAAAGAAAAAAGCTCTCCATGACATCTTTGTCTCAAAGCATTACATAATTTCCTAAGTTGGAAAATGGTGAAATAGTTGCTTTTGGTTGTACTGCATTCATTTCAGGTAATTAAAATTACTGTTAGCAAAACCCAATTCTACAGAGTGGCTACTAAGAGCAGGAGAAGCTGAAATTCTACAACCCATGCCCCATTTCTGAATATGGTGGAGATTTAAGACAAAATTTAAGTGAAAAAAATTTAAGATGTCAGAAGCTTGTATAAGGCAGCTAGCTGTCAGAGAGACACTAACTGCTAACAAGAGAATTTTTAACAAAGCTTTCAGGCTCTCAATGCCATGTGCTTCTTTGCTTTCAGTTAAGATGATACTGGCATTAAAATTCTCCTATTTCCTCAAAACTTTTTTACTTCTTTATATCCTCAAGAAAGAAAAACCTTAAAATAAGTAAGTTCAAGACAGTATTTTTGCAGAAGTCAAATTCACTGCCATTAAACCAGCAGTGCTGCTGACTGTCCCTATTGCAAGAAAGCCCACAAGAATTTAGGTGCTTTTTAAACTTGTTCAGAAGGTACAAGGGCCTCATTATTCACAGTGCCCAGGTATTTAAGCAGCAAGCCTGACAATGATTCATAGCAGGGACAGCCCAAAGTGACTCAGCAGGATGCCAGGACATGTCTGGCTGCCAGAGCAGCAGCTCCAGGGCTCAGCCCTCAGCCACACCTCCACAATGCAGTAAAACTGCATTTCCTTACTGGCAATCTGTGCTCTGGCAACCAACACTGCACTAAGTTCCTGCTTCCAGTGTGCCACAAACCTCTCCCCAAGTGTTTTTCAGAACTTCAGAAAGAACTTTTATATACCTTACACTTTACAAACACTTTGATTGCTCTTGATCCCTTAAAAGGCTGTCCCAAAACTCTTCCTTCCTCTGAACTACTTCCAACTTAGCCCAACCATGACAGACAGAAGAGCAGGCACAGGCAGCTGCATTCTTACAGAACCCACTCACTACCACTGTTTCCCTCCTCTGATTATTTTAATTACAAGCATACAGATTTTTTTTAAATCCTCCATGTGTGGTATGTACTTTATTTACCACATTTCCAAGTTACTTTTCTCGTTTAATAGATCAGGTGCAAATTAACCCAATTTAGCAGAGTATCAGTAACCCCTGCTCCTTAAAAAAAGTTATGTGCCCCTACTTAAGCTTAAAAAAACCTGAATTCCAAGACCTCATTTTGTTAATATCTATAACAGTCACATCACTGAAATACTGTTACCTTTGTACAGAAATTTCACTAACAGCAAGATGTCCAACTTTGTGACACACAAACTGCTGCAATGAGAGCTGAAAGACTGGAATATAACTAAGAACACACTTCATCCCTCAAAATAAAGAGGCATTTCAAAATTGCCTATTTTTTATTTTGAGACTCTAAGAGATTCAGATACTTTAAGCAAGAAGTACAAAGCCCCACAATGCATTATTTTGAGTTAAACAGTTTCCTTAGACATTCTAGGGAAAAAATAACTAAGCCAAATGGTCCTAAAATTAAGCAAGTGAAAGGAGTACTAGTTGCAGTAGTTTATCTTGAAGAGTTGTTCTCATCTTCACTGTTATCAGGGGGAGCACCACAATGAGAATTAGCAAAGCAAGACCATGCTCAGTAACCATTCAGCAATAGTTAACATGGACAGGTAAACTTTCCAGTCAGACAAGGATTTGGGGGGGGCTTCTACAGGAAAAATGCAAAGGGCAGAGCACAAACAAAGAATGGTACAACAGCAATGTGCAATCCACTCTAAGTGAATTACAACTCTATCCTTGAATTAAAATTACTTCAAATCCCATTAGGGGTCAGTATTAAACAATATCTTGAAGAAATAAACAACTATGTTCATAAAAAAGCCTCACCACAAACTTGAAAAATATCTCAAAAACTTAAAAAAAAAAGTCAAACCAGACTCCCACATTTGTTTATTTACTATTTCACTGCTGGTATTCTACAAAACCAGCTGTTCTGAAGCTTTCCTTAAGCAATCTCAAGCATTCACAAACAATGGATCTGCAGCAGAATCAGCACCTTTTTCTTCACTAAGGGTAGAAATTTTTGCTAGGCACTGCGTGAAAGAAGGAACATCAAATAAGCTAATTCTGAATATGCAACAGAATCTAACAAGGTTTAAAAGAAAGTTTTTCAAATCTTGCTATTGTTGCAAGAGTCAAAACATTTTCAAATTTGACGTATTTGAGATGGAGGAAGAAGTTCTCCCTGAACTGAGGAAAAGGTTCTCCCCGAAACTGGAGAGCTGAAAAATCTGCAGCTTTGATTTCTCACTCTTCTATTCTGTGTTCCCAACGAGGATCTGATCTCTATTTCTTCACAGGGCTCTACATTAATATTTGTTGAGGTGCAGCTCACAAACACAGCAGTATTAACATCTTAACCTTCTTCAAAGAAACTGCATTCTGTAATTTGGGCTACAAATTATTGTAGCAATTAACTTACTAGTTCAAATCTATTTTAAGCTTTTCAATTGATACACATCCTCAGAAGAGAAAACATTAATAATTGGTATTTACATGCCACTAATTCAGAGACTACACAAAATGAACACTACCAAACCCAAACCCAAAACAGCACAAAGGCAATGCAGGGAAAGATGGGGATGGGGAGTCTTAAGGACACCTGAGCAGCCCTGAAGGAAATGCATTCCATTAAGAGAAAAGGTACCCACACATCTTAAAACAGGTTCCCCCCCTTAAGACTCTTAAAACCACAGTGATAATAAAAGGAGAAATATTAATATAGAGCCCATCTACCAAAAGAGAATAAAAAACCTAAATTAAAATAAATTTAGGGGCCTTCACCAAACTTGCTGCAAGTTTGGGGACATAAATATCCAACAGCCATAAAGCTGTGAAAGCCCCCAGAATGAATAAAATAAATCCCACTTGCCTCAGACTGAACAGGGCAACACTGAGACTCTGCCTCAGCCTGTCCTATGGCAGGGCTATAGGAAGAAGAAAAATTTGAATTTTAGAAAAAACATGACCCAATTAAGTGAAAGACATGCATTAAAAATTAACAAAATTCCACTGATCAAGCAAACAAAAGAAAATGACTGCTATAGCACCTCTTTTGTTAGGTCCAAACAATATTTTTTGTTGCTGGCAGCGATTTCTGAATTGGACAGCTTGTTTTGCTTTGTATCTTGATCAATGGAACGTCAGTTGTCTTGGGGCATTTCTCCCATAACTGATCGGATTTGTTGTGCTAGTTCATGGAAAGTTGAGTAAAAGATTCCACCAGCCACTGAAAATGTTCACCCTTGTCTTGGTGTTCATGTAGAAACTAGACCAGTACAATTATTAAGACATTTACTAAGAAGTGTCATCAGCTACCATGTCAAATTGTGGCCCCAGCTCAGGGATGGTTTATCAGCCTCAATTTAAATGAAGGTCATAAAGACCTCCTTGCTGTTCATAGAACTGAAGTAATCTTGGTATTTTTGTTCTCATTTTGTATCCAGAATGATTTGATTCCTAGAAAGTAACTGCAGGTTATCTATGCCATTCAATTTATCCACGTTTTAAGACACTAAGTTCACCAGTTCTGTGTCAGTACTGCTCCAGAGCTCCTCAGACCAAAATCCTGGCAGAAACCACAGAAGGCAGATGCAGCTGAATGTGTTTCTAGAAGCTTGTTTACATTGTCCCATGCATGCACAGAGCGAGGAATAGTTATCCACTGTTATTAAACAGCCCAGCCTCAAATTTATTATCAGCCCCTAAAATATCATCTGTGGGGGAAAAAAAGTAATCCAAAGGTTTCAGAAGAAATTTTCAGCCCACTATGCCAGCTAAGTAGTATTTTATTTAAAGCAACTTTGCCAATGGCAGAAGGCTATTCTACTGGCTGTATGGTGGAGTTATACAAAGACTTCTAAAAATCTAACCCAGGCTTTTACAAGGTTCTTTCATGCCAGTCTCCATCTATTTTGCCCTAAAGATCAGCTGCTTATTATAATATTGAGACCATGCATAAAATAATTGAGAACCTTCTACAGAATCCTAGATGCAATAAATTCTGGCATGCTTTCTGTTAAACCTATTTTCCCACCTGTGTCTGAAATTTTCTTGTAGCCTAATCCTTTGTATTCAACATTTGCATTATATTGCAATTTCAAGGCTGGTCGAAATGCACTTGCAAGTGTGAATTTTAATGCAAGATCTGCCGTGGCAGATTTAGGCAACAACTGAAAAACAAAGCTTCTGCCTATGTAATTACATCAGCAGGGTCCTGCAACAGCCCCACAAGATATGCTTTTCTGTAATCACAAAGGCCTCTGCAATCTCCTCCAAGAAAGGATTAACTAAAGCAAAAGCCTGTTTTCATGGCTGCATTACATCAGGGATTTTGCTGGCAGAGCTATGTTGATTACACTTGGTACTGTAAACCAAGTCTTTGTCTTTATACAAGCAACTATTACATTCAAAGCAGTTGTACTGGTTTTGGGTAAATGCACCATAAATCCAACTCTCTGAACATTAAGAAGCAGTATCCAAAGAAATGAAGGCAGGGACCAACAGACAAGGCAGGCACTGAAACATTTGCCTGTTTACAGAAGAATCACACAGGAGACAAAAAGTAACTGCAGACTGAAGGCAGCCACACCACAGCTGGTATTGCACAGGAATGACAGGAGCAGGAAATGCAGTATCCACGTGAAAATCACAGAAAATTGTTCACCTGCTTGTATGCAAGTACCAATGAAATACACGTGGAAGTACCTACTCAAGGGGGTTTCATAACATCACTACTAAGGAAAGATTATTCTTAAAATGCATTCAAGCTTGAAGTCTATGCAGTATTAGCTTTAAATGGTACCATTATCAGAATGTGACATTCACTGTTTGTTTAAAAGAGTGAAACTTAACTAATACAACTTGCAGAATATGCCCAGTTAACAGTGCATGCAATAAGGTTTTATCCCAGGAAAGTAGGGGTCTGGAAACAACATATGGAAAATTACAGAAAGACACCAGAGGGAGAAGGAAATTACTTGACTGGGGCAGAAGGGCAAAGCATCCTTAAAGCAGCAGTATGATCTTCAGAGAAAAGTGAGAACTTCTATAGTTTTACAAGCAGTAGTTAACATCACTTCATAATGTACACATTTTATGTGTAATATTATAAAAAGGACAAATATAAGACATCATAAAAATCTCTTCAGTCCTTTGTAATGATCCTAATTAGGTAAACAGAAGAAAACCAGAGTATAAAAGCGCTGCCCCAGCAAAACAAATTTTATCTGTTAGACTTCTGTCTAAAGCAAGATGAAGAGCTAACAAAAGAATTGACATCAAGGCCCACTCAGAACATCTGCAAGCCAAATACTGCACATCTGACAGGTGATCAGCAGATACCAGTGACCAGAGAGAACTGCTTCTCAACAGAGGCTTGGACTTATGGTCTGAAAACTGAACACTTGAGGAAAAGGTGCCTGGCAATTCTTAATGGTTAAACCAAGGCCATTCAGCTGCAACTGGATTGCACTGGAAGCTCTAGTGCTTTTGAGACATTCTGTGACCACAGTTTAGAAGCTGAGACAATGCAGTATTTCAGCTGTACTGTTATTTTTGTACTTTTAAGAGACAGTACAGAATAGAGCCACATGAAGTGCTTTAGTGCAGCTACAAAACCCCAAGACTTCCAAGAAACAGAGCCATAATGCTCGGTATGAAAATTAAGTGAAAAACTTCCACCATCTACAAAAACTATGAATAAAATGACACAAAAATGCTAATGATCCTTCTACCCCACCCTAAAGAAGAGATATCCCCATTAATGAAACTGCAGATAAGGCTTGAGGCTGGAACATGTATTTAAAGTTGACCTGCAAATGAAAAATTCACCACTCTGTTTTCCCTGTTGAGAAGAAGCCAGAGAGGCTCTCACTTCCCTCCCCTCCAAAAGGTCTCCCTCTACATTCTCATCAGAGGTTTGACACAGGAACACATGATGCCAGACTTAATTACAACCTTAAGAGGAACTTGTCACTCTACTCTTATAAACAGAGAAATTACTACTAAGTCATAGAGGGAAGATGTCTCTTTGATAAAAGGTCTCTTACTCCAGAAACTTTCACTGAATGGCTCAAGAAAACTTAGACAACATCTGATCATAGCACACAACAGATGGTTACAGATGGTTCACCTTTCAGAGACTGCCAAAACATGAAATGTTGAACATTTGAAGTAAAAACACAGCATATAACACATTATTCTTGCCTGCTTTGCCTCTTCTGTGCATTAAGAGGGTTAAGCTACTATTTCTCTTTTGCAGGTCAACTTCAATACATTAACTGGAAGTCACTCACCCATGTGCCATGCACCTAAGCTTCTAGAAATCTTCACCTAAAGGATCCTAAAATTCATCTCCACTTGCACATTAAAAAGCATCATTTGCAAAGTGAACTAATGGGACACACCCTGGCACTAGGATGTATCTCAGAGCACTTTCACATCCTACAAGCAAGTGCCAGGACTAGAAATCATTTAAAATTTATTGAGGACAAGAAAGCACAAGTAAAGAAACATATGCATTAAGAGAAGTTACAACCAAGAGTTGGGATGTGCCTCCTGCAGCCTCAATTTTGAGGAGTCAGTTAATAAGTGTACAGGTCTTTGTCTACTCAGACGTACAGCTAAGGAGTGACTTTTTAGAACAAGGAATTCAGACTTTATCAAAACAGCACCAATAACTGTGTTCATTACACCAATGGCTACCACGGCATGCATCTGTACAAACCTTTCAGGCAGTTGTCCACAGCTGGTCATGAATAAAAAGGCATATAAATTTTTCTCCTCTTTTATTACAATGAAGTTTATAACAGTACAGAAAAGTCACATGACCTTAGTGGGTCAGTTTACTTAAACCCTGGAACAGGAGGAACTCTGAATACATTAAATATTGTTACAAGTTCAGACTTTAATGTACAAGTAGTTGGGAACAGTTACAGCCCTCACCAAACTATGTTGGGGACATGAGTCCAACAGCACCTGAAGTGCTGTGAAGGCATCATTTCACAAAGAGCAACGTAACATTACAGAACTTGCCTTTAAGGTGGTATGTTCATGTAATTCCAGCGCCTTCACAATTTAACGAACCATATTTACTATACTTCACTTCTAAAAACCTAGATGAAACATGAAAAAGAAGCCATACAGTATAAATTGCAACATCAGGAAAAGTTCCTGTTATTATTCCAAATAATTTTTCCCATGTAAAATAAAATGTCCAACAGCTCCTTGCATGTGGGAAGATACTTATTTTTTTTTTAAGAGTCACAATGAAGCCTTAATTGACGGAAGCTCGGCTATATTAACAGCACAAGATGAGAAAAGGTTTAATCTCCAAACCTATTAGAGCGTGAGTAGGAGCATCAGTAGCGGCCACCTTGCGACATTACGGGCGGTCTCATTGCCATGGGAGGGCGAGGAGGTCCACTCTGGTACGGGGGCACCATCGGAGGTCCCTGACCGTATGGAGGCATTGCCCCAGGAAGGTATCCTGGCATGCCCTGGTGATGAGCACCATACTGACCTAGAAACAGAATAGTTAAAATGCAAAGAATAATTTTTAAATTTTTTTTTTTTAAATAGTGAGAAGTGTATTTTGTGAAAAGTTTCACCCCTCCCTGCTAGCATAGGCAACGTCACGAATCTTTCCAAAAATAGGAAGCTGGGAAATGTATGATTACCATGAGGTGGCATGGGAGGTCTCATTCCTTGTTGCTGTGGAGGGATTCCTGGCTGTGGTGGCATCATACCTCCAATTGGTCCAACTGGTGGATTACCCAGGGCAGCCTGGCCTGGTCGAGGAAGATTTCGCTGGTATTTGGGCAACTGTGCCCTTCTCTCTTCCTAAAAGCAGGAGAGACAATCACAACACATCGTGTTAGAACTCACCAAAAGTAAACAGAGGAGCAAAAAAGCAGATTACTAAACTATTTTAACTACCTTACAAATTCAAAGGCTACTAGTAACATTACCCAGCAGCAGTAGGATTTGTCCCCCTTTCTGCAGACTTTCTTCCTTAATACAGACCAATCTGAGTATTCTGAATGGAACTCAAATCCTCCCTTTCCCCCAACTGAATAAAGCCTTTTTCTCTTAAAAACACAGACCTAAAGATCTCTGAACTGTAATGAAGTTCATTTGTTTTATGCATAAATTCCGTATTTCTAACTGTTGTAATAGCATCAAAACAACTTTAAACTGTTCAGTCTTTTGTTCTACACAAAAGTCCAAAGGCAGTAGAAGTCCAAATTGTATTTTGGATTGAGAAATTTCCCACCACCACCAAAGCTAAGGCTTAGACTGCAGCACTGCCAATATGCCAATCATAACTCAGTTACATTTTTTCTGCACGGTTTGCACTCTCACCATTACTAAAATGCACATAATGCAGAGCACAGATGAAATTCCATTCACCCTGCCATATCATCACAAATCGCATTTTTCAGGAAGACAATGAAAACATGTTACTTACCAGTGATATATCCTCATCTGGATGGATCAACTTACTGGTTGCACTGGTTGTTGTGAGGGTAGCAGGCTTACTTGTGATAGATGTAGCTGGTTTAGCTGCAGTGCTGTTTGTTGTGCTAGTGGTTGAGGCTGTGGACTGGGTGTAAGCCGGGAATGTTGGTTTGGGGGGTTCTGTTGTTGTTGCAGGTGTAGAATTCAGAGGTTTGAAATCAGTACCAACTGGCCCTGGCACAGCTGCTGCAGCCTGTGAAACACACACACAGGTCAGTGTTTATATCTCAAATAAAGTTTTCATTCAAGAAAACTTAAAAGATGACTGTTAGACCTCTGAAACGTTCCAGTGAGATATATGATTATACAAGCTTGACAAAAGTAAAGTTCAGCCTTTTGCATACTAGAGCAACTGAAACCAAGACAAAATAAACCCCGGGATGTACACAGACACACACACACAGGAAAGGCTAAAATCTGCAGGTCAAAAGCCACCACAACAAAGGAACAACAAAGAAAAAAACACCCTATACTTTATCTCAAACACCGAATTTGGCAAATATGTAAATCTTTCCTGAATCACTATTTTTAGGAGGCTCTAAGCATAGATTTATTATTAGTCTTTCAGTAAATTAACATATTTCAGCAACCATCAGTTTAGAGTACAGCTCGAAGTGCTAGTATTCATTAAAATTAGGTATTTAAGAAATATTTTAATCAAATATTTAAGAAAGCTCTATTGTGTCAGGGCTTTAAGTGCTCTCTCCATAAACACAATGCAGTATTTTCAGAGTAGTATGTCTATCCACAGAACTTGAATCTTATTTGTGAATGAAGAATCAATGGAAGCAGGTAAGAGGTCCACTAGAGAGGTCAACATTTCATCTCTCCTACTCTTTTGTTACAAAAACCCTGTAAAAGTCTGTTTTGCAAAGCTGTATCTGAAGACACAGCAATCTCCAAAGCAAACCCTAGTTATGAGGGAATGATTTTGTTTCTAGTCACTGGATATTTACAACTATTTGCATCTCTCAATAAAAAAAAAAAAATTAACACTTTGCACATAACGCAAATTTAAAATCCCCTACATTATGCTGTAACATATTAAACAACATAAACTAAAAAGCCTCCACCATGCATCAAGCTAACCACTGCCCACTAAAATGCATTTAACTGCTTTCATGCTCTTTTAACCCTTTAGAACCAGGATGTTACATTTCATTCTTTCACACTAAGAAAAATTGGGCACTTTGACATGCTTATTTCTGGTAAGATGCAACTCATAATCAAGGACTCTGCAGTTTTACCAGCTAAACATAATCAGGAATATAACAAAAATTATCTGAAGATGTTTAGTCAATTTTAGATTTTACAGAATGGTCCAAAGGGTTAAGTTGCAAAGCAATTTGTTTTAAACTGTGACTTCCTGCGTACTTGTGCTGTGCTAGGAAACAGAGCGTTAGAAGATGCTGAGAGACTTTCTGAATTGGAGGAAGCTGCACTTGAGCTTGTGACAGGTGTCCCCATCTGTAGCATAAAAGAAAGGAAACAGTGAAAAGTCTCCAAACAAATGGGTGGAAAGTATCCAGATGAAAGGATTTCTTATACTAAGCCCTTTCTTATGAAAGGACTATTTTTGTAAACATGTATCGTCCCCGCAGAAGCCCAAAATGCAAACAGTAAATTACAAAGGCCTCTGCAACATACTTGACAGCAAGTAAGAACTCAGGACCCACAAAAAAGTGCATTCAAAGGGAAAGGTCACAAGCCACTATCAATTCCCCACTTCCCCCCACAAAACGCTGAAATTAACTTCTCACTACACTGACTTACTCCTCAACTTTCTGAAGTAAAAACCTCCTATCTCAGGCAATGTTTAACCGGTTTAACAAGACTACAGAACAAATTTGTCCATTTATCAGTAGAGAGCCCATTATGAGCGAGAACAAGTCATGTAAAGATTTTTAACTTGGAAAGGTAGAGTTCTATGCAATCAGACTCCTGCAGCTAACACAGCTCTTCACCCACCCAAAGTTCCCTTAACAACAACACAATTAAAGGCCTTTAAGAGTGTTTCGCCTACTCCTTTCTTCCCCAGTGCTTACAGAACTTCTGTCTGGTTTCACAGCTGCTTTAAGAAAAACACAAGAATATTTTAAAATTCATTCAAGCACTACACTGAATTAAACATCAACCCAAGCAAAAACCTGAACCAGTCATTTCATAAATAGGCACTATTGACACAGTGGCAATGTGAAGAACATGACAAAGATTCCAGGCTCTGGGATACCTTACCTGCCCTGCGCTTGGGAAGAGTGGTTTGGTAACTGGAGGCTGTGGAGTTGGTGCTGTTGCAGCAGGAGCTGGAGGCCGGTTCAGAATGCCCGGGGCTGTAACAGGCTGTGCTTGTGTCATTGGAGGCATGCCAGGCCGAGGCCCAACAGGAGGGGGCATCCCTACAAACCACAAACAACGGGCGGCGGATCAGGCTCCAGGAAGCACCAATATTCCTTTAGACAATCCCGCTCCCGTGTTCCTTAGAACAAAGTTTCCCACTACAAGATGTATTTTTAAGGCAACAGTAAAATAAAACATGACAAAGGGTAATGCCAGCAGTCAACAGTCAATGGCTATGCACAGGCAGTAACCTCTAACACTTCAGAACAATGCTGGATTCACTTGATTTTTACTAAAGCTGCAATAATGAAGTTTATGCTCTCAATAAACCAATACAATTCATGCAGGAACTGTTTCTGCCACACTGCAGGTATGATGCCAAGAGCATGGATGATACTGTTACAAAATCTGAGACACTGAATTGTACAGTACACTGAATTCTGAACAGTACCAGAAGGGTGATGGAGCCACTGCCAGCTTCACTGGGGTCAGCAGCAAAGTGCACTGGGACATTTCCCAGTGTCACCACAACACCTGCACTGGGTGTGTGCAGCTCTAGGAGAGGCTCAGTGGCAAGTTAACAGCTCCCACAGGTTCCATCAAGCAAACCAGTCACTGCCCAGATGGAACAGCCAGGGAACTCAGGGCTACCTAAGAGCTGCACAAGCTCAACAAACACCTCTTCTAGCTACGGTAAGAGACCAAAATGTCAGTTAAGCTTCTTCACACTGCAGGCTCATTGGCTGGGTAACTATTCCACCCAGCTATTCCCCACTTTCCACATTTTCAGCCATTACTGTTTTCCAACTGCAGCCACAAACATTAATTAAAAATAAAAGGGATGAAGAGAGACCAGGCAACACAACAGTGTGAGAAAATGCAATAAATCAAAGAAACAGTATTCTGTTTTTTTACTTTAATAATGGTATAAAAGTAAAATAATTATTTATAATCAGAAGCTATAAATCAACCACCTCTGCACACAGTGGCTTCTGTGGCAGTCCAACCACATAAAGGTGGTGGGTGGTGGCATAAGTCTGAATGTTTATTACAAAAATTCTAAATCTTAGTATAAAAGAAATAAATATAATTAAACTCTCACCATAGTACGAGTTCGACAACCCTGACCTACCTGGTGGCATACCAGGCATAAGAGGTGGGATTCCTGGCCCAGGAGGCATCATTCCACCCATTGGCATCATCCTATTGAAGAGAAAATCAGCACTGGTATGAACACACATGATAAAGTTTTAAGACAATTGGCACATCCCTGTATTAGACAAAAAATAATGGTAAATAATTTCAAGAAGCTCTCAAGAGAGGGAATTCCAAACCAGCTCCACAAGAATAAAACCAAAACATAACCCAGCACCCAAAACCCCAAACACTTATTTGAACTTCAATTTCTCAAGATCTCACTGTCTCTAATATGAGATTTCCAGAACTAGTGTCTCTTGAAATCTCTGTCAAGACTACAAGCTGCAGCTGAGTGTTCCAAGGACCTGATCTCAGTACATTCATGGAGTGTGAATGTAGGAAAACCAGCCAGCTCCAATCACACCACAATCACTGCATATCTGCTACTACTCCTCTCTGACACTGACTGGCAGATAACCCAGAGCTGCAGAACTATCCAAAAAACATTGACAAAAGCAGAGCAGAGATCACAGGGCAAGAAAGCTTCCAGAATTTCAATTACAGAAAACAATCCATATACTAATGATAAAGTGGGATTTTGGTTCTTTAATATGAGACATCCTCATTGTAACATATTTTTTCTCCACATTAAAAAGAAACCATTTGGTTTCTCTTCCTAAATGAATATGTATGAGCCCTTTACAGGGAACAAACAAGTGTAGCTTAATTTTGCTTAATTTTTTGCAGACATTCAAAAACAGATTAGGGAAACAAAATAAAAGAATGTTTATTACTTTAGTGAGCAAGATCAGCTGATCTGCAGCACTCCAGTACAAACCAAAATCCCACTAAGAAGCAGTTTCTGTTTGTATGACAGTTAAGACACCTTCACCACTGCTGTTTTCAGATCAAATGCCATAACAAGTGAGCATTCTTTCTGGCAAGTCTGATTCCTGCTCTCAACTCATCTATCACTGCAGAGGCAGCAATGACTGGGAACAAACCCATCGCCCTTTTTTTGCTTGGAGAAGGCAAAGTCAGTCTTGCCACCCAGCAGACACCAAAACAAGGGCTGGGTGCTCACTGCCTGCTGCTCCAGAATGACTTCTGAGAAACTGCAGATAGGCTAGAACTGGTGTCACACCAACACCAAAGTTGCTTTGGCTCTCCTAATTCTTTAGTCATTGTTAAACAAAATTTAATCAGGTTAAGAAAGCAAAACTTTAGATTAGACAAAAGCATAATGCAACGTCATCCTCTCCCCCCAAAATGAAATGCAGTGAAATTTTGGCAAATTAATTTGTGTTTTTACAGGTGACATAACATACACCTGAAGTTAACAGGGAATTTAATGAGGACTAAGTGTCTGACAACCTGATTAAATTCTGCTGAGTTTCCACCCAGAAAAGCTAAATTTCTGATCAGCATCCACACCATGTTCGACTATGATATGATTTTTCAATTCAAAGGCTGTTAAATCAATATTTATGTCTCAGAAGTCAAGGAGCTTTCCCCTCAGTTAACTTAAAAGTTTAGATTAAACTGAGTTCCTGCAGAATGTTCTGCAGCGTGAAGGATCAAGCACATGGAGCTGCTCAAGCTCTGGTTCAAGAGAGGCTTTAAGTCTCTAAGGGTCTGCTTGATTTATATTTTGTAGAATGCATTTCACATACAGTTCTGTAATATTCATTTAGATAAAACATAAAACCTTCACGTATTATACAGTAACAAAACCTAACTAGACACCTTCCCCAAATTCTTAGGCAATATTCAAAGGTTTTCAGTAAAACAATTTCTAGCTTATCAAAAACATGACATAAAATGGCATAATGAAGGTACCTAGAATTACATTAATGAGATGCTTACATGTTTCCACCACAAAATGACTGCATGTATTTTCTCTGTTGATGTAATCTGTGAAAATTTATGACAAAATCAAAAATCTAACTGTGAATTTCCAAACACATTGTGATAGGGTATGGTGTCAACCCCATAACAAGCATAAAAACCAACATCTTTTGCCCAAAATACAAGAAAAATATAATCTGCCCAGTACTTTTTTTCCTGTTATGTTGATGACTGATAACCAGATGTACAACATATGTGCAATACACAAGGGAATAGTGGCTCACAGAAGGCTCTAAACCAACACAACAAAATTTTGTATTAATATATTACTACTTAATAACTATTAAATCAGGAGAAAGGCAAGATACTTTATACATAAAACCCAGTTTGGCCATATTTTACATGTTGGTTTACAGCCATCCAGTTCTTTGGCTAGTTTTAAATATTTAAGTTACAGAGTTCACAATTCCCTATTGTACATTCTTTTAATTAGCTTTACTTTTTCTATGAGTTTAAAATGCACAGTATAAACATGTAATATTAAGTCTTTCTTGCTACTCACCCAGGTGGCATTCCAGGCATAACTGGAGGCATTCCAGGCATCATAGGTGGAACACCTGCCATTAATGGGGGTATACCTTAAAAGAAAAATAAATTTTCAACAACTCTGATAACATACAGTTGCAAACAAATGTCACCTAATAAGTTTACACTGGATAAATGCTTTACAGCAAGTTCTAAAAAACTGGGTTTTGAAATAATACTGCTTACAAACAGTGCAATATAAACACTATCTGCAAATTTGACTTTGATTGATTGTCCTCAGCCCTGCAAGACTGTGAATTTCCTTAGTGGTCTCCAAAGACATCTTACTACAAGAGACTGTTCTTCACTCACTGATCAAACTCTTTCCTCACTGCACCTGTGGCCTGTGTATGAACAGCCTGTTCTGTGCTAAAGTCTGCAGATGCACAGCAGCTCTGCCCCGTTTCCAAACCCTGCCATAAACAGTATGAACAAGTGTCACTGCTGGACTTCTGTTTGAGGCACTAACCTGCCTTACAACCACAACCTTCAATGTGCATGCCAGCACCAGGTATGTGAATCCAGTCCACCAAGGAAGATGTGCTCATGCACAGAGGAGAGAAGAAAATGAACCAACTGCTTATCTGCACCTCCCAGAACTATTCTGTGACCCCAGTGATAAAAGGGCAGATTAGCACTCAAGCATACAGGCAGCAATTCGTGCTTCTGTGAGGTTTTCAGCAATGACCTCACAGAACACACCCACTCACCTGGAGGCATCCCTGGTGCACCTGGCACAGGAGGCAAACCTGGCTGTGCCATGGGGGGAATGTACCCCTGCTGTGGCTGAACTTGCTGGGGTTGAAATGAAGTTGAAGCTGCAGATTCATCATCTTCATACTCATCAGAATCATCCTGTTGTTTCTTTTTCTGGCTCTCTGCAGACAGTACAACGCATACGGTCAAACTGAACACAAATTATATTCCATAAAATTAACTAACAGCAAAATTTAAACTTTGCCAGTGTTCAAAAAGTCACAGAAATACAAAGAAAGAATGCTGTGTGAGCCCACCTGCAGCCACACATAAAGGGAAGGAATGTGACTCCCACTGCCATTAACCTGAACATACAGAGGGATCTGCCCTTGTATCAATATCATGCTGTCCTGCATAAACCAAAGGCTTGAACAGCAAAGAAACTGAAGCATTTGGGAATCACCGGGACAGTTTCACCTCTAGCCTTTCCTCCCCTTACCCTCACAAACAAATGACCATGTCCATATTCGTTAGGTAATTGTTGTAGCTGCTCTGGCAGCAGCTGCTTCTGAACAGGAAAGGAAAAATCCCTCCCACGTGGCTGGCAAGTGCCTGGAGCTGCTGCCAGAGAAGGAATTAAATCCCACCCTCACTGAGTAAGGAACACACCAGGGAAATGACAACCAGCCACATTCCACCTTACCCTGAGTTTTTTGTTCAAGTAACCTCCTCCGTTCCTCCATGTCTTTTTCTGGAATGCCTTCCATTCCATAGATTTCCAGTTCAATGTCTGTTCTTCCAGGAATAGCATTTGGAACAGCATCTATTGTTTCTTTATGTACCTAAAGAAAGCAAAACCTCAATAAATCCTGCTGAACACATTTCAGGGTAAATTCTCTGTGTTCTTCAGGCAGTTTGAAGACAGAAAAGGAACACCCTTAATGAGACTAATCTCTCTGGCCAAGCATTTTCTTGATCTGTGCCTCCTAATCTCTGGTAACTACTATTACCCCTAAAACCAGCTTACATTAACTTAGAACAACTGAGACAGCACAATTCCTTCACTCCTACAAAACATCCTGAGCAAGATCTCTGCTGCACAGCAGCCACTTGACTGCTGACACAGCAGGACTCCTGTGCTGCAAAGAGGCCACTGCTGTCTTTTTCTCACCCTTTTTACAGACTCTGGAAGCCCCTAACCCCCCATCTTAAGGACACTTAAATTTCAGATACTGTAAAGAAAAGCTCATGTAAATCTAAAACTGCTTACCTGCATGCAGTGTATAGCTAAACCAGGTCCTGTATACAGTTTCTTATGACATATATGGCATTTAAAGTGCTTTGCTTTTTGATGCTGTATAAGGATTTTCTCATCATCAAAGTCCCTGTTACAGTACCTATTGAAGACTGTTAAGGAAACATTTAATACTGGAAGTGACCTTTTAGATACAACTAGGGTAATGAGCATCAGTGTCATTTTTCTGAAGCAAAAGAAAGGCACAAGAAGCATCTCTGAGCATTCAAAGGGTGACAAATATTTAATGGATGTCTGAAAACAAACACTCTCATCCAGTCCAGCACACCCCTCTTTACACAGGTACAGAAGTGGGAAGGTGTCTGCACACAATCAGAGTCATCTGATTCCATATTGCTTTACTCGTGGTTTTCAAGTTCTACCTATTTTTCTCTTCAGGGGTGTAAATGCAGCTACTGCATTAAAGGAGAAACAGGCTTGAAATCAGCAAAAGGGAAATTATGCAAATCACTCAGAAATGCCTCTTTAATCAATTACCAGTAATGAACAATCATAAAAGAGAACAAAGGTTTTAGTTTAAAATTCCCTTCCTCTTCCAGTTATCCGGGTATCAATTTTTATGACACAGCATAATTTGCTGCAGTAACTGAAGAATTCTTTGCTTTTAAAAAGAAAGATTTTAATCAAAGAACTCTTTGGACGTCTACGTAACACCAGAGGCAAACTGCATTTCCTTTCTATGGGCCAGCATTGATATTTCAGCAAACACTCCACACATTTCCCTAGGTGAGAAAAATACACATTATCTATTTATTATTAAGAAAATGTTAACATTGCTAACACACTGCGTCTCTTGCTTCCACCAAAACGTGAAATAATGTCTAAAACAATCACAGATGCCTCCCAAGACAAAATGGTAAAATACCTCGGAGCACCTTTTAAGCTTCTTTACTAAACAATTCTAGAGAACAGAAACACAAGAGAGAAGGTAGATTTATAATCACTCCAAAAATGAGTACATTCTGAAGGAGCGATCAAATAAAAATTCACCAGTATTTCTGGATCATGAACAATTAAACCTGATCATGATGCAGCAATTATAAACTAAAAGCTCCCCCCGTCATGAAGAAAAAAAAAAGCTTTAAAAATTCTCTTTTAACCACATCCCACCTCATTCCGTGAATAAATCTATTTATCAGTAGCAGGATTCTCTCCCTTTAACATTCTCCCTCACAAGGGATAAAGACAATTCTCCATTTCCCGCTGCCCCGGCTTTAAGGATCGGGCGGGAGGCCGCGGCCTCGGCGAGAGCGACAAGAGCGGGCCGGAGGCCGTGAGGGGGGTGGGGAGCACAGGAAGGCCACGGACTGAGCCCCATCCCGAGGAGCACAGGGCTGGAACAGGGCCAAGCACCGAGACAAACCGTAAGGAGAGTGCGGAGAAGGGCTGAGCCCCATCTCGGTACGAGTCGGAACGGGACCGAGCGCCGACCGCGCCAGGCCGCGCCGCTACCCTCCCCCACCCAGCTCTCTGCATCCACCGCGTCCCACACAGAAGGATACCAGCACCAAGGCTTCAGCTGCTTCTTCTTCTTACGGCCCATGGCGGCGTCACCCCGACCTACAGGGCAGGAGAGCCGAGCGCTCCCTCAGAACGGCAGCGACCGCGCGGCCGCCCCGAACCGAGCGAGAGGCACAAAATGGCGGCCGAGCTCCCTCAGGCGCCGCTGCGGCCTCCGAACTCCCAGAACGCACCGCGCCAGCAGGGCGGGCGGCGCCCACGTGACGCGCTCGCGGTCGCCCCCGCCGGGCTGTCCCGTGACCCCTCACGGCGTCGCCGCCATTTTGCCCAGTCGGGGCTGTAAGGCCTCTGCCTGCGGCACCTGAGCGCGCCATGGGAACAGTCACGGAGTGGTTTGGGCTGGGAGGGCCCTTAGAGCCCATCTCGTGCCACCCCTCTGCCATGGGCAGAGACATCTTCCACTAGAGCAGGTTGCTCAAAGTCCTGTCCAACCTGACCTTGAACACTTCCAGAGATGGGGCAGCCACAGCTTCTCTGGATAGCCTGTTCAGGGCCTCAGCGCTCTCAGAGCAACGAGTGTCCTCCTAATCTAAACTGTTGCTTGTCATCGTGTTTCATGTCACAGGGAAACTGTGTTTTCCCCACTAAATGTTACTGGGCAGGAAGCTGGCTGCTCTGTGCAGTGTGCCTGTGTCGCTGGGTACGAGAACACAATAAAACCAACTTAAATGTTATGAGCCATCAGTTACTTGTACCTGGATGGGGGATGGTCCCTCTGTTACAGTGACAATCCATTAGGGCGTGTGTCTGTGTTACCCCCATGGTTCTCCAGCTCACTCACAGGTCCACCAGGTGCTTAGAAGAGAATCGGTTGGAAAAGACCTGTAAGATCAAGTGCAGCCATCAGCCACGTCCAGCCCTTGGCAGTGGCCCTGTGCACCTGGGGGTCACAGCTGCTCCCTGCGGGGCTTGTCTGCAAAAGGAGATTGTGGAGTCTCCGTCTCTGGAGACATTCCAAGCCCACCTGGATGTGTTCCCGCGTCACCTGCTCCAGGTGACCCTGCCTTGGCAGGGGAGTTGGACTGGATGATCTCCAGAGGTCCCTTCCAACCCCAACGATTCGATTGTGGTTCTGTAACTACCCGGTAGCCACAAGGCCGAGTTAACAAACGTGCTGTTTTAACACGGAAAAGGTATTTCAGAAGCAGAACTTTTTAAAAACAGACAGCATGGCCGATCCTACCAAATCCTCTTCCAATCCAAACCATTCTATAATTCCAAATGTGATTTGAGTAGATCCTGCCGTTAAGTCAGTGACCGGTTTTGAAGGATTACTTGTACTGACAGAGGCACCGCGGCGCCTGTATTGCATTTTTCTGTGCATACACAAACGGAGGAGCGGCGGCAGCCGGAGCGGTTCCAGCACGGCTCGGTACCGCCCCCGGTGGGGTGAGGACAAGGCCCGTGCGCTCCGAAGGCTCCTCCCAGCTCCGGGCCCCGGGGCGGGTTCACGGCACAGCCGGCGGGGCCGGGCGGGGCGGGGCGGTAGCGGGGCCCGGTGGCTCCCCGCGGCACAGGCGGGGCCGGGGCCGCGATGCTGCCGGCGCTGCCGGACGGCGATGAGCGGGAGCTGGAGAGCAGCGAGGAGGGCGGCGGCGCGGGCGAGGAGCGGCGGCCGGAGCGGCACGGCTGCACCTACCACGGCCTCTATGGCTACCGCAGGTGAGGCGCCGGGTTCCCCCGCGAGGAGGCCGTGCCAGGCCTTGGCCGTTCCAAGCTCCCTGAATTCCCTTTATTTTTTTTCCCCTTCTATTTCTCTCCGGTGAGATTCTTTCCCTCCCACAATGCACGGATTCCCTACTCCTGCTTTTATTCGCCCTCGGGCCGTGCCTTTTCCCTGCTGCAGCCGCTGTTCCCTGTTGCGTGTCACGGCTGTAAACTCACTCCGGCAATCCCTCGGGTTCCAGGTCCGCGCAGCCGGGAGCCGCCGCCGGGGATGGCAGTGCCGGCGGCGCCGTGGCGCACACACCCTCCGCCGAGGACTTCAGGTAAAGCCGAGCTGTAGAGCAGCACAATCACGGGCATACCCCGGTTTGAAGTCTATTGCTGTCAGATCACTGTTAGGTCCTCTGCACTCCCTTCAAAACACAACCTCCCTCTGAAAGCGTTCTGGAGTTCCCTTGGCACTTCTTTTGGAATACCTGGGGAATGGACACGCATACAGAGCTCAAGTAATGTATTAAACAGAAACTATCATCCTTGAGTTTGAACTTTTTTTTTTTTTTTTTTTTTGCTACTAGTACTTGATATTGCTGTATTGACTTAGTTTTTCATGTAGGTAACATACAACAAGAATTTATTAATTTTCAAAAAACATCTTTCCATAAACTCTGTATTACAGTTGGGGAAATGTAGGAACAAAGAGGGCAGTGTTTTGTCTGTAGCTGCTGGGAAGGTCAGCATGAGCTGACACCACATCTCCAGACTCCTGGTCAGTGGGCAAACCACTGACTGCTCATGATGGGCCAAAAGTCACAGAGCTGCCTTAGCTGCCACCAGAGAGATATCGCAGGGAGCCCCTGCTGGAGGCAGGTTCTGCACATCCTGAGAGACACTAAACAATAACATTTGCCTTTGGGTAACGATTTCCTCTGGTTTTTAAAGCCTCTCCTTGCTGGACACCAACCTACCCGCCGAGGCGGAGACGGAGTTGCGCAGTTTCATCGCGAAGCGCCTTACTAAAGGAGCGCTCTTTGAAGGAATGGGGAATGTAGCATCAGTGGGGCTGAGGTAAAATTTTGAAATTATTGGTGAATGAGAGCTGTAAGGAACATTGGCACATCTTGCCTGCCTGCTGCTGCACTTAGTTTAATCCTGATTCCATGTTCCCAGTCTGTTGTTGCTGTTAATAATAGCCTTACACAAACACACTTTCCTTTTTTAAGTAACTTTGAGAAAAATACTGTTTTAAATAATTTACTGTTTGAATACTTTAAAAATACTTCAGATGTTTATGATAATGTCCTTTTAAACAACTCTTATCACACAGAAGAAAAAAGAGAAGGTCTAAGAGCTGCACCTATGGCTGCACCTACCACTGCCATAGGAGCCAACAGTGCTACCTGTTAAAATTACCTCAGAAATAATGTATGTCTGCTTTTTGCACTCATTTATTGTGATATATCTGGAAGAAAGTAATTTTTCTTCCTTTTCTCATAGCATACCAGAAGGTAAAGTTGGGTGTTACTACTGTCGTTTCCAACAAGAAAGTCTTCTGGAAATGGCAACGTTGGAATCAGACATCAATGCTCCAGAATATGTGGTTTGTTTCTTAGGTGGCTCAGAGAAAGGTCTGGAACTATATCCTTACCTTGAACTTTCTTTACCTCTATGGAGAGGGGCACGATGGATAAATTATCTTATTTTGTCTGTTCCTACTTGAAATCACTCGTTTGTGCACACCCTTCAGTAACTGCAAAAGTCAGTAATAACCATACACTGACTGAAAGGAAAAAATACAGGTCTTAACTGATGCATCTTATTTTCCTTAAGAAGATACTTTCAGACTTGAGCTGGACAAATACATTCAAAATCTGAAGATAAATCTTGATTTGGAGGTAAGACCTAACGTTTTTTTTTTAAAGTGGTGAAAATTAGTATTTATGCAGGTTAATTGCTAAAACCATCTGGAAGATCCTATCTATAGAGACAAAATAGGTGTTTCAAGTACCGGTATGAAACACAGGGAGAGATACTTGACTCACTGTAGTACAATGAATGTCTAAGGTGCTCTCAGCCACACAAGTCAAAAGGAAAAAAGGGGGGGGACCTTTTTGTGTCAGTCATAAATCTCTTAAAGATCATTTACCGTTAAATCTGGAGAGTAACCAATACAATTTAATGGTCTATAAGGAACTTATCAATGTCCACCTCAGTTCTTGCCAGTTCTGAATGTTAAGAAAGGACATTTGTGGGTTTCTTGTCACAATTTTCTAGTGGAAGTTCTGCATTTTAAGTCTTTTTTGTCATCCCATCTGCTGTTGCACGGTTTTCACTCAATATATACCATAATATTACAGTTCTGGCTGTTTCTTAAAATGCAAAGCCTTTCATTGCCAATAAATCTCAAACTCACTATTTTAGTTACTGTGGTTTGAGATTAAGAAGGTTCCAACATCCAATTATCTGAGATTGAGTAGATTATTAATAGGCTTCTATTGATGTAGAAATCTGATTTTTAGTTAAAGCTTTAATGCTTCAATGTGTTACAGCAAAAAAACTTGGAGGCCTGTGTTAGCCCATACCTGAGGAGCTGGTTTGAGGATGCCATCTGCCCTATCCAGAGGGTTGTGCAGCTCTTCCAGGACAAACTTGCCTCCCTGCTACATGCTGTAAGTGTATTTAAAACTGGCTAGCTAAAAAAAGCTAAAAAACCTTCAAAAGGCATCTCAGTGACTCCAAATGTTTAAAATATTTCTTTCATTTGCTTTCCCAGAAGAAGGAAATTAAAAACCCTCATTTTTTTTGGTTCTTTTTGTTGGGCTTTTTTGTTTGTTTGTTTTTTAAATTCAGAGCAAGCACTTTTCCCCTGCTTATTGCTAAAGAAGCACATAACAATTCCTTCTGTCACTTAAATTAAGTAATGGTGTCCACACTGAAATTAGAGTAAGAAAATCAGAAATAGCATGAGCAGTCTGTCCATGCCATAATTGTCTGAGTGAAAAGGGATGCTATGTTGTGTATGTGTCATATGTAATTCACTGGAAACAGAAAAGAGACTAATCCTAGCTCTAGTCCCTGAGTTTGAGGAGGTTCTGGATGGAATAGCTAACAGAGTATAACTGCTGAATTTCTTCTGAGTGCAGAACCAGCTGTAATGGCAATAATACAGAGTACTGCCTTGACAAGAACAATTTTTAAAGTACCACATTATGTATTAATTGCTCATAACTGCAATATAGCTACAAAAGTCATATTGAAGTTGCATCCATCTTTTTCCTTTTCTCTTTGTTTCTTTTTTTGTTTAAGGCTCTGAGTTACACTCCTGTAGAAGTCAAAAATGCAGATGAAAGAACAGAGAAGGACATCAGCAGGTAAAGATACTTAGAGCCCAAGGAACCTTTGAGGAAATGGGCTACTGTGTCTGACGGTCCCCTCAGTGTGCAGGAGCTGGAAAGGAGCAAGCAGCTGACAAGAGCTTTCTGTGTCAGGTTCCTGGCAGCTGCCAGCCTCCAAGGACTTGTCCAGGAAGGCACAATGACCTCCCTGTGCATTGCCATGACAGAGGAACAGCACAAGTCCATGGTTATAGACTGTAGTGGACCTCAGCCCCAGCTGCATAATGCAGGTGAGATTACAGCAGGGAACCCTTCCTGTTGCTCCCTTGGGTCCATCAGCTGCTGAGAGCTGTGACATTGAGGATATTCAGATCATAGGCCCAGAAACTTTAGGTTCTGTTTTCCTGTGAGGTATCAGAGTAGTTTGTTACACCAGACACATTGGAATTCTGGGTTGAAAATGCTTGGTAATAAAATCCACAGTACATTTAGTTTGTGGACCATGAAAGTATGACTTGTACAGTATGACTTGTAGTTCAGGGAATCTGCAGAACTTTTTTCCTGTTGTGGTTTTGATAAATGTTGGGAAAAGGAATTCACCAATCAGAACAGAGTCTTGTGCAATCACTGTAGCTGTGTTTGCTTTTCTTTTCCCCGTGTTTCCATGGTTTTCCTTAAGACTCATTTCCTGGCCCAGGTATATTGCTATCACTTGTTAGGTGGGAGTGATTAAACCAGGTGAATGCAGCTGTATATTTATGTGGAGCTCATTTGCTTTTTCTCATCTCTTCTCTGTGTTCCTGCACATTTAACAGGAAGCAACAGATTCTGTGAGGACTGGATGCAAGCTTTTGTGAATGGTGCTGAAGGTGGAAATCCATTTCTCTTCCGGCAGATTTTAGAAAACTTTAAATTGAAGGTACCTGTTCATATATGTTAAAGACTTGAAGAAGATATTTGGGTTACTGTGGGAGCAAATACTACACTCAAAATATTATTTTGCGCTGAATAGAAGTTTTAGGTTATTATGATATCCATATGTCTGTTAACTGACTAACTCTGAAGCTTAATTTGAGGGCTGGCTTACTGTAGTTGACAAGAACAGCTGTAAGGTAGTGTCAGAGTTTCTTCAGTGAATGCTCCAAAGGTGTTTTCTCATATTTAAAGTAAGACCCGCCTTTATTGTTGCTGTTGTTTTTTTCAAATATCGTTAATCTGGGACTTGCACACACAGTCTCATATAACTGGTAACAGGGGTTCAGTAGCTAACAATTGTTAGGTGAGCTGCTAAGAATTCATGCTACAAGTTGGACACATCACGTTGTGTCCACACATTTTGCATCATTACAGTTCCAGCTATAATATGCATCCAAGACAATATTCAATTCTTACAGTACTCTTAAGCAGTAATACAAACTTTCTGTTGGAAATGCTTTTGCTTGTCCTGCTATTTTATCCTTTATTTTCCACAATAGTGTGTTTTCATTCCATGTAGGAGGATAAGCAAATGCTCTGTTGCTCTTTGCCAGGCTATCCAGGACATCAACAACCTGAAGAGGTTTATCCGCCAGGCTGAAATGAACCACTACGCCCTGTTCAAGTGCTACCTGTTCCTAAAGAACTGTGGCAGTGGAGACATCCTGCTGAAGATTGTCAAAGTAGAACATGCAGAAATGCCAGAGGCCAGGAACGTAGTGACCGTCCTGGAGGAATTCATGAGAGAAACATCAGTGGCTTAAAATTATCTTATGTATAAATCATTAATTTCTTCTGTGCTGTGCAGCTATTGCTGGATTTTAATTTATATTTAAAAGTATTGCCCAAGTCAAATCTTAGCTGCAGTTTCATCTGCCTTTTCTTGGTTTTAGACAAAGCACTATGAGCTTTTTTAATGTGTACATATCAGATAATACAAACTCCTGCAGAGTTTTCAGATTCTCCAACTGATTTGCTCCTGTTCTGAGGAAATCATGACATTTGATTTTTATAGTCATTGCAAAACCAAACCCAAATCCCTTACCTGGCAAGCATGTCACTGTTCTAAATAATTTAAATATCTTTAAAATAATTTAGATCTGGCTGCTTTGTTTTTATAAAGAAGTACAAACATCTGGATAGATCTAGATAATGAATTAATCATTTTAGTTTAGAAATGAGAATTTAGGTACCAAGTCTGTGTCTGGTTTCTGCTTTCAAATTGATGGTTTGTTCTGCTGCCACTGGATAAACAAGTTGGTAGCTGTGTGAAGCAGAGCTGCCTGAAGACTGAGCCATGGCAGTGGTCAGTGTGTATGTACCTGTATGTGCCCATACACACACACAACAGGTACCTGAAATTCCCAGGCTATTTGATGTATCCTCTTCTTCCTTAGGCTGAGATGTCATCAAGACCTTCTTTGTATGTTCTTATATAAGTTTTGCATAACTGTAAATAATGCTATGTTTTTCAGTCATGAAGAAACTAAAGAGTTTCTTCTTTAACATTTAATATTAAGACTTTTTCAGAATTTGAAATAAATTAACTTCCCAAACTGATTACTCAGACTTTAAAACATTTCAGTGTATCAGCAATGGATTCTTACCCACATCATGGGACACATAGGCAGCAGAATACCTGAAGGAAATCTTTGGCTGCAGCTGGAATAAAAACTTATGAAGTCTGTGAGTATTCTCATAAAGAGAGCAATTTCTGCAAACCTCTTACAAGCGGAATTCCCTGTTGGTTCCCTTTGCAGCAGAGGGTGTTTGAAACAGTGCCTGTAACCAATGTGGTTCAGTGTCACTTGTGCTGGTGCTCTGTACTGTGAGGGCAGGAGTTGCTGCTTTCCTGTGACACCACATGTTGAACCTATAATAAGGCTGACAATAAAACACGTTGAAATCCTCAACAGTGCGCCTGTAAATTGTCAGTGACTGTGGTCCTTGATGTCTGCTGCTGAAATCCATTTATCCCTCAATGTAGAGGAGCTGCAAGTGTGGCATTGACAGCCATGGTGGCATATGATGTATTGGAGAGGAAAAGTAGTGTGAAAGAAAACAAACCCCTCATTCAGTCATTTGCAGGAGCTCTGAGAAGAAACAAGTGGTTTCCTTCGTGAGTAAGTACAGCAGCAGCACTCAATAAAACATGTCACCTTTTGTTGCTCCTGTACATTCTAAAAAATTTGGAGCACTGGTTGTTGAGTTTGCTGGCTGATCAGGGCACAAGAAGGAGCTCAGTGCTTAAAAAAGTAAGTTGGATGTGAAGAATAGGTAGCAAGAAAATGTATGGTGCTAGTAGGCTGAAACACTTTTTGTATTAATTGACAAAAGCTGACAAAACCCACCTTACCTTCATGCTGAAAGTCCTCAGCTAATGAATGGAGTGATTTGAGTGTCTCAGGAAGTTTAGTTCAGTGCAGAGAACTGACAGCAAGAGCTGAGTCCCACACATGGTAGCAGGGATCTGCCTCCCTTTGGAGTAGCACATCTGACAGGAATTGCTCCTACATACATCTTCATTCCTACAAATGACTCTTTAACCCAGTGTTTCCCAACAAAAACACAAGTTACTTTTCAAAGTAAGCCTCTGCCTTCCACACCAGTAGAAGGATTTTTACTTTAGTCAGTTGGGGGTTTACTTTTGCTGGGGGTTTACTTTTTTCTGGAGATGATGTTTCCACTCTTGAGTGTCGACTCAGATTTGAAAACACTCAGTAGAGCCCGATGTTAAAAGAGAACAACCCTCCTCCCCAGTAAAAGAAATTTACTCAAATGTAAAAATATGTAGAAAAATTTACTCAAATGTCAACTTCCCTGCAGTTGTGAGGTCACGGCAGTGAAGGGACAGCTGCCAAAAGGTGGGACAACACCTGAGTTTCCATACATGTCCCAAGCCAGTTCTGCATCCTCATTAGATCTTGTGGAGAAATGAAGCTGCAGTTCACTCTCCCCTTTATCTGTTAGACAGACATAAAAATGAGTTACCAATGTCATTATTAGAAGACTACATGGCAGAGCTCCAAACCAAGGGCTCTTTTGTTGAAAACTATGTTAACTGTAGACAAACTTACAAAATTGTCCTTGAAAGTTCTTTCTTGTTTTTTTTTTTTTTTAGTTTGTGATATAGAACAACTCAATTTTATTAAAAAAATAAATAAAAAAGAAATTAAACAGAAAACAAAGAAAACCACAAAAAATTTAATGGATTCTGCGCTCAAATAATATTGTCACAACAAAAATATACAGAATGTACACAATACAAAAATATTTGGAAACATACAATAGCATCTTACCTTGCAAATATCATTTTGCTTTACTAGCCCTTTACAGGGAAAGTACCATTTGTTCAGTATTTTAAGGCAGAAAATTATGTAGTTTAGTGCTTTGTGTTTCACACTTGGATGTGTTGTTAGCATTACTAGTGTAAGCAGAAGAAAAGCTGCATAAATCTGGCTTTATTTGCAAACTGAACAGACACTGTGGGAGTCAGGAGAGAGTCAGTGACAAAGTGTCTATCAAGCTTGCTGAAAACAAGGTACTTTAGCTACTTGAATCATAGGGAATATTTTGTGCTTTGTGCTGTAAATACCCTGAAACATAAATTTTCTGTACTCCTACTGGCATATTAGAAAGCTTTTTCCAATTAAAAGCCAATGATTAATGGTGACATTAAAATACATTTGCCTTTAAATATGCTTTGTTTCTGTCTTAGGTGTGATTCTTTAATATGGAATTGCAAAATACACAGCACTCCTTTATAACAAGCTCTTGGCATCAGTGATCAGAGAAGGAATCTTTGAGTTCTACCCCACAAAGCACTGCAGAGGAGCAGGGGAGCAGCAATATTCAGAGGTGCTGGCCTGGCCTCTCCAGTCCCAGCTTGCCCCAGAGTGGCTGGTGCTGAACTGCCATGTCCCCATTCTCCAGTTCCACTTGGGGCAAAGCCAATGGATGGGTGTTCCAGAGCAATTGGGCTGAGCCTGAATCTTTGTGAACAGACTTTGAGCTCTTCACTCACTGAAGGATGTGTGAAAGTCCTACCCACCATCTTGTGAGACTAAATATTGGCAGAGAACAGCAGCTGCCTTGTGAGGTCAGCTGTCATGTCAGTACCAGCTCTAACTTATCAGATCCCATCCTCCAGAGCACAGTTCAAACTGAAAGGGCCCAATCTGCTCCATAACACATGGCCAGTATAATCCATCAGGAGCAGCAAGGTGTTGGGATACACAATCCCTGAGCTTTCTAGTAACAATTTCTCTAGCTTCTCCCTTCCCTGTTGGTAACATACTTCCCACTGCCAAAGGAGCGAGTAGTGAAAAAGCACAATATGCCACGTAAGTGCTAAGATTCCTCATCAACTGACAAGGAAACAGTGACACAAGATGTTGTTTTAAAAACTCAGCAAAAGTAAATTCATCAGCATTTTTATGACTACTACACCTCACTCAGAGATTGTGTCTGGAAACCTCCTCTCCCATCACTGCATCACAACTCTCTCCCTCGTCTTATTATTATGTGTTATTACCGCTGTGTGTAACACTAATCTTTACCTGTCTGGGAATAACAGGTGCCGTGGCAGTCGCCGTGCACTTCGATCTGCCGGCTTCTCCCTCCTCCCTGCTCCCCCTCCCGGCTGCGGGGGCGCCCTGTCCGGCCGGTGCCGGTGCCGGGGCGGCGCTGCTGCCCGCGGCCGGCAGGGGTCCCCGGCAGCCCCGGCTGCTCCCCCGCCGCTCCGCTCCTCATCCTCACCGAGCGAGCTCTGCTGCAATGAACTCACCGCGCGGGAAATCCACCCCCGCTTTTTCCCTTTCCTCCCCCAGGTGTTGTGTCCTCGCTCAAGGGCACAGCGTAAAATAACTTGCTCCGAGGTGCTCTGCTCAAACCTGTACACTGGTGACAGTCCTTGCCTTCTGCTCCAGCACTGCACAGTCATAAGCTTCAATAGATTCATGGATTATCTCACTGATAGAAAATCCTGGCAGTAGCTGAAATAAAACCACAACAAATCACTGAAACCAGTCCCTCAGTGGATGCTCCTCCAGGAACATGCTGCTGACTGTGACAGGTTGGAACCACAAATGAGCAGGATGGAGAATATTACATCTCCAACAGGAGCCAGCGGCTTCAAGGACATCTGGAGGTAACAGAAAAGCCTGGTTGCTGTTAGCTCTGTGGTGCTGCAGCACTGTGGCACTCCTGGGTGCCTTAGAAAAGAACATAACTGGAATTTACGATACTCTGTAAAAACATAGCAAGTTTTCACACTGTAATTTTAATGATTAAAAAAAAAATTAAAAAGCTTAAGCACTTTGTGCTGCTTCTGGCTCCATGGGCTGATTGATTCTTAGCAGACAACAGGCTCTGTGCACAAACTGCTCCATGTATGGGAGGAGATTTCAGCTCAATGAACAGGAATGTGAGAGGATTTCATTCCTTCACCTACCATAAATCTACCACTGCCTTAAAGTCTGGCCTTTCTGATCCCAGGGTTGTTTGTAAACTTGCTCAGGCAGGGTATGGGGACACAGAATGAAGTCAGGATGATGAACAACAGTTTAAAATAGCAAGTCATAAGATCAAATTCAGAGCTGTTTTCAACCAGTTCATGTAAACTACACTCATCTATGGAAAAAGGACCAAGGAAGGCTGTCTGCATTACTCTGTTCAGCTCTCTCCCACTCCTGAGCTGAGTAAAGACATTTTGGCCATGATCAAGCTGTTCAAGAAACTGGTGATTCTGGAGCTTTTATCTTGCTGCTTCACCTCAGAGCACACACTGGCAGCAGGAAAGGCATGGAAGCCTTTACTGGTAAGAAACTCATGGGCAATAAGTAGCTTTCAGCTGAGAAACAAAAAATAAGAGTCACTTGGTGCACATTGCACTCTGGTAAATTATAGGCAAAATAATCTGGGCTTTTTTGCAATTGAAATTTTCTACCAACATTTTAAAAGCTTTCCTAAGATTTCAGGAGAACTCCCATTCCTGGTCACCTCTGTTTTCAAGGCATCTGTAATGAGAAAGGCTTAGCAATAGGTGAGGGAAGGAATGTCCTCCTTACTTGATAACCATGTCAGAACTCTCCTTGCTCCCACTCTCCTTCCTGCCTGCTCCCAGGGGGATCCACAGCTACAGCACTCACCTGCAACAATCCACGGAACCCTTGTGCCTGCTGGGATCTGGGCCCAAACTGCAGAGGTAAAATGGCTCAGGGAACCAATCCCTTCTCCAAAATGATCAGAGCTCTGGCCCTTATCCCTTCCTCTTGGTCCTCAGTGAGGGCCCATGAGCAATGTACTGGCCATGCAGAACAAGAAAAGTGCAATCGCCCTCAGAAATCCCATTTCTGTGCACAAAGGTGCCCAAAATTGTTTCTTTTGCAGGTAAGGCTTATTCCAAGCTCCAAATACAGTTATTTTCTATCCCCTCCTTCTGAGGCAACAGAAGTTTTATGAGTGCATCTGGTAGGAGAAGACTTCACCCCTCAGCCCAACGTTATTTTTCCATAAGAGGCAAAGAAGGGGGCAGCTGATAAGCACTTGTGGGTGTCCCCTCTAGAAGGACAGGCTCCTACCAGCTTGTGGTATCATCTGGCAGCATGGAGAGCATAGCTGGGAGAATAAAGCCCACAACACAGAGACATTTCTCTACAGAGCAAACACAATTGCTACAGTGCCCATGAAAGACTCTGGTGGCTGTGCCTGGGCACCAGCAGGAAATAGGAAAAAGGAAGAGAGGAGCTTGTCTGGAGAGATATTATGGCTGCTTTGTCCAGACCATTGGATAGGTGGGTAAAGGGCAGAGAAAAGGAGGGCACCCACAGTCCTGGACTGTAATTTGGCAGCTCTCTGAAGTGACAAACAAAATAAGCACCTTACAGAGGAGAGTACCTATAAGCTCTGCTTGTGCTACAGATGTCCCCATGTGGTCCCTAAGTCTGTGCAGGCAACTGTGTGAACTGTGCCACAGCCCACCCACAGATTGCCTGAACTGGGCTGGACCAACATTACAGAAAAAGGCATCACTCAGCTAACTCTTGTCTGGGGCTCCTGAACATCCATTGCCTCAGGAGGAGGCATCCTCAACATGTTAGAAATCATATTAAAACCAGTTTTATCCATTTCACAATGATCACTGTAGCAAATAACACCCTCTCCACTTCATTGGGAAACCAGTGCTACATACAAACTGATTTAACTCCACTGCCTTCAGTGGACTTGGCCCCAAATGGATTGTATGGCTGTAAAGACTGGATAGTTCCCACCCTGGCCTGCTGGAGGTGATCATGGTCCCATTTTTCTAGCAAGAACCTGCTGGAAGAGTTGAGATCCTTGCTAGGAGCTCACTGCAGGACAGGTGTTAGGTCAGTGTGGTCAGAAAAATAATGAGAAGAAAACAGCACCTGATTGTCATCTGATAAAACCACAAATGAACATTTGCACTCCTTTTCTTCATCCCTCAAAAAAACCCCTAAAAAACCAAAAAAACCCAACAATCCAGCCACACCCTCTAGCCACAGCAGGCTGGGGAAGGGGGAATAATTAATGAAAATCAAGTGAAACATGCACAGGAAAAGTCACTTCTGGCTGGGTATCCACAACACTCTAAGATTCCCAATGTTTATAGTGCAATTTCATTTGACCTGTGGTTGAAGACCAGTCTCCATCACTTTGTGTGATCAAGTTCTGCCGATTCCTTTGAAAGTTGTGCAAGACAAGTTTCAGCAGAGGCTAAAATACCTTAGGAACCATTCAAGTAATTAGACAGTGGCACTGGTATGGCTGAACAGTCAGACATGTCCAAAGAAACCAGACTCAAGCTGCCTTGTGAGTACCATTTGAGTCTCTAATTAGTAAATGTCTGCTCTTTTTCCCTTTTAGTGTTCAGTAACATAGAGGAAATTCACTGAACAATTGGCCATAATTCCAGCACTGACCTGGAAAATTCAAATATTTCATAGAAAATATTGATGTGTGATAACAACCCAAGCAGTCAGTGCCCAGGTGCAGGGCAGAAACTGCAGGGCATGGCCAGCCGGAGTTACAGAACGTGCTGGATTTGTGAACAAACTGATCAGCCCATTCTTTCATGAGATCTTTAAGCACCTCCTCCAGCACACTCGTGTTCAGAAGAATCATCCTCCCAAGTTAAATACAAAAATAGATCCTCCATCTTCATTCATTTAACACAGCTGACAGATGACTTCTGCTCTCCAGTTTTCTGTCCCATGTTTTCAAGGAGGGGGAGGTAGCTTTAGATCCAACAGACTGTAGGCAAAAATATTCCAGAAGATGGCAAACAAGACAAAAATGACGTAAATAGAAAGGAAGATCCACCATAAAGTCTGATCCTGGAGTCTCTGCTCATAGTTCCTCAGGATGATAACACCAAGGGTGATTCCAACCATCACCCCTCCCAGGTGGGCCATGAAGCTGGGGTGGGGGCAGGGGGGGTAAGCAGAGGGGTGGAATCGCAGCCACACGGCTCTTCCAAATTCAAAGCTCACTGGAACAGAGAATAAAAAAATGAGTTAATTGTCTAGGTTTATCCTTCCTAAGTCCATGTTGTGAGCAGCACTGCATCCCTGAGGAGACAGAGAAGGAGAAATTGCCTGGTATGGTGAGCACAGGGAAGCCGTGGCTATGTCAGGGCTGTGGCACACAGACATGAGGTCTCTCCAGTGGTCTGGGTTTGTGAGAGTGTAGATAGGTTGGGGAATATTCACCTTCTGAAATTTATACCAAAAGCATAACAAAAATGAGTTAGAATTTGAAGACAGCTCTGTGTGATGAACACACAGCTTAGTTTCCCTTATTGTGCCCCCCTGAGGATAGGGCAGGAAGAGAATTCACAGGGTGGGAATAATGCTGCTGCCACCCCAGACAGGATGTGCTCTAGGAAACCCAGGTATTATCATTATGAAAGCACTGCATGTTTGAGACTGCAGAGAGAAGATGTTTAAGCTCCTTCACAAACACCACAGGCTACAGATGCTGGCTAATGACAAATCCTTGTTTACAAAGGCTTGTGTTGAAAGCCAAAATCTGCAGTGGAGAGCAATGTGGTTCCTGCTGCCAGGAGGTCCAGCTGCAAGTTCCTACCAAAACTGCTGCAAAGTCAAAACCCTCTGAATCAGCATGAAGTATTATGACAAGGACAAACAAAACAGGACTGGCTGCACGTGTGCCAAGCACTGTGTGGTACTTACTACAGATCAAGGCAACAGCCATGCGCAGCAGTTTGAATTGGCACTTCATTCCTGACCAGTTCTGGAAAAGAGACAAGGAAAACAAAGTAATGCTGCACACAAACCTGAAGGGATATTACATTTAAATCTGTCACTTGTCAGGCAACTTCTCAGTGCATTCAAGACCTACTGTGCTTTTTCAATGCTACCTTCTGTGCCTCAGGCTCCCTGAAATTCTGCAGCTCAGATCTTTGGCAGAGCACAGAGAAACAATAAAGACTTCAATAAAAGCATGTCAAGGTAACAGTGCCATAAGAAAGCCTGAACTTAGTCTCCTCTGTCTTCAGGCTTAGTTATTAATCAATATAGTGGAATAAAAATCTCTGAATGATAATCAGAAATAACGGAGAAATATTAAAAGTCCTCCTTTTCCACTCGCACATAATTTTAAAGCAGGAAAAGAGATCATGTTTTGAGAAATTCAGATGTATGACAACATTATTATTATTTTATTATTACTATTAGGTGACTAAATGAAAATTTGCCTATTGAAGGCAGACTGAGATAACATGATAATCATGTTTGTTGTGCAAAGCTCCCTATTTGTCACACTGAAGAAATAAAAAGAATGCTTGTAAACTCCTCAGACTATCTCTAAGGACACCTGGGATGGCAAAAAATGCAACCTCCACAAAATAAGTAACTGATTTTCTCTCTCCACAGAGAGATCTAACCCAGTCAGAAAGCTCTTAGCTCATGCTGATTAATACTGTGCTGCCTCTTTCACTTTTAATTTCCATGTAGCTGCTTTGAATCCCTCCCCTCACTCTTTTCCTTGGGGGGACATGCTTTATTGCTTCCCCCTGTTGGTTATTTTATGTATTTCATTCCAATAATATTTCTTTTTCCAAGCAGGAATGTTTCCATTTCCTTTGGTTACCAGGAGGGAGCAGAAGATTCCAGAGACCCTCCCTGCCACAGTCCCTGCTGTCCCCGGCTGTGCCAGCCTGAGCTTTGCAGCCAACAGCAATGCCTTTCAGTGTGCAGGAGCATTGCATCTAGATAACAAGTGAGCACAGGGACACAAGGGGGGAAAAGAAAGCAAAAACATCCCTCCACCAGAACTGGAAAGGCAGCAAAAATATTTTTAGATGAGAAGAGAGGCAGTGGATAATGGAGAAATAAAGATGCTAAGGTAGCAGTTGCTAAATAGATTTGGCAGAGGCCAATGAGAAGTGAAATGACAGATCATTTTGTGATGTTCTAAGAAGTCAGGGAAGGTAACTGCTGAAAACTCTTCACAACCTCTGGAAAAGCCTGTTCCTCTAAAGCAGACTAAAATTTCCTCCAGTGTCCCCCTCTAACCCTGTGAATTGTGGTGTTAAAAACCCAGAGTGTGCGTTACCACCCTGAGAGACACAGGAAGCTCCCTCCTGCTGTCCTTGGCACAGTGCAGGGAACACAAATCACACTGGGAAGAACTGAATGCAGGGGTGCAATTCCCCAGCAGAAACCCTGTGCTATAGGGGCAGCCCCTCTCCTCCCCTCCTGAGCTCTGCCAGCCACTCAGCTGTCTCGTTTGGACAGCAGCCTCAGCTCACTCATGCTCTGAAAAGCTTGGAGAGGGTGAAGCAGAGCAGTTCTGCTCAGGATATCTCTCACTTCCCAGCTGTTACAGAGCTGTCTGCAGCAGCACTGAGGGTCACAGCTGGAGCCTGCTGACTCTGCTGCAGACAAGCATCAAGCACAAGGTTTTCTTTTAGGCTTGGCTCCACCACCACCACACACATATCTTCCATCACCCATATAACAGATCTGCTGTCTCTACTGCAGCCACCTCACATTATCTTTCCACTCAGACCCAGGGGAGGAGCATTATCCTCATTTTTGTGGTTATTCTGCTCTGATATTGCTGGTACAGGACACACATGAATCTTCTATCAGCAAAGCCTTTTTTGCCCAGTGTCAGCTGAGGAGTCCCCAGGGCAGCTTTGCTGGGCTTTGCCACCACCTAGCTGAGGGCTGGGGATGAACTCCTGTTTCCAGCCTTAGAAGAATGACAATGCTGGTGTTTGCTCACCTTTGTAAAGTATTTCATGAGGTGAAACAGCAAAGAAATGCATCATTAGATCACCCAGGGTTCATCTTCAGTCTGGGTTTTACAAATGGAGATAAGGAATATTCTGCACATGAATCCACTGAATGCTAAACTTCCAGAGATATTCACTAAAATTACACAGTACATCCAGACAGAAACAGGTCTGCCACTTCTGCACAGCCAGTCTGCTTTTCCAACATTTGCATGGAGAGTTGATAGCCTGGAGAACACTGATAAATCTTGGATTACCAACATCTTTAGGTTGTCCTGGCAAACTGTCAGCTATCAGGGTACCAAGCCACTGAGTGCAAGGTAATATTTCCATTCCAGAACCACAACACTGAGACAAAGACTCTTAGCTGGGGCAAGCTCTGAATGACCAACAGCTGGGTCAGGCCTTACTTCCAGCCCCTTTGGGCCACCAGACGTGGCTCCCTCTGAGGTCAGACAGTCACTCTGGTACTCACCATCACAATATTGGCCAGGTGAGCAGAGACAAGAGCATACACACCTCCAGAGGAGCCCACCACCGGCGCCCTCATGTCAGCCACTGACACTGCCAGGGACCCTGGGGGAAACAACAAGGCTTTGTGACAATTGCCCACCAAATAAACACACCCTCTCCTACCCTAGCTCCCTGCTATGGCCCGTTTGTGTTAATTGCTGCAGGTCAGGAATGCAGAAAGAGAAGGAGGGGGAAATTGATTGACTCGTGAAGCCAAATCAGTCCTGTCAAGGCAGTGACTGATTGATTCCTCTGCACCTACTTTAAAAGCAGCCAAGCAAGGCAGCAATGTGTCTTTAAACTTGTCCTGCAAAAAGGCATTTATTCCCTGATTGAAGGAACAAGGGAGCAGGAGACAGACAAACGTCTGTGTTTGTTTCTCACCTGAAGATAAAAAAGAAGTAGCTCCCGTGTTGGCAAGAAAAATATTAGCACAGGCAGAAGGAGCTGGGGACTTGTAACTTAGCACAGACCTCTGATCAAAGCACAGCCTATTACCTGTAAAACTTCAGAGTAAAACTAGTCCAAAATAACCTGGATGGAGGCAGTAGGCACATGACAGCAAAATGACAGGTCAAGGACATAAAGGCACCACTAATGACAATACAGCCAAACACAGACATTGCTTCTTCTTATCCCAGTTGGAGGCTTGGATCTGCTCAAAGCTCCTTTCATCGCTGACTTTAAGAATAATTTAAGCGATAGAGGGAAAGGCAGATTTGCTGTCACAAGGAAGGGATAATGAAGATCTTTGTGATGATTGGGAATGGGAAAAAGACATATTGGCAAATCTTGAGAGAGCCCTTGGTAGCACGGAATCTAATGAACTTCTTTGCTAATTGCCCAACTGATTCCAGGTCAAGAAAGTGCTGAGCTTCCACCAGCCAACTCTGCTGATAGCTCCCTCCTTGCTTGTATGGCCCTGAGAGTTCTCAGCTCTTACACACTGCCATTAAGGAAAAAGTTAATGAGAAATAGAGGAAGGAGTAATAAGAACTTGCAGTTAAGTCCTCAGACATTGCACTGAGCGCCTCAATTTCCATTCTTAATGTGTCTTCTTAGTAAAGCCAGACAAATGAGAAAGAACCATAAAAGTTGTGGCCCAACTACATTTTACATTTTGTCTATTCCTGATTATTTAGCAGCTGAGTAGTCTTTATATTGCCTCAGCATGAATATACCCATTTTCCTCTCTCCTGGCACGTGACAAAGAATAAAGGATGTTTCATAACTGGCTAAGATATCAGTGAAACCCTAGGGTTTGGTAGGTGTATCTGGGTAGAAAAGCTTTATATGGGAAGTTGCAAATTGGGCACCACTTTTGTTAGTGTTTGTTAAAATAACAGCCAGGGGACAGTGGAGCTGCTCTGCTAACTCCTTTCTCTGCATTAAATACCATTGATGTCTGTACCATGCCTCATCCTGTGTCCTAGTCCAATTATTCTTTCCACAGACTGTCTCCTGGAATGCAGGATTTATTGGTACCCAGTGCAGCCCATTCTGCAAAGGGTTTATCTGCTTATTATGGAAAAAGTAATTAAGTGGCTGGAAAAAACCAAACAAACACTATAAATCTTGCACAAAGGTAGTCAATCACTGAGTTCCACTGTAAAGCTCTTGGTTGTTTTCACACCCTCCTTCTGTTTTAACTAGATTTTGATCTATTGTCAGCTTCCATCACCTCCAAACTGCTGGAAATTCCAAACATAAACAAAAGCAATTCAGCACAAACTAAAAATCAATCAGACCCCATGGCTTAATAATGAAATAAATTTCCCAGATTTCTGTGCACTGCTCACAATCTACAACCAAACACTTCTTGCTTACTTAGGTTGTAGAAAGGTGACAGACAGGACAAAAGGAGGAAGAACTGCCACAGGGCCAACATGACTCCACATTCAGGAAGATCACCTAAAGCAAGGCTGTTCTAAAATAACAGGCAGTTGGTGCATTTTTATCAAGCCTCCTAAACACAGAGTCTATGGCTGCATAGAAATAGATGTCAAGTTGTACCATATTTTCTATGTCCAGCCCTGCAAAGCATTTCAATGCATAAAAGATCAGTGAATGTTCCTCTCCTAATCCCAAATATCACAAAACATTTCTCCAACTCAAAAGCCAGCACAGACCATTTTCACTGCTTCTCCACCTGGGGCATGCAGAGGTGTCACCTACCTGCCACAACTCCTGCAACGTACACAAAACTGATCCTCGCAGCTCCGTGCACCATTTCCAGAGGAACCCCAACCAAGAGCTGAAGGACAACATTGAGCCCAAGGTGTTCTATCCTGCAGCAAGGAAAAACAACAGTTGTCCTCTTTTCCAACTCTTCATCTCCTTTCTCTACCACTGAGAAAATCAAATAGCACCCAATTCACATAAATAGACTAACACTGGGAAAAACAGTGATTCCAGAAAAAAATCAGACCCAGAGTTGCAATATTTCTTCCCTCCTTGCTGCTTTTATCTTTTCCATATTCACGCAGGTCCTTTCAGCTAAAGACCTTGTACAATGTTTGGTTCTTAGTCAGACATTTGTTTCCTTTTTCTTTGCTTGAAAAAGTTAAATGACTTGTCAAAAAAAAAAGCAGCAAGATGGCAGCAGAGCCTGGAACAGAAGCTAGAAATTTGACCTGCCCTTCTCTTCTCCTCTCCTAATGATTCCACTTTTCCCTGCACACATCACACTGCCATGATGGGTTGTTAAGAACGAGGTGGATGTAGAAGTTCCAGAACTGCCAATTCCTGGTGCTGTAATGCCCCTTTACAGCATGGGTGTCTGACCCTCACCCTTTTCTGCTGTGCCTACTTCAGTGGCCAGAATGGGAAGCAGAGGGCATTTTGATCCCTGCTGAGGTGCCCAGGTGTACTCACTGATGCTCTCCCTTCACCCACCCTTGTTCCCATTACAGCCAACAGCAAAACTCCAAATCTCCTGTTGAACACACAGGAACAAGCTGGGCTGAGGGAACCCCAGCAAGCCCCACTGCCAACAGTGCAGGACCACTTGCAGCTGCAGGCAGTGTGACAGCTCAGATGTGTGTATTGGGTAGCAGATCTCCCCTGAGCTGAATCAACACCTTCAACTCAAGTTCTCTGTTGCTTTAATCAATACTACTTAACAAACCCAACCTGCCACTTTTCAAAGCTCTATACAGACATTCATCTGTAGGCTCCTCCAGTGAGCTGACACCAGCACCAGGCCCTGAGCAGGATCCTCAGCTCTCTGCTAGTGTCTGAGATTTACCCTGGGCTCACAGGACTGTGATCTCACTGAATGGTGACGTCCCACTGGAGCCAAGGGCATCCTGCTCTTTGTATGAAGAGAACCTGCTTACAAAATAGATGGATCTAAATGACACAGTGGTACCCTTAATGCAGAAGGCCAGCATCTTTTGGGGAAAAGAGAGCAAAGTACCTAATGTCTTGAAAATATACATCTTATTTTATACAAGAGAAGGGTTGCTCACAGGCAGGCACTAGCAAACTTTGGATTAAGTTATATGCATTTCCACTGTTTTGATCTTTTTTTGATCTTTTTCATGTTACCATAGCAATTTCCCATATACAGCAGAGAAAAACACTGATGGTGAGATTCAGTAATGACAGAACAGTCTCATAAATGAGAATGTAAAGTTGGACTGCAAAAAAAGTGCTAGAAATGATACTGCAGAGAACAATCCTCTCCTGATATCTTAATAAGTTTGTTTCCATTGAATTTCTCTCCAAAGATGAATCTCCCTCCTGCACAATGCACTCAGCACTGCAATTTTTCATCATGGGAACCTGCTGCATGTAACTGAGTTCCTTCATTACCTTTTCAAACCTTCTGAAGCCAGTGGGCAGGGTCAGCACTCGCTCTGATCCCGCATGCTCACAGAACGCCGGGAATTAAATTAGGAACAACCAGCAAAGGTCAAACTGAGATCACTGGGATGAGTCCAAACATCCAAGTGCCCTTTCACAGAGGGGAGGGAAGAAGCTTTGGCTGGCACACAGTCAGCATCATGAGGTGGCACCTGACATTTCCACACAAAGCACTGGGTCTTATTTTTCAAAGGAAGCTTTTGTAAGAGCTCAGCAAAGTTTATCCTGGACTCTGAAGTGACTGCTCTGATTCACAGCTGTTCTTAAAAGACTTCCCAGGAGCAATCCCATTCACTTCTCTTCCCCATCATGCTAAGAGCTTTGAAGGCACCAGAGTCAATAAGTACCCATAAAATATAATTACCCTTTGCCAGTGCTGAATGTGTCATTCTTGAAATGACAATTTCATTGATTTATTAAGGACTTTCTCCTTCCCTGGGACCAAACAAATGGGACTGAGCATCAATGCAAGTCATTAGTTATGGCAGTGATACAAATGTGTGGGCTTCAGATTATCAACGTCTGCTTTCCATGAAAACAGAAGGGCAGAATTTACAACTTTGCCTTTTCAGCCCTTGACAAAGCTCCCTCCATCAGAACCAACACACAGCCTGCACATTTTTGGAATCTTTCTAGAGGCACAGCCAGCCAAGCCTTAGCAACTGCTGCCTTCTCAAACACCTTCCAGCTGCCACTTGCTCTTCAAAAAAAGACAGAGTGCACTAAATTAGGAGCAGTCCACATTACCATTTAAAAGTCTCAGCTGGAAGCAGGGTAACAATGGACCCATGGCATTGTGTTATCCTCTCATTTGAAAATTGAGAGGAGAATGATGGGTGTCCACTAAAAGACAATATTACCTTTCCAAGATATATCTGTTTTCCTCACAAGAAAGGAGCTTAACTCAGAGAACTTAGAAATAAAGGAACATTTAGCTTAACTCCAGATACTGCAGATAAATCACAAGGTTTATTGTTCCAGTGGGACTCTCCATTTTAAAGGCTGTGTAGCTAAAGGGCTTGGAATCCATCATGACGAGTTCCCTGCTCACCACCTTCCATTGCTCCACTCTGAGTCAGCCAGAGGTGAAATAAACTGAGGGATTTTTGGCCAGTGAGTGTGAAGAATGCCAGGGAACTGCCTGCTACAAGGGTGACCTGGCACAGGTTAGGAAATCATGCCACAGAAAGGCATTCAATGCTGGGAAATTGTCCTTGTGCAGGTGTTTCTCCTCCAATGTATCCTAGAGCAATCTGTAGTTATAGAAGGGATATGGTAAAACACCACCACCATCAAAAGAAAGCCCAAATATAAATTAACTAACATTAGTTAAAATTATTCTTTCTTTTACAAGGCCACTTTTCCCCATATTTTCAGTGATGGAAATTTTCATTTCTCATTTCATGAAACCAGCCTCATGTCTAAGCCCAGCAGTCCCCCTTGCAGGATGGAATCTGTGTAATATGGGCTCTTTGCAGAGGACAGAGGCTGCCACAGCCAAAAGTTTCCTCTAAAAACTTTTCCCTACTCTTCCCTTGGGTGGAGTCTGTTTTTATCCAGGGATCTGGGGCACATTTTGTGCTCCAGGGCAATTACACACCAAGGAAGTTATTCCATGGCAGGGAAGAGACATCAGCATGTCTTCCATCAGAGATGTGGAAAAAAGGCAAAGATCAGCTTGATCTTTCTGGCCTTTCATAGAAGAACATTGAGTGATGGAAATATAGGCTTTCCATTTAAGAACAAAGGGTCCTTATGCAGTTTCAAGCTCTACACTACTGCTGAAAGGCTTTCTGCTGTCATTTTTCAATGACAGAATTAAAGAAAATTGCAATTATCTGCCAGGAATGTGTGAAGATAATGATCTGAGAAACTCTTCAGAGGGGGTAGAATGTTTTGTACAGGGATGAACTTTCCAGTGACACTTACTCATCACCATGGCATCACAAACATCACACAATTAAGTCTATTTAAATTTTGTGAGGACTAGGACAGCTGAGAAGAACAGAGTTAGAATCACCACACCTTGTATATTCTTCCCAAGTCTGCTACATACCTCCCATGGGATGAAGGAGGATTCATTTATACCATGGGATGAAGGAGGATTCATTTCATTGTGCACCTTCATTTTGCATGGACCCCACTCTGTGTCCATCTGGTCACTGGAGACTGTCAGCTCCTCAGGAACACTGAGTTTGCTCAGTGTGTACAAAATGGGAGTTCAGGCTTGACACAGCCTTCTAGGCACTAGCTCAGTCCCTGCAGAAGGGACCAACATTACTGAGTGATGACATGTCCCAGGCACAGGAATTTAACTGACTTTTCCAACACCCTGTATTTTTAAATACCAGTCCAGCATCTTTGCAGACTTGTCTTACCACCTGCACAGCTCCTTTAGTGGAACACTGGGCTTTGACCTGGTTTTAGGAAGTGCACAGTAAGAAGAAAGTGTGGTCCCAACACTGCTGGGGAGGAGAGCAGCATCTGTTAAGTTCCTTTTATTGCCTTTTCCCTTCAGAGAGTGGTGAAGGTTTGCACCTCATTGCCCACCAGTCCACAACATCTCCAGATTTTTACACACAATTTATAACTGAGTTTTTAAAATTTAATTCTGAGCTGATTCTGTCACTTCCTCTATCTCTCTGGGGAACCTGAACTGTTTGTAAGTACTCACCCTGCATGCATGAATATGTAGGTTAGGTACCTCCAAGCCTGGGCCCGAAGCTGGGGATGGTACAGCAATGCATTCTTCAGGTACAAGGGGTGGCTGACTTGCAGCACAAATCTGTCTAAGACCACTCCATTGTAAAGAAAAAAGGCAACCTAGAAGAGCAGAGAGATTAATTGGTTACCAAATGCCTTTTCTCACCAACAAGTCCCTTTTAGCTAAAATAATGGAGAAAAAGTAATATATAAAAAACTTTTCTCCCATTTGAAAGCTTCACACAGCATGAAATTCCCTGTTTTGAGGAACCTGCAACACATTGATATAACTGTATTTGTAACACACCAGCCCCTGAGTCAGAGGAGCCTGCTCCCAGTCAGCACCCTGCTATCAGTGTCATATCCTACTCTGTACTTACTTGAGCACATTACTCAGCAAATGTGCAAAGATCTCATTTGGGCAACACATGAGCAGGTCAGAATATTTTACCCAGAGGTTCCCTCCCCTCCTTTTTCTCTCCACTCACAAACAGAGGTAGCTGTACAGACATTTCTAATTCCATTGACTTGTCCATTTCTTTAGAACTGTCCTGTTTTCACTCCTCAAACAGTTTTGCTCTCATTTCCCAATCTGTGTAATCCCATCTACAGATTGTTCCAGTGACAGGATCACAGTCCCCACTTAAACACACACACTCCAACAGGCAACCAAAATGGCCACTGGCTTCATGTCTGTCCTTGTCCAGGTGTGAACGAGTCCCTCTCTGTGGTGGTGCTCACAGGGGTCTTAGGATGAGGGAAGAGACGAGGATCTGACTCCATGTTTCAGAAGGTTTGATTTATTATTTTATAATATATATTATACTAAAACTATATTAAAAGAATAGAAGAAAGGATTTCATCAGAAGGCTGGCTAAGAATAGAAATTGAATGATAACAAAGGCTTGTGACTGACTGAGACAGTCGGGACAGCTGGACTGTGATTGGCCATTAATTAGAAACAACTACATGAGACTAATCACAGATTTATTTGTTGCATTCCACAGCAGCAGATAACCATTGTTTACATTTTGTTCCTGAGGCCTCTCAGCTTCTCAGGAGGAAAAATCCTAAGGAAAGGATTTTTCAGAAAATACCATGGGTGCACCTCTCCAACCCTGGCTGTGCCCCAGCAGGGCCTTGGGCAGTGTGGGGAGCTCCCAGGGAGGTACTTGCCTCCACGATGGTGATGGTGATCATGAACCAGGGCGGGGGGCAGCAGGTGTAGCTGTCGTAGTACCACTTGCGGTCGATCTCCCGCGGGAGGGTCTCGTAGGCCACGTGCCGGATCAGCCTCTGCGAGAGGCTCAGCCCCGTCTCCTCCAGCAGGGCCTTGCTGCACAGCCTCCTGTTCCCCTGCAGGATGGCCTGGCGGAAACTGTTGGACCTCTTGTTGCTCATCTGGGTAAAAGGGAACAGAAGAAACCATGAGTACAGGCCTGGCACAGTCACCAGGGAGAACAGTGCCAGTTTGGCAGCACCAGATCCAGGCAGGCAGGAAAGCCACCAGCAGGCTGAGCTCTAGGAACCAAGACTTGGGACAAAGACAGGGTGACCTGCTTGGGGTGCAAGGAAAACGAGTACCACAGTTTACCATTGTAATGTCAATAAATGAGGTCAGGGCAGAAATCTGGCAAGGCAGAGCAGAGGCTGCTGATGCACCTGGCTGAGCTCTATGGACCATTCTCCAGCCTTCCATGCACTGTCTTCACCATCAGTTATCACAATCCATATTCCTGTGTCCTCCTTCCCTCTGCTCCCTCTGCTCTATCAAACTTCCCTGCAGTGTCGGGGCAGGAAATTTCTCAAATGTAGCAGCAGGCACTTTCAGAGCACATCTAACCCTTGGGGCAGGAGTTAGCTCTGGGCAAAGAAAATTATCTCTTTGTGTAAAACAAAACTGCCTGAGCAACAGCAACAAACAACAAATTAATCGCCTGTACAGGCTGTCTTAGCTCCTGTAAGCTTGCAAGCCTTTACAAGGCTTCTTTTATAAGTTATCCTCAGTGGGGGCAGGCTCTGAGATGGCACAGGCTTACAGCTAATTTGTATATGCATTATCACCTCACATGCATAGATTTAGCTATCTTTCTGAGCATACACTTTACCAGTTTGGATGCATAATTAAAGCAATTGCATTTGCAAATTAGGCAGATGGAATCTTATGCTTAGCCATCTGGGGGTGGAGGAACAAACCAGGTCTGAAAGAGCTTGCTCCAAGATTTGTATAATTGTTAATTAGCCCTGATGTCAAACAAACCTGCTGCATTAGAGCCACTGTCTGTACTGGCTGAATGTTTGTCAGGGAGCTCCAAAGGCTCAGTGTGTACACAGGCTGCTGCAGGGGGATCTTCCACTGAGCAAACATGACAGCCTGGTCCTTCTGAGAGAGCTGCTAACTGCTCTCAAAGCACATCCAGCCTCCCAGAACCAAGCAAGGCAAGACACTCAGCAGCAGTTGTCTTGGATCTTGCTGGTTTCAGCTGATATCCCAAAGCCAGCAAAGCCCAGAGCTTGTGCTCTCAGTGCCCAGGCAGTCAGGGAATTGCTCCAAGCTGGACCAAGCTGCTTAAACACAGTAATCACTGCAGGGAGCCACCTCCTGTTAATCACTGGGGGAAGGCAAGGGGCCATCTGAGGTGATGGCACTGCGACCTGCTCTGCCCATCCCTCCTTAGCCTTCGTTTGTAGCCTGTCCCTCCAACACAGAAGAGCACTGACCTCCAATTGATGTTCTTATACTTCTTTTAAACTGAGGAAAAATGTGTTGCTGTTGTTCTCTTTGAGTTGTTTCAGTGAGAAGATGTTTTACCCTAACAACTCTCTCCATTGTGATATTTCTCCTTTGCTCTCTCTTTCCTTCATTGATTTAGAAAACACTTGAAAAAGAACTTTTCTTGTAAAAAAAGCAGAAAAACAAAGAAGAAAAAAAATGTCCACAGAGTCTCTCTCTCAGTCTTCTCATGTCTATCATCCAAAGATCTGTATCTACAACTAGGGAAGATGAGGGGGAAAAATTGTTGAAATTGTTGTGGTCCTCTGTTGCATTAAGGAAGCCTGTTCATACTGAAAGATAATATTTTCACAGAGAAATATCCAACAGGTACAAGGCTTCTCTTAGCATGTGTGAGATGCCTTTTGCTAGGTAAAAGATGTATCTCTGTTTCAAAGATACTTTGAGCCACCTAATGACCTCTCTGTGCCCACAGAAGAAAGCTTAATTCCAGGTTAGTTCAGAACAGCCTTTTAGAGATGTTCTGCATGTGCTCCCTCACAAAGTTCATTCTTTCCCTCTGGCTTTGCCCCTCTTATGGACACGAATAAATTCAGACTGAAACTATAAAATTGCCTGAAGATGCCAGACAGTTGACTGGAGCTGCTGATCTGCTTATTCCAATTATAGTGATAAATGGGATTTCCTGCCTACCACAAAACAGTCAGTGCTTTTCCCTGTTGCAGCACTTCAGTGGAAAAGATAATAATTTCCAGACTCAAGGAAAATCATCATTTCAGCATCAAGAAGGGCTGGCCACCCTCTGTAGATGATCACCTCATCAGTGCAGAGATTGCCAAGGGAGATGGGCAGGAAACTCCAAAGCTGCTATGTCCATGCTTAGGATCATATCAAAGATTTCTATGCTATGCTAAAGATTTCTGTTGAGCAGAGGATCCTAAGGGAGGCACCCTGAACTCCTCTGTTACTGTTACAAGGGACTGGCTCTGTTCAGTCACCTGAACTCAGCACAACCCCATCAGTCCAGTGTCCTCTCTGCAATAATGCTTGTGCTGCCCATGGAGCCCAGAAAACAGCCAGGGCACTGCAAATGCATCACCATGACATTTCTGAAGATCCTCCTCAATAGAACAAAACAAAACAGGGAAAGATCTTCTTAGATTTAAGAGGAAAATATTGCAGGATCATTGTAGATGACCAAAGCCTCCGCTGGCTCTTTTGAGGAGGTAGGAAACTTGTCCACTGTTCAGCAGAAAGCTCTGCCTCCCTTCTTCCAGAGAGGAAGATAAATCACAGGACCTTGCACACCCTACACAGAAGCTAACATGGAAGGGACATAAAAACATTTGCCAGACCATCTTTAGAGCAAAGGATATGGAGAGAAGGTCCAGGTTCCCTCTACATGCTGCAGTCTTGGTGTAGTTTTGCACCCCACTGAGGCAGGGACACAGTGTCAGGAGTGTGTCAGGCATGGTGAAAAGCCCCCACAATCCCTCAAGATGTGGATGAGTGGATTTACTGAGCCCTTGTTGAAATCAGACGTCTCAGGAAGGAGGCATCCTGCTGGTCCCCACCTGCACACATTGCCATGGCACCAAGGAGGAGGTGATTCCAACGAGACAGCACAGCTGACTGCCAGGGCTCACACACAGCAATCCTGGCCCCACTCACAGGGCCTTTGGATCAAGCTAGGAGGAGATGGGCATGAGGAGGGACAGAGGATTAAGTCAGTGTTGCTGCTCTCACCAGTTCTTGATGAGAAGTCTATTTTGTTCCTCAGACTGACTTTGGAAGACTCAAATCTTCCCAAATAGAATCTCGCATATGGTCACAATTTGCTGACTGGATTTTGGAATTACATAATATTGGTATTTATGAGCCAAGTGTTTAATCATCAGCTGAAAGAACACTGGGCCCATTGTTGGCCTGCACATTATCATGGCTCCAGGAGCCCAGGGCAGCCCACCCCACTTCTCTTCATGCAATCGATCTAGGACTTCTTTAATGAGTGTGATATTAAAGCTGCAAGCAGATGGGTACAGCAAACAGTATGTGGAGAGAGAAGATAGCAGTGGGGAACAACACATTCCCTTAGTCCTTCCTGCCTGCAAAATGGTGTTCTGCAGAGAGAAATTTCCCTTGCAGAAGAGCCAGGCTGAGCTGACTGGTACCCAGATGGTGCCATCTCTGCCCTTTGGCACCACCCTACCAAAACAAACCAAGGCTGAGGGCTGGAGCTCAGCTCAAGGGCTGGGTCTGATACCTCTGTGCAAATGGAACATTTTTTCCTACTTAGATCTGAACCTGTCTTCAACACGGAAAACATCAATATTTAGGATGTCAAGAGTAGAACAGTGACAAACTTTGATGAAGTACAAAGCCCTGCTTTTGTTTAGCATACATGGCACTCAAAAATTACTCAGGGATAATCTGCAACTTGCAAAGGAAGTGGTCCATCCCCACTGGCAGACCAATTTCTCTGTCTTCCTTGGATATCTGTAGTACTGTGGCTACCTCAGATAATCAATAGCCAAGGCATGTAGTATTTCCCCATCTCCAGTTTCAGGGCTTGTGTGGGGCACAGCACCCTTTTTATGGTTTTCTTCAGCCTCCCTCAGGAGGTTTGGAAAACATGGATTTCTGCCGATGACGTATTGGCATCTTTGAGACTGGTCTCGAGCTATTTTTAAACACATGCAGCTCTGTGACAGGCAATGCATTCAGCTCTCCAGCTCTGATCCTCCAAGACACAGAACATTAAATCAGAAGTTAGCACAAGCTTTTTAAAAGCCTCTGCCAGCTCCAGTTTTATAACCCACTTTGCTTACAAATGCAACCTCTCCAATCAATTTTGCTTTCAAGATTCACATTTATTTCCTTCCCTCTGCCCACACTTCTACAAAATGCTAATGTGGGTAGAGACAGCTTTCCCCAAAATGCATATCTCAGCATTAAGTTCATCTGTCACAGATGTTCACATCCTCTGAGCCAACCTGGTAGCACTTTCCCAAATAGTATCAAAGGGAAAAAAACCTGAATACCAAATACCAACATTCTGATCTGGTGGGACCAAGCAGTGGTTTACTCAAGGGATTCAAAGAAAGAGGCAGAAGAGACAAAATAAATTATCCCTGCTCAAGGTTTTGCCTGATTCCTATTAAATGTGCCAGGCTTAGGCCTTCCAGCAGAAAAGGTAAAACACTTTCAAATTGCAAGGTTACTTGAAAGAACATTGCTTGCAGGACAAGACTATACATTGTGGTTCAAATAACATTGCTACACAGTGCTTCAAAAATGTGCCTTGTTCACACTAAAAATGAGGTAGAATTAGCCTGTCTCTAGAAGCCAGCAAGGCCAGGGAAAGCAAAGCAGGTAGTGATTCTTGATCTGGAAAATAAAGGACGTGCATTTAATTAGTTAATATATTTTGCCCATTATTGAGATATTACATCAACTTCAAGATACTACAAAGCCACAGCTAAACATTTCTGTTGGAAGCAGCAGTGCTTTGTTTTCCCAAGTCACATGAACTCTGTTTTAGAGCTTACTACTTACTGCAAGCTTTATTACAGCTCACGGGATATTATGTGAAGTAACAGCAACTGCTGTTCAGCAAGAATCCCAGCAAACAATATCTCAAGGATAATTAACTCCTGGCTTGTCCCTTCTCTGAAAGTAGCAAAGTTAGTTAAACACCTTGGTTCTCTATCTCCTGCTGTGGCCCATGCTGCTCACAGCCAGAATTTTCTCTGTGCATCTCTTTTCACAATGCTGCAAAGCAACCAGAGAGCACAGATGCACAAGATGTCTCCACTTGTACAGGAAACACTTTTGTTACTCTGCACTGTCTCAGACACAGCATAAGAAATCCCATCTGAAACTCCTTTCTGCCATTACTACAAACCACAGTGCAGAAACAGAAATGGATATGATTGCAGCATTGTGTTTTACAACTACATGAGCTGAATTTCACACACACAGGAGAAGTAATTTCCAATGAGCTGCCTATCTGATCTTTTTGAGCCTTTTCTGTTTGCAGATCACACCAGGAGTTTTCATCTTCCTTGAATTTATTCATTTCTCAATTTATTTCCCGAGTGCTTTCTGGGGTCTAGTGTCATATTTTAAAACTTTCAATTTCAGAAATTTAAGTTGCTTTGCTGAGAGCAGGCATACACGTGGATGCTGCTATTAAGGTGAGAAGAGCTATAATTACATTTTTGATGTATCTAGAAGTTCACAAAACATTTTGGACATCAGAGGATAACACAGCTTTGCTCAATAGCAGTCCTTTAGCTGGGGATCACAGTGCCTGAGAGAGCAGGCAGAGATCTTGGTGCTCATAATGATGCTGGAGAAAAGGAAAATCATACATACAGAGAGCCTTGCTTGTAAAGCCTCTGGTTTAGTGAAAGGTCAGCCTTTCCATCCCCACACCCAGCAACATCATTTTTGGCAGCAGATCAGTTCTTGCTAAGCTACTGAAACAGACAAATTAACCTGAGCATAAAGCAGAGAGAGCTAATGATCATCAAGCACAAACATGCACCTAAACACCACCACACCGAGGGCTGACAGCTAGGAGGTGAAGGAAATCCCTAATTTCACAGTGATTCTGCATCAAATGTGCTGCTTCTTTCCATCAGGAAGTTCAAAAGAAAGTTCAGAAGGAGCCCTAAAAAAAGTTTGGATGCTGGAAATCAATAGAAACTAGAGGAGAAGTGAGAAAAGAGATGTCATTTGTAAGTAGTTTAATGTTCTGGCATTTGCATTGCCTATTGATTAGAAAGTGCAAAAAATGCAGACAAGGATAGAGGGGCTGGTGACAGGAAAATCAATGGCTTCTTTATAGGAGTCATTCAATAGTAGTGAAGGAAATTTGCTGTTTTGCAAAAACCCCATCACCTGGGTGTGAGCTGGCACAGCCTCCTGTTCCCAAAGGGGGAGAATGTCCAAGCATTTCAGCTCCCACCCACCTCTCATTAGTGCGTGCTGCTCCTGAGCCCTGTGGAGCAAGGAGAGAGAAAAAAGCCCAGCTCTATTCCTGAGCCTGTTGCCAATGTGTTGGCTGGCCCTAGGCCATCATTTCTGTAAAAGAAATTCGATGATGCCTCTTCCTGCTACCTAAGGGTTGTGCAGCCCAATTAGCGAACGCTTGCACAGTACTTTGAATCTCCCCAACTGTGGAACAAGCAGCTGTTACTATAAATACTCTGCTGAGCACTGAGGACCACACTGTTTGTTATGCTGGAGCTGAGGAAAACCTCACACTGTGTAATCTGTTAGAGAGTTGCTGCATTTATTCTACTGTGTACCTAGACACGGGCAAGGGGCTTACAAGACTGCCTGGTTAGATCCAGCAGGTTTATGTCATTCCAGCAAAGTCACTTCACCTTGACACTGCCCACAGCCTGATGGAGGTCATGACCTGGGTCCTTGACAGCTGGGCCATGTTCTCACACTTCTCTGATAATTGTGAAAACAGGACCTATGCAGGACTCTTTCTAAACCAAGAACATGTGCATGAGTGACCATGACAAATAAAGGGATCAAATCCCACACTGTCTGCAGAACACACAGGGATACAAATTACTGTACTCAGCAACAAGGACACATCCAGCTTTCCACAGAAACCTCAGAGATGTCACCAACTCCCATTCCTCTTTGACTTTGTCACCCAGGCTTATATTAATATTGCATTAAATCTGGGATTCAGGTGTTCAATGACAGAGTAAGAACAAGGCAAAGCCTCTGAATGGCCAGTGTCCAAGATACATTGCGAACAACATTTCTAAGCCATCCTGGGCACCTGACAACACGTCTGCAATTGTGTTGACTCAACAAACTGCCTTGACAAGAAACAGAGCGATCCCTTCACTAATTGATTCATTAGTAGAGATAGAGAGGCATCCAGATCATGACTCATGCACTCTGAGACACCTCACCTGGCATAAAATGAACGGGACCTAGAAACAATTTATCCCTGGTGCTGTTGATGCCTACAGCAGTGCAATATGACTCCACCCAGCATGTCAACACAAAGTTATCTATACATTTTTGTCTGGAAGTGGTGAAATCTCTAGATAAAACAGGAGACATCCAGACTGACAACCCTTTGCTTGCAAACAAATGGCTCATTATAGCAGCTAGCAAATGATACTGAGAGCAAAAACTTCCAAAGTAGCAGCAGCCATTGCTTCATGATATTACTACAGTTCCCACAGTTCCTTCCCGTGCAAATTTGTTTCCCTGGAAAAATCAGAAGCAATTTGACTCTTGCTGAAGCAAGTCCATGCAGAATATGATGCAGCAAACACTGGTGTTAATAAAGGGAGGGAAAGAGACACTGTGCCTCAACAGCCCATGTTTTAAGCAGAGCCAAGGACTGACAGGCCAGAGCACTCACCAGGTTGACGAAGTCCTGGTAGCAGATCCTCCCCTCGGAGTTGCTGTCTGCCAGGGCCAGCAGCACCTCCAGCTTGTGGGGGTCCAGCTCCGAGCCGTGCCTCTGGAGGAGCGAGCGGAACTTCTCGGTGCTGATGTAGCCAGTGTTGTCAGGATCAAACTGGGACAGGAGGGGAGAGAGCCACAATTAACAACCCCATGTTACACACAACTCTGTCCTCCTATGCATTCATCACCCACTGCAAACCCACAGGGACCCAGGGGCTGCTCCAGGCTTTGGTGACACTGCCCTGCTGCAGAGAGGGGTGAGTCCAGGCATCATCATCCATCCAAGCTTCAACTACATCAGCTCCCTTCACCTTCCTGCCCTCTGCATCATCATTTCTCTTGTCTGTTTTTTATATCTCTTTCTAGCTGGAGCATCAAGCAAACCAGAGATACAGTTTGTGAGATAAAATGCACTGAAAACAGTTTTACTGCACTATTTCCTAACACAATTGCACAACAGGAATATGCCACCCCTCCTCAAGCCCCTTCTATGCTCAGTGTTTCTGACAGTCACCTTTCCAGATCATCTCTACAGATGCCTTCACTATGGTAAGTGCTTTCACTGCTGAAGAGCTATTTCAAGACAGTTGGGAAAGAAAATCTTCGGACAGGAAGCAAAGCAGATGAACACCATGTCAAACTAAAAGTGACAAAGCAGCCACATGCCATTTTGAGAATGTAAAGCAGAGTCATTAGAAGGAAAGTCCCAGGTGGGACCTGGAGTGAATCCCACTCTGACCCAAAACATCACTGTTTTCCCTGAGCCTAAGTGGCTAATCTAGACATGCCACTGATGAAAAGAGACACCTTTACAAGGCTGTCCAAACTAATGACTGCTCCAGTGGCCTCTAGGGCACTCTGTGAGGGGCTGCCAGCTCACAGGGCACAGCCTCAGCTGACAAAGGCAGTGCTGGCACCACTCCAAACACCTTTCTGATGATCTTGGAACACGAGTGGCTGCAAGCTGCCAGAGCAGCCTGCACTAGCCCTGGTGCAGTCTGATCTCTACCAGTTCTCTGTTGCTGGGAGATTTTGCCTTTGATTTCCCAAACTTGGCCGTGAGGACCCTGGTGCTCGCTGGCCTCCTTTTGTAGATAATGATATCAGGCTTGTTGGCTGGATTGAATGGCTGTCAGGGGGCAGGGTGGTCAGGAGGGAGTCTTTTCATGGAAACATTTGGGACATAATAGGCCTTGGCAGAGCCAGAAAGGTCCTATCAATCCTCACTCTTTCCTAATGGAGAACAAAAGTTGTACAGGCGCTGGGCCTTCGATCAGACACAGTGGAGGGAAGTGCCTTGGCAAGGGAGGGGTAGGAAGGAGGATGTGGCAGAGGATGCAGCCTGGCAGCAGCAGGGCTGGCACGGCTCTGCAGTGAGCAGAACAACTATAAAACAGAGCAGCCTCGGGCATGGCTGCTTGTTCAGAGGCTGTAGTGCCCATGTGTGAGGATCTGGCTCCATCTCCGCCTGGCCTGAACCCCTTTGTCCCTCTGCTCTGCTCTCCCCAGCTGCTTGGCTGAGAAGGAGCTGTCTAACCTGAGGAGGGCAGGTCACAGCTCCTTGCTGGAGTAGGACTATCTCCCTTTGGCCAAAGCAGCAGCCCCTCAGTGAAGAAGCCGCTGGGGATTACACAAAACAAAATAAACCAAGTGACCTGCGGACAGTCAGAACTGGGCACTCTCCTGTTCTCTGTCAAAGGTTGTCCTGCCCTTGTGAGGTGGCCTGGAAGTACCTCCCTGACAGATGGCACCCAGAGCCAAAGGTGGATTTCATCAGCTGTTTACTGTTAAACAAAGGCTTAATATTAATCCCTGGAGAAGTTTAGCTCCTCTACTCTGTCCCACTCTGATGCTTTGAGTTAACAGATTAAGCTCTAAAACCAGCCCCAAAAGTCAGGGCTTCTGCACTCAGGCTCAGCTCTGGTGAGTTTGGGCTCTTGCTGTGACTCTCAGGCCAGCCTGTTTGTGGTGCACAATCCCAGCCACACCTACTCAGGAAATAAAGTATTATTAGCACAATACCTGGGATGACCTTTCTCAAGGGGAATTTGTAGGAGCTGTGAGATGAGTCATTCAGTGAATGGATCTAAGACCTGCAGCCCCATGGATACTGCTCTGTTCATCCCTGTTTCTCAAAAACATTTGACCTAACCAACATCTTACTTAACTGCACCACTTCAACTATGTCTTGATATTTAAAATATCAGAACCTAGCTTGTCTAGGATAAAACCATTTGCTCCTTGAAGGCTTAAGTACCTCTCTACTTTGAGGGCAGGGTCAGCACCCAACGTGTGGGACTCTCCCCATGCTGTGTGGTCACTGACTTTGCAGCAAGACCAAGGGCTGCAGCCCCAGGGAACATGGCTATTCCTTCAAAGGGCAGATGAGATACAGAGCTGCAGCACACAGGCCTCCAGAGAACAAAAGAGCTGCTGAGATCACAAACCATTTTCCCAGATTTTGTTCTGCTTTCAAGCCTTCCAAAAAGAAACATTTTGTAACCAAGAACAGAAATTACACAACAGCTTCAGAGCTTCAACCCAGCCCACAAGGACACACTAATGAGTTCAGGCTCACTAGTGCTGGAGCTGATGCATCCTCTCACTCAGGATGTTGTTGTGACTGCTGCCTTCCAAAGGCACAGCTGAAGCTGTAGCTGTCTGGTGGCTACAAGTGAATCTGCTTCTTTCTCTCACCAACAGGCACCAGCACTCCTCCTTCAGCTCACTGAAGTCTTGCTGTTTGTTCCACAAAAGTCAAAGCAGTGGCAGAAGGTGGCTGGTGTTTTCTGTAATGTAATTTGGCTATCGAGTCTCTTCTCCTCTTCCATGTTATTATATATAATTATTTTTGGCACCATGTTAATGATAATAATTAGAAATAAGTGTGAAGTAAAACAGTGGATCTGAACAATGTGAGAGTAAGAGATGAACAATGAGCAACTGGCATCTGAACTCAAATACCTCAGAGCAGGGCTAGAGCACAGGCTCTGCAACCTGGAGCAGAATGTTTTACTGTCAACCTCAGCTGTAAAGAAGTCCTCTTATTTATGTTTAAACAAAATTTTAATTGTGCAACATTTCTCCATAAAAAGCATGTAAACATTTCATCTGTCACCACTCAAAATCCACACCAATACTTCAAACTGCTTCAAGCCCTGTTTCTGATATCACAGCTATCCACAAAAATCAAGGGGTTGGTTGAGCAGGTCCTGCATATCCTATGTCCCTACACAAGGCAAATCAGAGAATCACAGAATGTGCTGAGTTAGAATGGACCCATTAGGATCATTGAGTCCTCCATGCTCCATCCAGCTCCTGCCCCTATGCAGGACAGCCAAGAATCCCATCATGTGCCCAGGAGTGTTGTCCAAACATTTCCTGAACTCAGACAGGCTTGGTGCTGTGACCACAGCCCTGGGGAGCCTGTTCCAGTGCACAGCCACCCTCAGATACTCAACCCAGACCTCTCCCTCACTCAGCTCTAGCTGTTTCCTTGGCTCCTGTCGCTGGTCATACAAGCAAAGAGATCAGAACCTGCCCCTCATGTGGATGTTGAAGACCACAGTGAGGTCTCTCCCCAGGCTCCTCCAGGCCAAACAAACCAAGTGACCTCAGCCACTCCTCACACGGCTTCCCCTCAAGACCCTGCATCATCCTCATGGCCCCCTTTGGACACTTTTTAACAGCTTCATGTCTTTTTCACAATATCATGCCCAAAACTACACACAGCAGTCCAGGTGACGCTGCACCAGCGCAAAAACGTGTGACAGCAGACTCAAAACACTCAGCTCCATCAATTATAAAAGAGAAAACTGACCTTTGCAAGCCGCTTCATGCATTTATCCATGGTGATCTCCTCTGGGGCCAAACACCCCCCAAGCCCAGGCGAGCACCAGGATCTCACCCGAGGCCAGGCAGTGCCTGCAGGCAGCAGCAGGGCCGTGCTGAGCCTGCTCAGCCCCACGGGGAGCAAAGCTCCCCCAGCACAGGCACCTTCCCTCAGCACAGCTCCTTCTGCCTGGGCAGGATCTCGGGCAGGCAAGTGATCAGGGATGAGGACGCCGTTTGCCCCCCCTCGTGCCCCCAGACAATGGGACACTAACGGCAATTTCATGCAAGGTTTCATCCGCATTTCAATGACAATCACCCTTAACTCCCCTGATCCTCAACCAGGCTCTTAAGCAAAAATGTAAATATGTTAATGACCGTAGCAGCCATCTGACCCAGGATCTTAATTCCCTGGCCCAAAACAATCTGTTTTTCTCCTGTTTCTTCCTTATATTAGAGAAGACACACCACAAACTAAAGGTTTCCCAGCAAAGCTAAAAGACAAAAGTAAGGTGAGGGGACCTCACAAAATGTGATGAAAATAGAAATTCAGTTGAGGAAGGAAAATGAAATCTCAAATTGTTCCTCTTCTTTAATTAAAGACACATCAGCCACGGTTGAGTGAGCAAGTAGGGTGGAGGCTGGTGCTGCAGACAGACAATGAGTATCTTGGGAAAACTGAGACATTTCAGAGTGCAGGCAGCTGCTCCTCTCCCCATGGCAAACAGCCCTCAAGGCCATGGGGGCAGCTGGAGAGTCAACAGCTGAGCTGGGCACAACAGCAGGATCCTTGGCTGGCTTTAGGATTGCAGGAACAGTTTGCTACCACCCATAGTTTCCTCATTGAAGGGCTTTGTCTAAACGTCACCAAAGCCACAGTTGTCTTTCCAGTGGGCGAGGCTCCAAGCAACTTCATCTAATTTGGAAATCAGCCTTGAGTTAGACCAATTCCTTGAAATCTGAGTCATTCTGAGGTCCAGTGGTGTCTTCACTTTCGGCCTGGCAGTGTCAGGCCTCCTGGCACCGACCCCAGCTCTGCTCCAGACTAGGAGATTCTGCAAAGAACTTGCCCTGAGCTTCAGCTTCTCCTCCTATTATATAGAAATGACAACTCCTGATTCATTTCCCACCAGAAAGGAGCTCTCAATAGCTGTCCTATTTCTTATTTACATGTAGGTCCTTTTCCACTGGAAAGTGGAAATTGCATGCAGCATCTTTTCATCTTCAAGGATTTCAGAAACCACTCTGAGCTTTGCTGGCTGGAACTCAGGTGGCACAGTCTCTGCAGTCTAGGAATACTTAATGATCCTGCTTTCTCTTCCAAAGGAGAGAAGTGCATGGGAGAAATCCTGATCCAACAGAGAGGAAGGGCAGTCAGAGGTAAATGCATATCCCACCACCCTGAAATCCAGCTTCCCACCATTTAAAGTCACCTCATCTGAGTTGCCTGAGCACACATGGTAAGCCATTAGTGCTGGCTCCAGTGACGCACAGCCACCTCCCCTGTAAATAATGAATTTACTCACCACTGCCCAGACAATATAAAGTGATTAAGGGCTGTCCAGCAGTACTTTTAGGGCATGTTAGATTGCTTTGACCTGAGGTGAACCCGAGGGCTGGAAACATCACCCAGCTCTCAAAAGCCAGATTGCTTTTAAGCACAGAGCATAGTCCCTCCCCAAGCAGTGTTCCCAGAAACACCTGCTCCTCGGGAAAGATGCAGTGAGAGCACAGGGCTGCCCAGCTCAGCTCTCAGCTAGGCCAGGAGGCATCCCAGAGAAGAGGGCCTGGATTTGATTACCTGGATTTGGGTGTCTCTGCATGTAGCACATGGCAAAGTTGAGATAAATGGGGCTGGTATAAGATTCTCTTTTCCCTGAACAGCAGAATAGCCTGAAAGACCAGGCTCATGAGCTAGTTGGCCAATCTACAGAGGCATTTCTGTTCTAATCTATTTCTCCTACTGTCTTAAGCATAAAGACAAGAAAGGGACCTACATTACTACCATCTGTTGTTACCTTCTGCAGAAGCACTTCATCTAAACAGACAGTAGAAGCACAGATTCAACAAGAATGAGAGAATCAAAAGATTCTCTCAGGAGTGTGCCACTACTCAGTTCTGAGGCAGACTGGAGAGAGGGCTTGGAGCCAGATTTGATTTTTCGTTTTGCCAAGATTGCTGGAGTGAGCCCGCAGACTTTTGTGGTGTTGTGACCTCCCCACCTACAGGGCACAGGCACCACACCTGTGTTTGTGTGATCCAGCACAGCGAGGGCTGGGCAGAACTTAGAGCTGCAGTGGCTGGAGGATGGCTGCAATGGCAAAAGGCAATGGCCAAGCCACCAGGCCAAGCAGCACAGGGACGCTGTGAACAGAGATGGCTTCTGGGGAGGTGTCAGGTGCAGGAAACGATCAGACTTCCCAAAGCCAGTGACAGCTGGACACCACACTGAACTTCTTGACTCTACAGAGTTCTGCATAACCTGGTCCATAACCACCATAGGCCAAGCAAATCCTACACTTGGAGACCCCGGTAATTTCTGACCCACAGCCTGCGGGGGAAGCCTACCATGCTCAGCCATATACTCAAATTCATGTTTCTGACTCCATGCTCATTTTTAACACAACTCTCTTCCTTATCCATCCTCTGCCTGTGGGTTTCTTGCTGCAAGTCCTTGCTAAGACAGGACAGAGCTGAGAGGTGCTCACAGGACCCACTGAGTGGGTTTTCAGTCCTCGGCCACCTCGACATCCCACCACTCTGAGCAACCCCTCTGCCTCTCTCCAAATCAGCCTCCTGGCAGAATACTTCCAGAAACAAGCCTCTAGTCTCAGCTGGGGAATTACAGACAGTGTTCAAGCCACCCAGAACTAAATTATTCAAAATACACCACTGTGCTGGCTTTGAAACCAGAGCTGCTCCCCAGAAAGAAGCCAGGGTAAATAAAAGCTCCATTACCAGCATCACTGACAGGGAAGGAGATGCAGCACTGAAAGTGAGGGAGATAATTACATGATTAACGAGACAGTATGGGTGGCAGGAGATGCCCTCCATTACGCCACAAGGCCTAATGCAAAGAGACATGTTTATAGACTGAGCCTTCTCCAGCTCTGCTTCTTCCTGTTTTATTATTTATGGCAGTGCATTAAGGCTACTAGAAAGAAGCTGAGGCATTCTAAAAAGTCACAGGTGAGGTTTTTTTTAGGTGAAAATATTCTTTTTAATCTTGATCCAGCACTGACCATGCTGCACGTTCCTACATGGGCAGTTGTCTCAGCTGCAGTAACAGGCTGGGCAGGCAGTGACCCAGACAGGTGAGTCACACATCCAACAGCACCAGCCCAATCATTCCCAAGATTGTGGACAAGATTAAGCCAACAAGAGACCACCTAGTGATTGGTGTGACCAAACTCACATGAACAGTTGAAATACTTTCTTAAATCCTGAGGCAAGGGGTTTATAACTTTGCAGAACTGCTTGTCAGCACTGGCCCCAACATTTTTAATGTACGAATGCCCAATCTCTTGCTCTCCCTTTTGAATTCCTCCAGGTTTTAGGCCTCCACAATCTCCTGAAGCAATGAGTTCTGCATTTAGATAAAATAAACTCCACTTTTCATCGGATGGTGTAAGGCATTAAATATCAAAAGCTGAAAACAGCAATATCCTTAGTATCATAAGACACGTGATATTCTCATTCACCACCACATAATTATTGTTTAGGTGGTTTTAGACATATCTGACTGGAAAATCTCAAAATTCTCTATTAATATTAATTAAATCTCTCAGGGCTTCTACATGATGAGGGAATGTAATATGTAAGTTACTTCATTCAGATCCAAAATGCAACACACTCTGGGTGAGATGCTGCATTGATTTGCATTACATAACTCACCAGAAGACATAAGCATGCACAGTCAATCTCACAGCTGGGAGACAGGCTCTAATCACTACTGCTACAAAAAAAAGCTAAAAAAGAAAAACCCAAAGCAAACCAGAAACTGACACACAACAGTGAGAAGAACTGTTCAGGGCTGTATTTCACACCAAGCTCCTGCAGTCGATCCCTGCTTACCCCTGGGTCAACTACTGATACATAAGATTTCTGTAAAATTCACTGCTATAGATAATGTCTCCTGTCACAGCTGCATCTATGCTAGTACAGTCTAGCATATGAGTCTGTGAGTCTTCTCATTCAAAACAGGTTTTTGGGCTGATATTATATGGAAAAAGTTGCATAGGTGATATCAGTGTGAAAGAGTCAGGGGAGTTGAAATGTTTCTGGTTTTTATGTGGACAAAAGGCCAATGAATAGTCTCTATCACATGATGATGATGATGCACTTTCTGTCCCAGCAGTAACTCTGGAGAATGTTACACAGCAGCTGCTAAAGTTAGTTTTGAATCAGCAGGTCAAGGTAACTTTCATCCAAAAGGTTTTAAAAAGTCATTACAAATACTGATTTTCTGCAAGTCTGGGCACACTGGAAGAACATCAAGATCTGCTTGCTCCCGTTCTTCCAGTTTTGAATCAGCAGCACAGCCCTCCCAACCATGGCTCCAAAACTCCTGTGCAATCACAGTGACAGGCACACACCCTGCTCCCTGAACTGCCCAGCAAGAATTTAATGGCATACAGCAGGTCCTGATGGTCTAACAGCACCCCACAGCAAAGGAACAAATGACTGATATTGAGTAACACACACTTGAAGGAGGACTGGTCTAACATCAGTCAGAACAGGCCATAGAAAACAGATGATGTCCAGCTGATATTATCTGGATGAGAACACAAACTGGGCACAGATCATAAGCCAAGGTCGCTGGTATGACTGATTTCTGCAGCGCATCTGACATCACCAGGCAACCCTGACTCTGAGGATTTACTGTGACACAAACTCAGGCTGTCACACATTCAACATGCTGAAATCTGACTATTTGACAGGTCTCAAAAATAAATCTAAGCCAGGGAGCCACCATCAGGTGGCAATGCCACTAATGGGGTCCCAGGAGAATTCATTCTTCCTCCTACAGAATTCTCATTAGTGACTTTGGAGCAAACTAAGGAAAAGTCTGTTATCATGCTCACAGATGAGTTAAAGCAGCAACTCACTAAGTGTGAGCAAGGTTTTTTGGTAAATCTGGGCACTTGCAAACAATATATTTTACAGTAAAAATAAACAGTAAGCTATCTGGCCAGCAGCCAAGAATGCCAGCCAGGGCACAGGGTGGGGAATGCCATCAGCAGCAGCAGCCATTCCCAGCAGGGGAAAAAACCCTTGCTTGTTATAGAGAGTGCTCTCAAGGTAACACTGCCTGCAAAAAGGGAAATGTGACCTGCAGGTTTGTAAATGAGGTGACATTACCTCTTTGGCACCTTTTACTGGTACAGTCTGACTGGCTGCACTGACAGGCTCAATTCATTACCTTATGAGAGGGAAGGTTAAGCAATGACTTGATCACTGTCCACAGAAACAGATATTTGTCAGTACAGGAGCCTCCACCAAGACAAAGGTATAATCACATCTAGGGGCTGGATGTCAAACTGGACAGCCTTAGATCAGCCTAAGTTGATTATTTTCATTATTAACAAAAGAAATGTCTCACTAACTTCACCAGAAGTTTTACAATTAAATTGCAAGTTCTCCTAGGAGATGAGGTATGGCTGAGGTCAAGCAGAAGATCACTCAGAAAACCTTCTTGCCTACATTAGGAGAGACTAGATGATCCCAACAGTTCTCTTCTGACCTGACAGCAAGTTATGAGGGTTCAGAAAAGCTCAAGCTAAACAGATGAATTTAAAACTCCAGCTAACAAGTGCCATAGCCCACATGTAGCCAAAATGACCCACCTGTACTGGAATTGAAACCACACTCCTGGTTACAGCAACAGCCATGGAGCAAACTCCTGCTAAATGGACTGGGAAAGGTATTGAACTCCTTTTGGTATCACAACTGGCTTTGCTCAGTCATGGGGACCAGAAGCTATCAAAGAAACTCTGCTTTCCAAGTGAAACTGGAGCAGAAGTTTAAGTCAGCCTTGTGAAGAGGAGACAGAACTATCACATGATTCCTTGAAATGTCTTGTAGGCACTGGCACTACACTGCAACGACACAACCCTCTCAGAGGTACTGCAGACAGGCTGGTTCCAAATGCAGCCTGGAGCTGGGAGCATTCATTATTCTCTAACTTCTACCATTTAAATGCTTGAGAGCAAGAAATCCTGACTTGCATCTTTCCAGGATGATCACAGGAGTTACAGCTCCAGGAAGGAGCCAGACTGCTGGAAGTTGTGGTGGTTTGAATTGTTTCTCAGGTGATCTATCCAAATCATTCCTGGATGACACCCAGACTGCAGGTTCCCTGCATTGATCTGCAATAGTCATTTCTGCAGTGTTTGCACTTCACCAATGTCTGCTATGTCAAATGTGCTTTGGTTTAAGGGTAGAAGAGATTTGTCCAAGTGCCAAAGTTGCAAAACCACAAGTCAAGAAAATCAAGCTTCATTTTTGATTCCTGTATGCTCTTACTGGATACAAGGGACAGTGTTTCCAGGGTTCTCTCTGCCATAAGTTTTGAAACAGAAAGAAAATGTGTCTGACATTTTAAATCAAATCCTGACTAAATAAACTCCACAGCAGGAATGCAACTAACTTCATAGGAAGAAGTGCTGTTTGTGCCTGGTTCCCAGGCCAAACTTGGCTGCCTGCAGGTGACCAGATGCAGGGCTGGCCTGGGGTTAATGTGCCCTGCCAGGTTCAATGTCTCTGTGGGGCACAAGCACAGTGAATGGGGAATCTCATTTACACACTCACCAGCCTGACAACAAACCACAGCAGGCTTTGAAATCCTACTTTGAGGCAGTTATCAGGGGAAAGGGTCCTTCTCAGAGAACTGACAAGTCCTCCCAGAGCCTGGCCCTGCCAGGCTGAGTCAGGGGCTCCTTTTAGCCTCATGAGACACAGGGGCTGCCCCTTTCACAGCCTCCCACACAACAGAGAGCTGTCCTGTCATCGAACCTGCAGACAGAGCCCCCCCCCTTGCCTGTCTGCACCTCATTTCTGTCTCCTTTACTGAGCTGATCAGATTTCCCACAGGCACAGGGAGAACACAAGCTTTCAGAGCACCTGCTTCCTCCAAGCCTATCCACTCTTCCCAGGCTCTAATATTCCCCTTTTATTTGACCAGACTGTCTTGAATGCAGTTTAACCATTCAAAGCTGAAGCCCCCCATGGGTACCCACGGGCCAGCAGACCTCCCACTTGGTTTTCCTGCCACACTGCAGCAGAGATCTGCTCCTTCAATACCATGGGGTGATGTCTGCACACTGCTGCCACTGTGGGAGCTGCTGGGGACCAGGTGCTCAGCAAGCTGGGAAATCTCTGGCAGAGGCTGTGGTCCATATTTGCTGTGTCTGCATCACAAGCACAGGGTCATGGCTGCATTGAGACCCAGAAACAACAAGGGCTGGCTAATACAATTCATAAGCTCTGTTTCCTGGGGAACACTTAAAACACATATTGGAGAGCAGAGATGGCTTGACAAAACTGATATGGCCTCCGAGTAGATGATTTAAAAGAAGGAAGCAGAGAAGACACAGGCAACAACCATAATTACAGAGCCAGCATAATTAAGAAAATTCATGTTACGTTCCTCAGGAATGAGGAAATCCAACCAACCTCCCAAGGAGTCACCTGAGAGCTGCAACTGCTGCAAACAAAGGGGAAACAAACCAGGAGGGAGAGACAGAAAGACCAGACTGAACAGGAAGGTTAGGAAATTGTAATACTTTTCCTGTTCATGCATCATGATGCATCTCCAGGAAGTGGAGGTAAAAGAAATCTTCTCACCTGCAGGGTAAATAGAGAGACAAATCCACCCAAAACAGTCCCACCAGGTTTCCACTGAGGATTAATTTGCTCATCAGCTGAGGCCAACTTCTAGAAGAGCATCCTCCCAGAGCACACTGCAGACTGCTGAGCTTTGGATGGCCACAGAGAAGGGAGTGCAAAGACACAAAAGGAGGACTGTGGAAGGGGCAGGAGGAGAGGGCAGCCCAGCCTGGGTGAGGGGAAGCCCAGATGAATGGGGAAAGGAAAGCAGGGAGGGGAATGAGCAAGAGGTGATGAATGGTAGGGAGGGCATGGAACTTTTACACAGGGCAGAGAGCAAAGACAGAGCTTGAATGGGGGAGACTGAAAGATGCCGCCTGAATGGAAGGGGAAAGAGGGAGGAGAAATGAGGCAAGAAGAGAGCTGAGCAGCACAAAGTGGGATAGTGCAGACAGAACAGCTTCCCACATGGACTTGACAAGGCCTTAGAGAGACAGACAAGCAGCACAGCATGAACTTTAATCCAGGAGCAGAAAAGCTGCCTGGAGCAGACAGTGCTACCATCGTCTGTCCCTGAATAATCCCTCCACCACTGGGCACCTCCTTTGCTCCCAGCCAACAAATTCTCATGAACCCAGAGCAAATCAAACAGCAGCCACCAAAGGTCAGACTGCCCCCATCAAAGGGAGCTGTAGCAAAACTGAACCAGTGACATGGAAATGGCCCATAGGATAAAGCACCAGGATAATTACAAGCAGCAGCCCAAGAGATGCAAGTGTAACACTGCTCCAAGGGCAGGACAAATGCAGTTTATATGCAGAATATAATGTTTATCAGCAGTGTTATCTGCAGGGCTTGTCTCCCACTTACACTGCAAGGATAAAGTTTTTCCAAACAAAACTTTTCCAAGCAAAGAGATTTCCTGAGATTTCAGTCATGCCAAGGCTTTCCTGAGAATTTGCCTTAAATTTGAATACTGATTGTTTGAATACTGATTGTTTAGAAGTTCCTTCAGATTCTAAAATTCCAAAGCACTGGACATTGCCATTTTCAAAATGTTTCCTTAAAAACTGTCATTTACATTCCTATTCAGAGTGCCCAGATGGTTCAGCTCAAATAAAATTAAATATTTTGCTTGAAAAGGAAAAAGCACTGATTCCCCCAGCCTTTTGGTGAATTTCAAACCAAACTCCCTGTATTATTATTCATCCACCTCCTCCCTTTGCACAGCTGGGGAAAACAAAGCATTTTAAAAGGGCACATCTTATTACTTGAACCTCACTGGCAGAGCTGAAAACTGGGTGCCCTCCTCTCCTCTTTGGGTGGCCAATGTCTCTGTTTTCCTCCCAGGTCCATCAGGCACCACTGTGTGAATATGTGCCAAAGTTATTTTCCCAATGCAAAGCAAATGACACAGTGACTCAGCTTAAAAGAGACAGTGTAAGTACCTAAATCACAGTATTTCACTTCATATTTGTTAGGAACAATGATTTAAAAGCTAATTCAGTGTCTGGAGCAGGTGTTTTGCTTGCTTATAAATAGACCCCACTAACACATAAGCTAAAATGAGAGGTCATAGAAATGCAGTAGAAGGTAGGACACTCCCTGCAAAAACAAACACAATGGAAAGAACCTAAATTTAAATGTCAGACTTGACCCTACTTTGCCTTTTCAACATCAGGGAAGTCAAACATACAAACTAGCTTTTAATGGGTTTCTAGAGGAACCATGAGGGGCCCATCTGTGCCCCAACTGGAGACTCTGTTCTGCCCCTTTCTTTTTTGATGTTCCTTGCACCTAGCAAACATAACAATACCAACGTGGGTAATTTCAGGCAAAAAATGTGAGTCCTGGAGTCAGAGCACAAGCAGCATCTCATCTGAGAAAACACATGAGGATTTCTTTCCCTGCTCCATGTCCTGCCAAAGAAAGAACAAAGGAATTCTTGAGAAATCTGGGCTGGATCATCAATCCCTCAGAGAGATCCAAAAATGTAAGGACAGAGACTTGGGATCTGGCTGTTAGCAATCAGGTCTCTAGGACACAGTACATTTTGAAATGATAATTTGTGCTCTTTACAGTTCACAGTGGTATCACTTCATAAGGAGTTCCACTTTTGAACTGGGAAACAGGCAAAGTAATTTACCCAAGTAATTACCAAAGTAATTTGCAGAGACAAAGTAACTCACCCAAGGATGCAAGAGGCTTAAAATGTTACTGTAGCTGAGATGAGGTGCCTGTGCTCCAGCCACCTCCATGACACACTCCTGCATTGCCACCTAGTAACTAACTAATAAAAGTTTTTAATTGCCAAATACTGAAGGGGGGGACTTTGAGGGATAGAGTAAGATGGAGTAAAGCATCTCCACGAAGCACACTAAGCTTGGTGATATCCACAAGCAACAAGGGAAGATGTCCAGGAGCAAGGGTCTCTCCTGGCAGCAGCAGGGAGATAAGACATGGATGTGGGTCTGTGCAGGCACACACAGCAGGGCAGGGGCACAGAAAAGCTGCTCTGCCAAAGCTCACAAGCTGGAACACTGCAGCTTCCCAGGCCAGTTGAGCTCATGAAGAACCATTACTGCAAACAGAAGAGTTTTGGGTTTCCATCTGCCAGCCTGGGCACAGGGAGATCATGTTACATGTGGCACTGGGGGGAAGGGAGAGAAAATATGATTCATTCTCAATCCAATGAGAGGAGTGAGAGCTGTGCAGCTGCCGCAGTGCAAGCACGTCCTACCAGCACTAGCTATTGCTTTGGGTCAAGAGATCATACCATTTCAGCCTGCTTCCTGACTTCTGCTCCATCCCAGCTGCTTTCCTCTTGCTTTAGTGCCTGCCTGCAGGAACAGCTACCTTTCTGGAAAAAATCCAAACACAAGGAGGAGAGGTTACATGTGCCTGAGGGAAGGGACAAACACAGCAGGCCACTGCTTAGTCTAGAAGCATTCGAGCAGGGTCAACACCTACTGACAAAAAAATAGATAAATACACACATACACACCACACAGGGGAAGATTTCCTTGTATGGGACAGCCAGACACTCAGGCATGCTTGGGGTACCTGGAATCTGCATCTTTGGGAAGCTGGCAGCTCTTACATCTGAATCAGACGTGGTCAGGGACTTGCAGTGCCTGAGACCTGACAAGTTCTCCTCCTTCCAGGAAGGGCTGCTGTACACCCACGCTGCTGGGGACCACAACAGCCCCCTCTCCCCATCCCACTCAGCCTGGGGATCCCAGTTCTTTCCTGCTTCCCAATGACAGTGTCCCATATCAGACAGCCAAGGCAGTGCCACTGCCACAGGCTGGTCGATCTTCTTATGCAAATGAAATTAGGGTAATTGGGACAGTTACAATGAGTCCCTGACAATGTTTGCCTTTGTGCACACCAGTGGTAAATATAGACTGAGCTGCTTTCTAAGGATGGGGTGAGGGGAGAGCTGCACCCAGGGGCAGCAGCTCAGCTTCTCACAGGGATGATGAGGAAGTAAGTGCTGCTTAAACACAAGAATGCTCTCAAAAATGTCAACCTGATAGCAAGGAAAGAGGCAGATGCTGCAAGTAAAATCACTGTCTGGAAGTCTCAGAAATACTCAGGGAAGCACAGCCACTGTGGCAGGTCTGTGGAGCTGTCCCCTGAATTCCAACCCTCATTCCACAGACAGAATGCTTGCAGAGCATTCATCCCACTAAGGAGCTCAGCCCACAGAGTCAGAGCTCTACCAGAGCCACAACTGGACGTGGCACAAACAGCCCAGCCAGAGCAATTGCTGGCAGTCTCCAGGCTGCAGGAGCACAGGGGCTGCTCAGGCTCAGTCCCTCCTGCACTGAGAGCTTTGCCCCATGAATCTCATAACACAAGCTCTACCTTTATTGTAGCCCTCCAGGGCCCATTGCAGCAGCAGTGGAAGAAATCTAAACAAAAAGCAATGGCCCCCTGAAATCCTGTCATGCAAACAAGACTCTTCCCACCCATTGCCAAGAGGCCTGAATGGAAAGGGACTGAACAGCCCCCACCCAGCCCTGCCTGGTGGTCTCTTTGTCTCGTGACCTTCCCCACACAAACACAACCCCACAACAATCAGACAGCCAACACAATGTGCCAGCGCCGGCTTTCCCAGCCCTTCAAGGCAAGCTGGGGAGGGGAGGGGCAGCTGGGGAGAGCTGAAAGGAGCTGGGGGTGACTAACAGATAGCATGGGCAAGGAAATAGCAAGCAGGGCTTTAATTTCTGCTTGTACAGTCTCATGAACCAGGATAAAAATAATGAAAGAATGTTTCTTTATAATGAAAGAAACAAAATAAATTTTTCATCTCAAATGGCTTAAAAGAGACATGGGAATACCAACCAGTGAGATTTTCATAGAAAAATAAATAAATCCAAAAACGCTTCTAAACACTGTGAATATCTCTTAACATCCCCTTCAAGAAGCCAACAAAATTGAGCCCTTTGGTGCAAATTCTGCTGGTTTTACTTGGTTATCTTCATGATTGAGAGTCTGAGATGAATTAGATATAAAGGTTTCCCTCTAGACAGGGAGAAGACATTTTTGCAGCTGCTCTAACACACATGGAAACCCTCCCTGGTGTGATGGCTTCAAAGCACAGAAAGTTTCTGCCAGTCTGTCCTGAATATGGAAAAGAGAGTCACCACTGTGCTACTGCCAGCCAGCAGCAACTGCACCTCCAGGCCCCAGGCTGCCCTTGCAAGGTAACTTTTGCTTGCTGCAGGGCACATTTCACCTTTGGGAAAGAGCAACAAGGGTTTCCAAGGGCTTCCCAGGAGCAGACCAGGAGACCAGCCAGGTAAGGGGAAGCTTCCTCTGAAGTGACACCAGAGCTCAGGGGCACAGGTTTGGTGGTTACACTGACCTGTCCACAGTGCAATGCTGCCTTCTGCAGCCCCAAGGAGTCACTGGTATCCAAAGCTGCCAAATACCTTCAGCTGCCACTGAATTCATGGACTTGAGACAAATATGAAGCTACTCATGAGAATTTTATCTGGGAGACCAAGTCTCCAGAAGAAAAGCAGCTGAGGTTTCCCTACATACTCGCTGATGTCCTTCAAGGAAACACAGCAGGTTCCTTACAAGTTGAAAGATGTGTTTACACTAACCCAGAGCAGGCTGCAGATCCCTGCAATCACAACTAGCCAATTTCAGAGCCAAGACATCATAACCAGGCACCCCTGCTTGCCTCTGGGGGAGTTTTCTTCAAATGCCACAACGAGAGAAAGAAATGTCACGGAGGTGCCACCCACAGCCTCAGGCACTCCACTCTGGTACTTCACCCTGTTCTACTCCTGCTGCCCACACAGCAAATCTGCCTCTTTCAATGGCCTTCTCAGAAACACAGCAAACCAGGGCCCTTTTCTCACACTGCCAAACTGAGACACTGTTCAGTCTAAGCCTGGCACACATCCCTTGAGGACAGGGCAGGCAGAGGTGGATGCAGCACCCACAGAGCAGACACCATGACAGCAGTGACAGACTCTCCACAGCCAAACTCTGCTGTGCTGACATCACCACGATCTGGAGGGGTGGTGCCCAAGGAAGACACAAGTAAAAGATTTTTTTGTCTGACATGAAAGATGCTGGCTGGTAGCAAGGCTTGGATACAGCACTTCACCTTAGAAAATATTAAAATAAATCACAAAAGCCTCAGGGAGAAGGGATCATTTGAGCCTGTATATTCCTTTCACCTTGGCACAACTTTATGGTGCATATCACAATATTCTCCCTGCATAGTTGTTAACGTCCCTTCAGCCCAGGCTTGGGGAAGTGATGAAAAACTGAAGTATTTGCCTCACAGTGCTAAAGGGAAAAACAAGAAGCACCAATGTTTTCAGAATGTAACTCTGCAATATCTGAGGGATCATCACCATCTCATGTGTTTGTAAAATGCAATTCATCACACAAATGCTCTGCCATGGAAGGGGTGCACAGCTTCCTTTAATGAAACCCTCAGCAAAAGAAATTTAATATTTCAATGCCTGCATACTAAAAGAAACATTGTAAAATTAAAATCGGTGGAAGTCCTTACCCTTCTGAAACCAGCAATGAAATTAGCATGGGGCCCAAAGGAAGCACGGGAGGCCCCTTCCAAGAGGCCAGGATTTAATTTTGTATTTAAAACCCCACAGTGGCAGATCTGTACTTATTTTAATGACCCACCAAATCTTTTTAGTCCTCTGTATCCCTCAACAAAAGCCTAATAATGAAATATTATCTACTAAAACTTGGCTTTTCCTGAACAATAATATCTGAACAGATCTCCAAAGACAGCTATTTCTATGGACACCATGAATTTGTACTTCAGTGTTTTGTTTTCAGATATCATTGCATTTCCCACTTTCACAGCTCCCTTGGAATAATATTTGATATAGAAAAAGTTGAAGTGATACTCACAGACAACAGAACAGCCAGCCCTCAGAAACCACAGAGCCTCTCCATTTGTATTGCTTTTTGTAACAAATACAGCCAGAGCCACAGAATTACAAGACATCCTCAGGAGACTTAAAAATTCAAGCAAACCATTGCCATTGCAACATTAAATGCACTCATTTTATGAGCACCAAATTCCACCTATTACCAGATCAGTCATCCTCTGCAGCTACCAATTTACATATCCAGCCTGTGAGCTGCTGAGGGGCCAGGGGACACAAATACAGGAATGCATTAAATCTGAGAAAGGAAACTAATGTCCATTATACCTCAACTTAATGATCATGTTTTCCTTGGGAGCAGCAGCAGAGCCCATGCCTGACAACCCCACACCCTGCAAGGGCGCCCCAGGTGCCAAGAAGCCCTGAACCCTCTGCTGTGAGACTGTGGCTGCCCTGCAAGCAGTGCTCACAAATTAATTACATTCAAGCCCTGTACAAAGAGGGAATTCCTTGGAGCCACCTTCTTACCAAGTCACTAAAACCCTTGCTATTCTACATGGACTAAATTCAAAGGCCTGAACCTTGCTGTGGAAGATAGTTTATCTGAATACGCATTAAAACCCTGGAACACTTTGTCAGGCTTTTGCCAAGCCAGGCAGTATTACCAGCCTTAATGTAACAGCACTTTTAATCTTGAATCAGGCAGTTTGTTGCTGGTACATCTATTATTGCTCCTGGAACAGAAGCGTGGCCTGATAGCACACCTGCAATTCACTCTTTGTGCACAGCTATCCAGGATCAGATGTGTCTCAGCAGCCTGTACCCCCTCCATCCCCTCTCCAGCCCAACCCAGCACCAATTACAGCTATGGCAAGGAGAAAGGTTTCTATTTTAAGCTTCTTGGAAAGGGAACTGGGTGCTGCAGGCAGAAGAACAGACAAAGGGGGGAAGACTCCCCTAAACTGGTTCTCCATTTTTTCAATTGGGCACTACACAGGTAGACAACACCTTGAGGAATTAGGAGCAATTCCACAATCAAATGAATTCAATTCCTTTTTCAGGTCTGCAGCAGGCAGTTCCCCACTGTAACAGAATATGATTACTGATATCCTTATTCCATTTTCCCATCTATGAAACTAAATGAACTGATACTGGAGAATGAGCTTTGAAGTCCTGGAAGAGGAAGGGCTATTGCAGTGCTGAATAAGGCAAATTCCCTACAACCCACAGCCACTGTGGTGATACATGCAAAAACCCTGAGGTGCAGAAGAATCAGGCTCTGAAGGAAACTAAAAAGCTCAGACAAAAGATGAAAGAAACTGAACATGGAAAGTTAATACTGCTTTGAACATTTGCTGAGCAGAAATCCTTCCCAAAAGTGACAGAACAGTGGTTCCCAATCAGGGACTCTGCGTTCAGGCTGTCAGGCAAAGCCCACACCTCCCAGGAGATCTGACTGCAGGGCTTACTCAAAGCCATCTCACAGGCACCAGGTACAGCAGTGCCTTAGAAAGGAAGGGCAGGAGCTGTTAGCTGAGCAGTGGGGAAGAAGCAAACACTGATTATTTATTCACAGGTCTTGCTACTCAAAGTTGTTGCTTCCATCAGATGTCACAGTGATAAGTACCTGTTTAAGAAAAAATCGGGAACAAGAGCAAAACCACCCCCCTGCAGCTAATCCAATTAAGACACAGCATAAAGTTGTAGAGGTTAATCAGATCTGAGCCAATGGGTCTCTCTCTGCTGCTGTTTAGTGACATGTCTGGTGAGCAGAAACACCAGTGACCCAGCCAGCCCCAGAGACAACTGCTGCTCCTCCCTTTCCTGCTCCATCAGGCAGGAGAGTGGAGCACACTGCAGGGCAGCCCCGGGGAGAGAGAGCTGCTGGGCTCAGAGCGTGGCTGTGCCCCTCAGCCTCATCAGGAGCCAGGATGCTGTGACCCAAGGGCTGTGTTAGACACCCCTGCAGCAAGGACCAGGGCTGTGCCTACCACGTGCTGCAAGGTGGAATCCAGGCTGGAAATGTACTCAGCAAGGAAAAGTTCTGCCATACAAGTGCAGGGAACTCCTGCTGCCTTGTGTTTCATTAGCTGTGGCTCTGTGTGTACAGAGGCTGCAGCAGGACACGTGAGGGCTGTCCCAGTCCAAGGGGCACCAGCACAGAAACCACTGGACTGTCACACACAGCCCCCCCAGCACTGGGAGCCAGGAAAAAGCTGAGCTGGGCTTTGCACTGAAGCAGCTCCACCAGTGTGTGTTCAGTGCTGATGTGGGAACGTTGCTCCTGTCACATCCAAGGTTTCCTGCCTCGTGCCTGGCCTGAAGTCCTGTCCTAAAGCCACCTTGCAAAACTGGGCACTCTGCTTTTCCCCAGCTCCAGCCCTCCTGTACAGTCAGATCTGCTCTGCCTCTCTCCCTCCTCTTCCCTGTAGAGCACAAAGCCAGTGGCCTCAGCCCTTCCTGCTGTGACCAGCATCTGCACCCTGGGAACAACCTGCTATCCCATCAGCACACCCAGGACAGGGTGCAGGACACTCAGCATGGAACGATGGACCTGCTCTGGAGAGTGAGCTCCCCTCTGGCCCACCAGACAGGGCTCAGGCACAAAGGGCACATTCACTGGGCAAAGGAGGAAACATTTCTGCATGCATTTCTTCTGGGCAGGGACTGCATTTGGACCAGAAATTCATCTTCTCTCCTGGACAATACACGGCAGCCCTTCAGGAAGGCAGGTGGAGCAGGCACTCCAGTGGGATGACAGAACTGTAGTGGCAGCTAGAAGGTGATGAAATGTTTGTAAGCACCATGCTGACAGTGATGCCAATCTCTCTGGTTGCCAGAAATATTGTTTCAGGCAAATGATTCCTAATCCAGTGACTGTCATCTTCTCCCCTGGAAGGGAACTGGATCTTTTGATACCACTCTGCCATACAAGAGTTTTGTTTGTCTCCTCTGATTAATTGTTCCTCCTTCTTGGTAAATTCTTTAACATGAGGACAGTGACTGCCACTGTTTTTCAGTTTCTAAAAGGAACTAAAACATGTATTCCCCAAAATCAGAACTTCTGCCCTTCCTGAAGGAAGTTTTATTCTTCCTTTATAGACATGAAGCTTTATAGCAATAATCCATGAAACCTGTCAGGAGAAAAACTACATTTTCATACTCTGGTCTCAAAACACAGAACATTTCAGAATATTGCTTAAATGAAATAAAAATAAAAATAGATTATATTAAAAATAGCTCCCCTTTTCACTGTCTGCCAGATCTGGGAGGAAGGTGAAAATACACAGGGATTTGATTTGATGTGTGAAAACTAGAATTCTATAGCAGTGAGTATGCACACACATTTCTTTTAGGTTAATAATAGCTCTGCAATAATACTAAGCTTTGTGGAGAAAACTAAAGCTGGGCTAGACCCAGGCTGGCTGGTGCTCTGGTACTGAGTACCATGACAACTTGAGCACATCCATCAGAAAGAGAATAAATAATTCTTTTAAATCTTGTCATACATCACAGTTTTCCTGCTTTTAGGATACTTTCTCTTTCAAATTCCAAGCACCTGCTCCCATATCAGCAGTCATGACAAGTATCTTGGCTAAACTGGTAGATCTTAGGAAAGGATAACAAGAATCAACAGCTTTGAGTCTAACAAGACAGAGTTAAACATCCAGTATTAGGGGCTCCTGAGTAATGCAGGAGACTGAAGGAGGGTTACCTCAGTAATCTGATTAAGGGAGAACAGGCAGTCATTGCCTCCCTCAGAATGGTGTCAGATGACAGAGGCTGGATCACCTGTACAGTGCTGGTCAGTGCCTTGGCACTGCCAGGAACACAACACCAGGGCAGCCAGAAACATCTCTGCTCTGACGTCAGCATCACAGCTGGCACAGAAACATCTCTGCTCTGACATCATCACAGCTGGCACACAGAAACATCTCTGCTCTGATGTCAGCATCACAGCTGGCACACACAGAAACATCTCTGCTCTGCTGTCAGCATCACAGCTGGCACACACAGAAACATCTCTGCTCTGACATCAGCATCACAGCTGGCACACAGAAACATCTCTGCTCTGATGTCAGCATCACAGCTGGCACAGAAACATCTCTGCTCTGATGTCAGCATCACAGCTGGCACACCCAGAAACATCTCTGCTCTGACATCAGCATCACAGCTGGCACACACAGAAACATCTCTGCTCTGCTGTCAGCATCACAGCTGGCACACAGAAACATCTCTGATGTCAGCATCACAGCTGGCACACAAACATCTCTGCTCTGACATCAGCATCACAGCTGGCACACACAGAAACATCTCTGCTCTGACATCAGCATCACAGCTGGCACACACAAACATCTCTGCTCTGACGTCAGCATCACAGCTGGCACACACAAACACCTCTGCTCTGACGTCAGCATCACAGCTGGCACACAAACATCTCTGCTCTGATGTCAGCATCACAGCTGGCACACACAGAAACATCTCTGCTCTGATGTCAGCATCACAGCTGGCACACAGAAACATCTCTGCTCTGACGTCAGCATCACAGCTGGCACACACAGAAACATCTCTGCTCTCACATCAGCATCACAGCTGGCACACACAGAGCATCCCCACCACGGGAGACAGGTCCTGAGCAGGGCTGGCTCTGTCTGCTAACATCAGAGAAACACCTTGGTGTCCCCACTGAGAAAGGGCTCATTCACCTACGTGTGAGGAGCAGAGAATGACCTCAGAAAGACTCCAGTACTCCCACTGCACAGAGCAGCTCTCCTTGAATGAACTGCAGCAGCTCAGCGTAATTCAGGCTGCTTTAGACTACAAGAAACCACCCAATGCAGCTCTGTGTCAAACCTCCACCTGCACATCAGCTACATAATTAATAAGGATGAAAGAGAACTTTATCCCAAGCTGGTGTTCAGAGCCTCAGTGATCAGTAAAGCTTGTTATGCTCTGTTCAGCTTTGGAAGCCAGCAAAAGGAACATAGTTCACACACTGCACTACATGCTTGGTCATTAAACACAGGCTTATAAACCCATAAAGTCACTGTTGCTTGCAAGTGTGGAGCATTTTTCCATGATTTTGTTTGTTTTGCAGTAGGCACAAAAGTTAATTAGTTTTCACAGTTTGATTACTCCACATGGTCAGATAACAGTCTGGAGCTCCCAGGCAGCTAAAACTGCATAAGGCCCAGAAAATTCTTACTGTGCTTTTCAGGACTGTTCACTAGGGTCATAAATCAGCAGCTGGCAAATGACTTTCTGGCTCCTCTTGGCCACCAGTACCAAGACCAAAAGATCCCATAAATCAATGCAGCAATGGCAGCTCTCAGCTCATGGAGCACAGGGGGAATAAAGATGGAAAACACTGTTTCAGATACATGAAAACAATTATTTGGGAGGAATTTTGGCCATCACTACCCTGGAACAAGCCATCCAGAACACTGGTCTTGTTGAATTTGGTTCATTAAGCCCTAGAAGAGACAACACCAGAATATTTAATATGTCAAAGGCACATCCTGCACACAGCACATTTGCACAAGACCTGCCCAAACAGTTCCCAGGGTTGGCAAGTCCAAGTGTAATAAAGCAAATACAGCTTAATAAAAATTCTTCAGACACTTTATTCAGGTTGGAAGGAACTTACTCCTCCAGCCATGGTCTCCAAGCACAGCTCAGAGACCAAGGACAGCAGCAGCAGGACTATCTCCCATGCTCTCTACAGCAGGCTCCCCCAAAAGGGCTGCCTAAATGCAAAAATACACATTTCCCCAAGACCTAAATACTATTGTCAGAGGACATATGAAGGAAAAATATTTATGCCTTGCTTGTTGACAGGGAGGAGAACAACCCAGAAACAGCAATCCAGTGATAGCAGGACTGTGTGCAAAAGCAACTCCTCTATCAGCAACAAAGCAGCAGCTGAGGGAAGAGGCAGCAGTTCCAATGGAAGAAGGAACCACAATAAACACTTTGATTTTCCTCCCCAGGGCAAAAGACAAGGCTAAAACCCAACATCATTCCATGGAGGCCACTGCCTGAAGTGAGAAAAAATGCTCAAGTCCTAATTTCCATTATTTCTCAGTGTGAGCATAAACGTGAGAGGAGTGGCAGGAAGACAAGCATCTGGCTCTGTCTTAGAGCCAAGGGGCAGAACTAAAATCCCACTTTGGTCTCCAAATTCCTTAGGGCACACCCCATTCTGATACCCACCCTGGCAAAACACAGTTTACATCAGACACAGAAGCAATCCAGGACATTTGTCACACTTGTTTTCAAGCGCTTTGCTAAACCAAGTCAGAGCATTCAGGATCAGGTCCTCCAATAGTTTTTGTGACAGTTCCAGTTTTTCACCTTCTATAATATTGATCCTTTCTCTGCCAAGAGGCAAACAAGGCTACATCTCACTGGCTGCAGGCTGCCATCAACAAACCCTTCCACTGCCACTGTACATCATAAACAAGTATGCTCCCCAAACCAGGCACTCCTGTTCATCACTGGTACCTTTTTGTGGAGGCTCACTGAGGCAGAGAGTTCCTCAGGGAACACTGCCCTGAAGAAACGCATCAGAGCAGAGGTTTGATGATAGTCACAAACAGCTCCGCCTCCAGCTGTCTCATTCATCTTTCCCTCATGAACTCAGGAGCTCCAGAGTATTTGCTACTCACAAAGCATGTCAAGTATCAAAGAACATGAAGAACAGTTCCTAGGGGTAAGATTGATCTTGCTTGTTTAACATCAGTTTCATACATCGTTACTCTTGTCACCAACAACACAGGGTCACTGCAGATACCTGTTCCTAAGCAACAGGAATGGACACTAAGAACTCATAAATTCTCTGTGTCTTGCTAGTGTGGGGTTTTACTTGAAAAGTTGAAAGAATTCAAGGTCCAAGTGAGACTCAGAGGGATCACAAACATTCAGGACTTTCACTACACTTTTCACCAAGAAATATTGTGTCTAGTGAACAGAACATTCCCTGTGTCACCCTGAGCAGCCAGATTGGGCTTGATGCCACCACTCAAGAGACTGGGAGAGGGAAAGAAGTGCTACAGCTTGAACAGGCAAACACAACAAGGTTTGAATCACACAGAAATCCAGAGCATTCGGAGATCAGCTTTCCTCAGGAGCCTGTATGTACAGTGGTGCAGGAAAACAGCCCATCAGCTGAATCCCATCAACTTTGTCTCATGGTCTGCTGTTACTTAACTGATTTCAGACCAACATATAGTACAACACCTAGTGAGGAGGCAGAGAGAGATCACAGCTTTCTTGGCTGCTGTCAAACACTCCCACTGCTGCATTTAATTTGCAAACGTGCCCCAGTACTTTTGCACTGATTGCAAATACCAGAAAGCAATGGGAACACCATACTTCCTGCTGTAGAGGAGAAACATTTGTTTTGTCTGGTAGAGAGTAACTTTAAAAGTCCTGTAAAGTTATATATAACTTTGAAGTTATATATAAAGTTATACATAAAGTTATACCTGTAAAAGTACCTGTTACAGGTATAAGTGATGATGGTGTAGAAAAGCACCTCCAAACTGTTTCCACTCACTAAAGCAGCTGGCTTGCTCCTCTGGAGATGAGATGATCTCTTCCCCTTCTCTGTCATGGCAGCACACAGCCACAGAGCACAATGCACCAGCTGATTAGCACAACAGCATCAATCCACTCTGTGTTTATGGCTTTTTCTCCCCTTTCTTTCTAAACACGCAGGCTTAAACGTTTTTATTGCTTCAGTGATTTTCTATGTGCAAGACAGGATTTGAGAACAATGCATTAGCAAGGATCTATGTGCCTAAATCCCATCCCACACATCCAGCTGAAACAGCAGAGCAGAGATTCCAAAGCCCCTCAGTGCAGCTGGGATCAGGAAGCAGCAGAGACACACGGCTCTGGACACTCCAACGTGCAGGTTTCCAGGCTCAGACGTGGAAGGTACACAAATGTGTAATGAGTAGGAAGCCTCCTGAGGCTTTTTACAAATCCAGAGACATCAAGCTGCCAATAACTCATGAGCTGTGTAAGACTGACTCAGCCTCCATGTGTTTTTTGGTGTGTTTGTTATGACTCCTTGAAACATTTCAGGAGATGCCTGCTTTTACTGGCACAGGCTTAAGAGCGCTGTGTTTGCTATGCTGCCAATATCTGGTTCATATTGATGGCTTCCACTCCCAACTCTTTGCTCTAGTCAAAGTCAACAGTCAGTGTACAGGGTGGTGGGATTGGAGAGAGGAGTGCCCAAATAGCCAGGGAAAGGAGAAATGGGATAACTGACCACAAACTTTTCAAGCTGTAGGGAAGGTGTAAAATAAAGAGATCCACATTCAGTGTAAGGGCTGGCTGGTGCTCTCTGTACAGAGATAGAAGATTAAGGAGGGACCTGGGACATTTTTGCTGTTCATCTTGCAAGGGGTGGGAAGATCATTAATGATCTCCATGTGGCTTTTTCATGCTAAGCCATCACTCCAGGGTATTTTGGCTAAAAGTCAAATCTGGGTATAAGCCTGGAAGTGCTGGGAGATTGCCATCCACTGTAACAACACCGGGGATGGACAGAGGCTAATCCAGGCATGGTAAAAGACATTATCCTGCAGAGGGAATAGTCACTTGGACATATATTTGCTGTCCAATGCCCAAGTTTCCCTGCTTGACTGAGGGAATGATAAATTCCCCTCCCCTTTCTCAGGCTGTATTCAAAAAAGCCTCTGGCTGAAGGCAGTGAGGAATTGATAATCTAGAGGGCAACAGCAAACCAATCTCCTTCAGCAAAAACACATCTCCTACCATCCCCTTCTTCCCTTCAAGGCTATCCACAGGGCAATGAATTTGAAGGGATTCTTTTTTTTTCTCCCAACCCCATAACCCAAAGTGGAGGAGTCAAAGGGTTAATGCTGTACAGCAAAGGTCAGCCCAGTTTGGGGAGAGAGGAGAAAGGGAAGCATTGTGGCCACAGACAGCTCGCTGTGACCACAACGCCACTTGAGAAATGTAAAGTGATGGTGCTGCTCAGAGAAAAGCCTGAGAGCCCAGCCGAAATGCCAGGGCTTTATCACTGACAAAAGCCCAGCCCCTCGAGTCATTAATCGTGTGCTCCATGGCTGGGTGCCTCAAAGAGCAGCAGATGACACATGCCCAGCTGCCACGGCCGCCCCTCCTCAAGGTAGCGGGGCAGAGGCAGGTGCACTCCCCGTGCCCTCTGCTCGGGACTAATCCATTCTCCCTCCTTGTCCTGCGCCTTTCATCTCCTCCAGCAGCCCACGCTGACAACTGTAAATGAGATTAGACTTCAAGGCGTGGGGCAGATGCAGAACCCCCTCTGTGCATTGTAAAGAGACCCTTGTAGATTTTAAAATGTCTCTCCCCTTTACAATGCACAGCTTGGCAGAGGGGGAGAAGGGGACACGTTTCCTGTCACTCTCTCAGAAACGTCTGATATGGCAGACGAGGCAGATGCTGGTTTGGGGCCTGGATGCTTATCTCTTATCACCATGGACAGTCTTCCCACCAGCACCTCTGATTCCCCAGTCACCTCAGCAGATGAAGTAGAAAGTTGATGACTATTTCCTAATCACAGTTTCCACAGCCTCCTGTCTGCAGCACCACTCCATTTAAATGGGGACAGATGTCCCAATGAACACTATAAAGGCAGCAATAGTCCAAAATTCAGGTAAGGACTTGAAGGCTACACAAAACCCTGGGCTCAACCCCCCTGGCTATCCTGCTGCTATCACTGCCATAATTTCCTATTCTTTATATTACAGTTTGTGCTCCACCTGTTCCCATGATCCAACAAACCAGCAGTGAAGCACAAGTTGTTTGTTAGAGAAAGAGATGAAATCTCAAGGCACAAACCACTGTCTACAGCTCAGTGAGACCTGCCTGGAGAGGTTTTGCAGCCACAGCTGGCAGGGGTTTGCCAGCAACAAAAGGCAGGGGAATGTTTCAAAGTGAAGGGTCATGTTTAGCTCAACAGTGCCCCAGTAAATAAACTGGAATTTCTTTTACAACGTGGGAAATAGCTCTGCCTGCCTGCACTAAAGGCTACCCAGAAAAAAGGGACAGTTAACATAGAAGATCATTAAGTTCAAAATAATTCCCTTCCTCAGTTACCACCAACAATGATAATAGCTGCCCCAATTTTATGGATTGCTCTGCAATTTCAATTGTTCAGGAACCAGCCCTGGATTTAAGGCAGCTGCAAAGTCAGCATCTTTTAAAGCATATTTTAATGTTTTATGAGACCATGGTGGAGCAGGTTCAGCTGCACCCACTGCTGGTAGTGTCAGCAACTGAACTCTTCCTGGCAAGTGCATATCTGTCTGTACAGCCTTGTTTCTGAGCTCAAGTTTTCCATTAGCTGCCTACACAGACTGGGTAACTTGGCATCTCTCTGCATTCCCCATAAACTCTGTTCATCTGTTGCCATCACACCCACGTGCAAGTCTCAGGGAGGAATCTAGGATTTCTAAAGCAGCTGCAACAAAAACACAGCCTGGATTGACAAGCAATAGGATCAAGGTGTTGAGGCACTAAGGAGGGTCTTTTTAGAGAGTTTTTTGTATGTCTATTTAAAACAAGTTTGTTGTCATGACTACAAACCAGGGTATGGGTGAGAAGAAGTGAGAACTCCAAGATGAGGGCTGATAATGCGAATTCATCCTCAAAATCTCAACAGCCATGGGGATGGGCAAGCAGAGAAGATGACACAAGCTCCTAGCATCTAACAAGGTTAAAAGCCACCTTCAGAAGGCAGGTCTGTCCCAAGAACACTGATGTCCTATCCAGCCCCTGTCACCCAGCCCAGCCAAGGGCTGGACACACCAACCAGCTGCAGTCACTGCCAAAGCAGGGGCACAGAACTGCACCCGAGGCCCCAGAGAGGACAGAGCAAAGCAGGAACAGCCCCTCAGGACACTCATCTGCACAATCACTCTCCAGCCATCAGGAAACTTGGCTTCAGCAAGGACTGGGAGATGTTCTCATGTCTGAGTGCAAGGCAATTAACAAATCTTATTAACACAGAGAAGCATGAAACTGTCAGCAGCTGCTCCTGGGATTGTCGCATTTTCAACTTTACCAGAAGATTAACAAAAAAATGGGGCTTTGGCCACTGAAGAACAAATGAAGAAAACCCCAAGTGATTGCAGAGGGATGGAGAGAGCTTGCTCTGCTCAGAGCTCAGATTCCTCACAGAGCCAGCACAGAGCACGCAGCGATGGTGCAGGCACTGCAGAAGGCAGCAGATGCAGAGCTAATGTGTGTGTGGGGGTGGAGGGTGTTTATGAGCACAATAAATAAATGTATGAATCCCTATAAAAGTTCCCATATAAAAGTGAGTTAGAGCTGCCCGAGGGCCATGGCCTTGTAATAAAAACCACATCTTGCAAGCACAGTATGAGGCAGCAGCTGAACTGTAACTGTCTGGCTGCAGCACTGAGGAGCTGTGAGTCTGCCTGCTCCCAAACTCTTGGGTGAAGTGCTGACCCCACTAAATCCAGGAGGAATTTTGGTACTTGCTTCAGTGCAGCCAGGACTTTGTCCTGGGAAGGGCTTCTTTGAACCTCAAAGCATAGGAAGCACTTCTGGGTCTGAGTTTTTGTCAAATTTAAGTTCCTTTAGTTCCTAAATAAATCAGTCTGCAAGTGGCTGAAGATCTTGGCTTGAGATACTGACAGTTCCCGGTGTGACAGATTAGAGCTGGATCAAAACAAATAAAAAATTCCTACAGAAAACATGGTCAGTCACTCCTCTCTCCTAAAATAACCAGGCAAAAAGCACTGCTTTATGGCTGAGCAGCAATTTTTCCATCAAGAAGTTCTGAATTTTTAATTTAAGCTGGGGAGGGGGAGATCATAAAAAAACCAAACCCCTTAAATTTTGTATGTCTAAACAGAAAACTGGCTGGTTTTTTTGGTCAGTAAACTTAAATGAAAGTTTTAAAAATACTTCCTAAAAAAAACCCAAACCAAACAAACAACCATTAATAATAATTTCATTTCCCTCTCAGAGGCTGGGGGTGTGTGCACTGACCTCTCCTTCACAGTTTTCTGGGATGACAGAGTATAACAGCAACAAGCCACTTGCAGACTACCAGCCTGTAAATTCCCAACTACTCTTAACACATTGTCCAGAGCCTTCTCTTGCTCTCTTGGGTGGTGAGTGCAGAGGCACACGTGTCCCAGCTCAGGTGGCTCCCAAACCCCAGTCCCAGCCCAGCAGCCACAAATGCACCCTGGGCCACCCATTGCCACTGCAAGTGCACATCCAGTCAGGTCCTGACTGCCAGGGAGAGCTGCAACTGTTGCCAGTGCCAACACCCAGGCTTTCTCTAGTTATTGAGACTGTCCCCATGTTTCACATGTATGCCCATCAGAGCTAAACAAAGTGCTCCCCTCTCCTCCTAGCACATTGCTGCTGGGAATAGCAACCTTGTTCCATGACAAACAGCATCTTGCAATTCACTGCAGGACTAATTGCATTGCTCTGCTGATATAATGCTCCAGGAAGACGTCAGCTTTGCCCACAGGCAACAAGGACATCATTGATTTATTCAGGACTTATGTGTAATTGTCACAGGTTGCATTCTCTTTGATAATAAAGTCTTACAGACAAGGTTTAAAATTCAGCTGCAGCCCTAATTGAAACACAGCTAATTACTGAAGGTCTGTCTTTACAGCCTGTTCCATTGTTACTGGGCTAGTGTTCTGTACATCCAACAGTCAAACTCCCTCCCCTTAAAAAGAAAAAAAAAAAAAAAAAAAAAAAAAAAAGGAAAAAATCTCATCTACTATTCATATAAATCCAATGGGAAATTACAGATTCCTCTCTTTGAGCCTGAGGTAGCTACCAGCCAACAGCCCCATCCCACAAGGACTCAATGACTTCAAAGGATGCTTGTAGAATAAGCCTCCAAATTAGGGCCAGTGTTGGAGACAGGAGAATTCAAAGCAGCTGAAACAAACATTCAGCCCAGACCACAAGCAATTTATTGTGCATCCACCCTTTCAGTGGCAGCATCCCCTCTGAGCCCCAGCAGATTCAAACACACCACACAATTCAGGTGTGATCAACAATCATAATACCCAGCTCCCAACTGCCTGCTGACTGTAGCACAGCCACCTTGCTGCAGTCCAGACACGTGGATTAGCAGTTGGTCACGGCTAACCCTGTGTAAATGAGCACTCATCAGAACAGGCAGCCCCAGTTAATAGCTGAATGATAACAGGACCCCCAGGGCACCAAGGACATCCTTGTGCAGGCTGCACCACAGCTTTGGCTTTGTAGTGCAGCCAGCCACAGAGGCAAGATGATCGCTTCATAAAGCAGGGATGAAATCCCATCCGAACTTTATTGCCAGGATGATGCCAGCGTCAGAGGAAGCTCCCTCACAGAAGGTGACATTTACATGCACACACAACAGCACAAAAGTTTATGACATCAAGAGAGTGCTGCAGTTTAGAAGCAAATCAACCCTAGAAAAATCCCTGTTTATAGCTATTGAAGTTCACCATATATTGAAGTTGGAGGGGAGACGACCCACCTTGCGTTGGTCAGCATTGACTCCGATTTATTAATCCATCAATCACTTTTTATAACAGTGTTAATCAAGTTCATGCATATTGCAAAATCTGAGCTCACAATAGGCCAGAGATTACACACCAACTCCTCCTTATGTTTCCAATACCAAGATTTAGGTTCTCAAAATTATTCTTGCTTTCCCAAAACAGCCAAAGATAGAACATCCACTTGTTATGAGAAAGCTGCCTGAGAACTCTGATGTGCAAGGCTCTCAAGGCCTTCATGTTTGTCACTTTTACCTGTAATTAAAAATAACCTGAGAACCTCTGCTGTTCACAGAAGCAGGCTGTGAGAACCTGCTCCTCACAGCTGCCTTCTAGGCCATCCCTGAAAAAATCTCCAACATATAGCTGCTACACATTTCAACCCAGCAGATGGAAGGGATACCACAAAGCAAACACGTCCATTAAAGCAGCTAAAAACATCATCTACAAACTAGAACCCACAACCCAAAACCTCAGCAGCTACAGTCTGGAGCTCTTCAGAGCTGTGCTGACTTCAGCCAGCTACAGATCTGTCCCAAGGCATTTACTTGACACAACCAGAGTCTTTGGTACAGAAGCAGATTCCTTGCTCATCCTGTGCAAGTTTAAAGCAGCAGGTCCTGCCTGGATGATGTAACCCTGCAGAAGTCAGTTTAGCTGCTGGGGAGCCATTTCAAAGAACCCTGTGCTGGTTTTACAGGTCTCAGTCTGCCTGCCTGAAAGAGCAGAAGATCCTTTAATCCCCAAGCAAGGACAGCACAACTGGCAGGAAACAGAGCACCTGCTGCAGCACCTTGGCTCAGCCCCTGGGCACCAGGGATGGGCTCACTCCTGTCCCTGGCTGCTCTGAAGAGAACTGAGAGAAAGGCCCAAAGCAGCCGTGATAATTATGACTTGCACACCAGCATCCTGCATGGGAGCATGCAGCACATTTCTCCTAGGCTGTATTTTAAACGCAGGGGAAAGCCAGCACAGAGGGAATTACCCAGAGGTTAGGCTCTTTGCTCACAAGACAGAGAGAATATATCAGTAGTTCACATACCTGATCAAATAGGGCTTTCCAGTGCTGAGAGGCAGCATAAGGGAGGAAAAAGAGTAAAAAGAAGGTATAAGAGCAATGACATTAACATGCAGTAAACTGTAGAAGTATATTCTAACAGAGAAATAACCAAATGATTTAATGCCATTTCCAACATCCTTCTTCATCCCAGAATCACCTACCCTTCCGGAGGAGGAGGAAGGGGAATCTACCAAACACAGGGAGAACAGTTTTCATTTACAAATCCAAATTTGGATGAACTCAAAACATTCATGAGTTAATTCTGTTTTCTCCCACTATGTCTATTTGCAGGCAAGCAAGGAAAAAAGGGGTTTTTCGTCACAGAGATCAAGAAAGCTCTGTGTATACTGACGGAATGGATGAATTAGCAATGTTTTTCCAGATCACTTTCTGAGATCCTGTGGCCCAACACTGACCCATCAATTCCTTTGCTGGGTTGTCAGAGCCCTGTCTGCTGCCTGCTCCTGAGTCTGGCTTTCTGCAGGCTTTTGATAGCCATCAGTTCTCTGAGCCTCACGTGTCCACATCTGAAAAACAGCTAATTCCTCTTGTGCAAGGTGAGAGGGTGGAGGGCTGGAGAGAGCCCACTGCAAAGATTTACCCCACTTCTTCTGTTCTATCAGATCTGCCTTTAAAATGCTGTATAGGAGGAAGCTCCACTTTGATGCTCACAACCATGTGAACACAAGTCCTTGTCACTTGGAAACAGAACAAAATAGCTGGAAACTGGCTCCGATTTCTGCTTTGTAGAGAGACTGATATCAACTCATCTCCCTGCCTCACTGTCCCACGAAACAGAGGAAATTCCTACTGAATTGTTTAAGGCTCTCATCTATCCTGGATTTAGGGGCCAGTTGAGAAGACAGCAACTGCCATGGGGCAGCACTGGGGTAACTACTGGCTTAGGATCCCCAGAAACATTTGAACATTTCCAGGTCTGTTGTTTTCTCATTTACCTTCCCAAAAAAGAAACAAATTGAGTAAAACAACAAATATCAGACCTTTATAAGCAAATCTCCTCACAATGCTATTAGCAAAGCAGAAATCTGGTTAGAGTCTTATCTAGTCTTAGAAGAACATTTCCTTTCACATGGCAGGCAAATCTAAAGCAGAATTGACTGAAGAGACAGTGGGGTATCAGGCCACTGAATTACTTTTCATTAGTTAAGTTGTTGGCTCCCCTCCTCCCATGTCTCTCTCCATTTATAAGCTCTCATTTATCATCATAAATCAGCCCAGCACTTTAAACAGAACATTTTGGGACTGTCTGAATCCTGGCTTTATGGAATGCTGCTCTGAGAGCTACAATGACATCACAGCTGAGCTGTCACACACTGTCAAGGCTGTGACAGCCAAACCTCCACTGTGTTATATTTTTGTGGTTCATAACACATAAAGAACTGACCTTGTGTCAGTTCTTGCTGGCCAGGCCAGAGAGCTTCCATCAGGCTTTCAGATGTAATAGCAACAACACAAATCAACCCCCAGCTAGGTCTCAGGGGGCACAGAGTAGCACAGAGCAGTTGAAATTTTCAGAGATGATGCTCTGTAGGCTGCTTGTTTCAGCAGGAAATCTTGGCCCAGTAGAAGGAGGGCATTTGCACCGCTTCCTGCTTTTCTGACTTGCAGATGATACATGATACCTCAGGCTCCTGTCACATCATCTATTGCCAGGTCTCAGCAGCTTCCATAACCAGTGCAGCTGCAGGCTTTAGTTTTGTTGATTATAGAAAACAAGGTACCAGAGTCAAATAACAATGCAAGTAATGGCAAGACACTGCAAGCTGGATCTGACCCAAGCTCTCCTACCTCAAGGTCAAGCAGGAAGGCAGCAGTGGAACTGGGATGAGAATTTAGACTTCATGAGGGACAGCTCCTGTCCCAGGAGCCCAATCCTGCCAGGCACTCAGCATTTCAGCATCTCCTGGGCCCCCTGGCAGGATTGAATTGCTAATGGCTGCGTTTGTGTAGAGGCTGGAGCAACTCCAAGGGGCTCACATGTATCACAACAGGAAATCTTTCCTGTAGGACCATCCAGACAAGCACAAAATTTGTCAGAGAAGAAAAGGTCACAGTCTGACATAAGCCAGCAATGGGATTTGGAAACCTGGACTGTAAAAGCTCCAGGAAAGCCACCCTTTCCAAGTCATAGCTGCACACACTCCTGAGTCAGGCATCTCCTCTTAGGACTGTCTGGCAGTGCTGTAGCAGAGGTCAACCTGCATCACACGCTCCCTCCTGACTGCGCTGCGCTCAGGAATACAGACTGGGAATGCAGCTCTGGCAAGCAACTGCACTTCCTCCATTGCCCTCTGGGAGGAAAACCCAACAGCAACCGAATTCTAGGTGATTCAGAAGGGCTGGGGGGTGAAACACAGGCTCTGTCCCTAAGCATGCCTGGGCGGCTTCCTCCAGCAGCATCAAAAAGGCTGAGAGAGGGCCGGGGGGATGTGCCGCTGCTGGACGTTCAGCTCCCGAGTGTCCCTTCTGTAGCGGTGCAAGACCCGAGCCAGAGCCCGCTTCAGAAAGACATTTAGTATCTCTGCTTTATGTCTGACAGGCTGGAACAGACCCTGCACTTACCGCTGCAGACTGAGCAGACACTTTTCAGTCGTCATCCCAGCCAAGTTTGCTGGGAATGAGAGCTGTGAGCAGTCCTGGGATGCACCAGGATCTCTCACGTTCACTCCCTCCCAGACAGGTGCACGGCAGCTCCTGCCTCCGGGTCCGGCAGACGCAGAACGACTGCCCGAGCTCTGCAGGCACTGCCGCCCAGCACGGCAGGAGCAGATCTGGAGTGCGCAGGACCCCTTCGCGTCCTTCTGGGCTGGGTGAGCAGAGAGCGGTGCTAAGTTATCCCACCCTCACGTGCCTTCAGAGCTCGGAGGGTGGAGAGAAGCCATCAGCCCTGGCGAGCCGAGAGAAAACTTACTCGACTGTTTGTTGCTCGGGGGCTGGAAGAGGGAGCAGCTCCCGAGAGCGGGAGCGTTTCACATCTGTCACCCTCCGGGTGGCTGTGACTCTGGAGGAGCGCTCTGTCCCCCGGCCGCCCCTCGAGACAAGGCGTCAGCTCCTCGCCAGGCTCGAGTCGCGTCCGAGCGCAGTCCGGTGCCCCTGCCCGATCCGCCGCCACCCTCCGGGCACGGGCACCCAGCGAACCGGGAGCCTGTCCGGGCTGCCGGGGCTGGGAAGGACGGGAGCTGCGGCCCCGGGGACGGAGCCAGCCCGGCGGCTGCTGGAGCCCGCACACCCAGCGGCGGGAGGCGCGGAGGGCGGCGGGGACGGCGGCTTCCCCTGGTCCCGCAGGGTCACCGGCGCCGCTCCTGCGCCCATCCCGGGCTTCAGCTATGAATAGCTTGAGCCGATTATCCCGGCCCGGGGGAAAGGGGGGAAGACACCGAGCAAAGGAAACTTACATCCTCTGCGGCCATAGGTAGGACATCTTCGGAGTCCAGCACCTCGATTTCTTCCGCCTCCGAGCTGGCAGCCACAGCAGGGGAAGAGCTGGCGTGAGGCTCCGGCAGCCTGTCTCCCATGCTTGGAAACGGTCCCCCTCCAGCCCCCGCCCCCCCTTCTCCCCAGATCCTTAAAGAAATTAAACCTAGCTGCTGGTTGGCAAACTTTCAAGCGCAGCCGAGCCTGCCTTCATGACTCCCGCAGCCGGGAGGGGAGGAAATCCTCCATGCACGGAACATCCAATTAGCGCGGGCAGCGCCGGCGGGCGGCATCCCCGCGGCCGAGCTCCGGCCGGGGCAGTGACCCCTCCCCGCCTCCCGCCCCTGCGGCCGGGCGGTGCCCCCGGCCCGGGCACGACCGGCGCCTCCCCCGAGCCATCGCCCGGGGACGGGGGTCCGCCCTTCCCGCTGCGGGGGGAGCCCCGGGGGCGCTCGGCGGCAGAGCCCGGAGCTGCGGCACGTCCGAGATGCGGGCTGGGCGGCGGCGGGGGGGCAGCGCCGGGCGGCCCCTGCCCAGGGCCGGCACCGCCTCCCCCGGGGCGACCCGCGGGGCTCGGCCGTGACCGGCACCGGCACCGGGCAGCCCCTGCGGCGGGGCCCGGCCCGCTCCTGCCCTGCCCTCCTGCCCGCGGACAGGTGACCAGACGCGCCGGTTCATCGGGGCTCCCTGCAGACTTCTCTGCCCTAGAGGCTCACCGTGAGAGGCTGGTGCGGGGGTTTACATCTTTTACCATAATTACTTGTTCCTATATGTCAGGATGGACAACTTAACCATCTGGAGCCTGGATTAGGAACTTGAGGAATGCCTTGACTGCCGGCAAAAATCCAGCAGTTTTAGCTTCTTCCAATCAAGTACAGAAATAGCAGGTTGGCAAGGGGGAAGGGCGAGCAGAGCCAGGCTGATCCACATGGTGCCAGTGCCTCTGCTTTCTGCTAAAAGCCAGACAGAGCACAGCCAGAGCAGAGTCCGGCACCACAGGCTGTGTTTTCTTCATGAAAAGGTTCAATACCAGCTCAGACACACCTCAGCCACGAGTACAGAACCAAGCTGGAAGCCCCTCTTTTCTCTACAACCTGTTTAAAAATCAACCAACCACAAAACCAAGAACAAATCAGCTAGAATACCTCTGGAAAAGGAGCAGGATCTTCCATGCTGCAGTAGCAGGGCACACAGCAGAGAAGTAAAAACAGAACGCTTGGACCTGAAGAGAACTTTTCAAGTTCAGGATTCAGGCAGGAAAATGACAACAAAATAAAAGCTCTTCTCAGGTCTTCAGTGCAGCTGACAAAAAGGAGGGCTTCTGTCCCCTTAATGACATCAGTGAAACAGAGCAGACCTTCTGCACATTTAAAGGCAATTCCTTGAGCCATTTCTCCCTGGTCTAGAGCCTGTCCAGCCTGCTCTCCTGAAGCATAAGAACAGGATACCAAATCTAGCATTTCTGAGAAGGACTAACCCACTTCACTCACACCACTCCTGCCAAAATATTCCAGGCACTAAACAGTGATTATACAAACAATCTCTTTTTGATTGAAAAACTAAACCTCATCAAAACTTCAAAACAGATGGATAAGCAAAAATATGCTATGCCAACAGAAAGAAACAGCAGTCATTATGTCTGTAGGGAGGAGGGAAGTGAGTTTTTAGAGTAAAGAGAAAATAGATGAGCTGAATTTCAGGGGTAACAGGTTCCACTCAGCTGGGGACTGTATCATCTCTGATTCCAGATGCTAGTGGGAAAATGCCAACTGTGAAGTCTAACAGGAATGCAATCAACAGCAGCGAGAACCCCAGAACTCCTTACCTTAACACCAAACTCCCACTAAATTGAGAAATTGCTGCAAAATTACAAGTTCATTTTTCTTCTCTAAGGACTGTTTTTCACTACTGGTAATGATAGGTTTTGGGTTGTTTTTTTTTTTTTTCAGGGAAATATCTCTGCACATTGCACATATGAGCTAGTGCTGTGCTATAATTGCCACAGAAAGAAAATTAACAGTATTCTAATGAGGAGTTTTGTTACAGACAAATTATCATCTTGCAAGTGTGTGAGAGGCTCTTAATTTAGAATGCCATTTCTCCCCACTGCATACCCTGGTGACTCTACCTTGGAAGACAGTAATTGCTAGATAAACTGGGGGGTTGTGGGCCACCCCAGAGCAGATGCAGACAGAAGGAGGGGCTTCAGAAGAAATGCAGACAGAAAGGACTTGAGATAATAAACCCCAAGCCGTTTTCACACTCAGTCATATAGGCAACTTTTATATTCCAAATACTGCAGCCAAAATGTGGCTGTAGGGCCTCCCTGCATTGGGAGTGGCTCAAAAGGTCAGCTCATGAATATGCAATAACCCCCCTGAGAGCAGGGACCCAGCCAGCATCTGTTAGCTCAGCCCTCTGGGTCGAACCTGAACATTTTGTGCACCAGTCCTGCCTCCACCCGAAGGAGCCCCAAAGCTACAAAACTTCCCAATTCTTCCCTTGTAGCTTTTACAAAACTTCCCGGTTCTGCCAATTGGAACTATGTGGAGAAACCTACCCAGCTTGATTTCCACACCAGAGCTCAGCCAGCTGGCCAGACTTGGGAGGCAACTTCTGAAGGAAAATGCAGCATTTTGGATCAAAACCCCAAAATGCTGCACACAAACACAACCTTAGGAGGATAATAGATAGCACGTACACAGCTGGGACTGGATCAGACCTCTCAGATTCATTCAGCTGAAAACCTCTAAGGACCATGGATGGGAGACAGGGGTTTAAACTGAAGCCCAAAAGGTAGCAGTGGTAAAGGACCCTGAGCATCACACTCCTTGTGCTGGGACAACACAAGTTTACCTTTCAGAACCAATATAAATCAGACTATATGTGCTACCATTTGGCTTCCCCCTGACTCATGGGTACTCTCCCTCCTGAAGTGAAGGAATAGTGGGAAAAAATAAACTCCAATCTTCTCTGTGATTTCTAACTTGTGTTGAAAGATCATCATCATGACCCTCCCTATTCCATGCTGTACTTAGAACTTTCCAAGTGCAGCACTGAAAAAGCACTAGTCTTTCCACCTGCACCCCTCTCTGCCACAGTAACTGTTATTGGTTGCAGCTGGTTCGAATTGTCTTTTTGGTTATTGTTAGGGAAATAATTAAATCTGCCATTAACCCTTTTTTGGGGCAGTTGTCTTAAAAGGGAGCTCTGCTATCAGGTCACCCTTGGTGGTATTTTAAAATGTCTGCTTGTTTTTACCTGTCGTCTGCTGGGATCATAACACACGTTCATTCCTAAACAGAATAATTGTTTGAAATTGAGACCAATTAGTAATTTAAGGTTAATTTCCAACATAAAATCAAGTCTGGCTTACTATTAATCCTGAACTGACAAGCTTTCAGACAGGAGGTCAAAGCTGAGGAAGATGAATCAAGTTCTTTGTCCTGTCAGTGACTTTACACCATGGTCAGGCAATTCATGCATCAGACTGAGCAGGAAGAAATTGAGTCTGGTTGTGGAAAATATAATGAAAGAAGTTATTAGAAAACTGGCGGTGCCAGAAGAAAGAAAACAAATTGCTGTTGAGAGTAAGTTTGCTGGGGTGCTGCTCCTTCTTCCCAGCACTTAATTGCAGTAGCTAACTTTTGGACATTCTTCATTATATAGTGAAGAAGAATTTCCCCTCACGGTAACTCATGAGAAGAAGAATTTCCCCTCACGGTAACTCTAACTCTCACAGGATCCATGAGGGCTTGGCTAGCGGCACCAGGGCTCCCTCAGGGAGCACCAACGACCCGCCTGGGTGAGGCCACAGCAGAGCTGGATAGCAAGACTTGTACGCTGCTCCCTAAGAAAATTCCTGTCCCCAAACCACTGGGGAAAGCTTGTTTTATATAAGCGGGCGGGGATCCGCTCCGTCCCTCACCTGGCGCTGGCCGCCTCGGGCCGTGACGGCGGCCAGGCAGCGCCTCAGGGCAGGGGCGCTTCCCTCAGGGGGACGGCAGAACCCGCTCCCGCCGGGCCGGCTGCCGGGGCCGCTTGTTCCTCACGGGAACAGCCGCTCCGGCCGGGCCGGGCTGCCGGGGCCGTTCATTCCTCACGGGAACAGCCGCTCCGGCCGGGCTGACTGGGCCGTTTCCCGCTCCCGCCGGGCCGGGCTGCCGGGGCCGTTCATTCCTCACGGGAACTGCCGCTCCCGCCGGGCCGGGCTGATGAGGCCGCTTGTTCCTCACGGGAACAGCCGCTCCCGCCGGGCCGGGCTGCCAGGGCCGTTTCCCGCTCCCGCCAGGCCGGGCTGATGAGGCCGGGGCCGCTCGTTCCTCACGGGAACAGCCGCTCCCGCCGGGCCGGGCTGCCGGGGCCGTTTCCCGCTCCCGCCGGTCCCAGCTCAGCGCGGCCCCGTGAGCTCGGCGGCAGCGCCCCCTGGCGGCCGGTCCCGGGTCCCTCGGGGCATTCCCTGGGGAGCATCCCGGGACTCCCCACAGCCCCCCGGGAACGCCGCACTGCTGGAGCCTCTTTAATCAACACGAAAATATTAACTAATTCACTGCCCACAGCTTCCTACACACCACGGAACTACTTGGTCTTTTCTCCCAGTCTTTGTCCTCGACAGTAAATTCGAAGCTCATAGTTGACTATTTGCATTTCAGCTTTTAAGTATCACAGAAGGCACTTTGGTCTTCTGATATAAATCAGAAATAAACCTCTAATGGAGGCACGAGAGAAACTGCACTGCCAAGATATGTGACCTCCAACAAGTGCGGGCACTGGCAGCATCCATTTACATAAAGGACAAAGTTTTGGTAAACTCCACCTTTCAGGGCACAGGAAGGTAAAGAAAAAGAAGAAAAAGACAAACACAGACACAGTACACAGTTATTTTATTGAAATACTTGAAAAGGCCAGCAATGGAAAAATAGGTTTGTCATGAGGAATTTAATGTTTGGTTTACTTGATCATTAAAAAAGCTGTGTCTATAGGTAATTCTAGCCCATTACAGAATGCACTGTGATCCATGCAACTAATATACTACAGTAGAATAGGCACTGTGTACTATTGCAGTTTTCTCTTATACACAGCTTTTAATGAGTATGACTGACAGATGTGAGAAATTAAACTGTAACACTTTCCAAATTATAACCGTTTAGAACATACAAAATTTGCTCATCTGATTCATGAGGGTTATAAAACACAACATAGTGAAAAATGAAAAACACGGGTTACACACAGTGTATGAAGTTGGTCTGGCAGTTTTCAAAGTTTTACTTTTTTCTTCTTAAAAGAGACCAGACTCTAAATATGTCACTGGTCATGTAAAATACAAAATCATAGGCCAGGACAGCAAAGGTGACTCTTTCCTGAAATACATGATTAGAGGGGCAAATTTGTTCATCAGTTAAAAATATGAACAAAAATCACAAATTCTGCCTGCTATAGCTTATAGTCCAAAAAGATGAAGTCACTTCAGATGAATGTGAAATAAATAAGCAATCCTTGAGGAAGTATGATCCTTGAGTTGAGTCTACTCTACTGAAAATGAATTTCACCTATACACTAGAATGTCACCATGGTGAACATCTAAGAACAGTATTTTGAATAGGTTTTTTGGGAAGCAATGTCTTACTTGCTTTAATATGTACAGGTTATTTACAACAAATTCCCTTTTGGCCTTACAAGTTAAGCCATTTTAGCTGGCTGTTAAGATGCAATTCCTTTTTTCCACACATTATGCAATACTGTAGTTGGAGCTATAATTTAAAATAATCTTAAGCATGAATTACAAATATTAATAAAGTAACTCTGCATATATAAATATTTCTAGCAGAATTTAAAGCATTCAGAATGTACATAAAAGTGGTTTTTTATTTATTTATTTGGTAGGGCCAGATGTGCTTCTTCTCAATCATCGCTGCTTCAGTAGTGCTTTGTACATGGCAAAACCCAAAACTGCAAACACAGTAGCACCAAAACTTGCTCGGAGCCAGAACGTTGAGCTCTTGAGGTCCGCTTGTGTCACATGCCTGAAATTTAACACACATACAGAACCAGGTTAATTCCATGCCAGGAACTCCAGACAGCTTGTGCTAAACTACTCTGCTTTTGGAAACTCATCACTACACTTGTCACAGGCAAACAGCTCACAGTCCAGCCTTAACGAGCACTTTACACTCATTTTGCTTTTCTTAAAGCTCAGGATTTGATCTGCAGCCCTGAGCACATCCGATCTCCCTGGAGTCAGAGCGCTCACACGGCTGAGGAGAAATGCAGGAGCAGATCATTTCTCATGGATGTAGGGAGGGCAGGGTGTCTCCTTTGAGAGTACCAGCAAGCATTCGGGAAAGGAAAACAAAAATAGCTACAAATAATTAGTAACTCATAGTGAGAACAACTCTGTCCAGCAAAATCCTTTTTTCTTTCTTTTCTAAATGTTGAGTTTAATATTTCTGCTTTTCCATTAAAAACTTCCCAGTCCTGTTGAATACCTACTTATTCTACCCCCAAAAAAAGTTTACTGACAAGTAGCAAGTAATATTTTTCCAAAAGCTAGAATCAAACCATTTTAAAATCCCTTTCTTCCCAGTAGTCACAAGAACAGAAGCAGTCATCCAACACCAAGCTGAAAGCTAAGAGAGAGTGCGAGTGAAACAGGCAGTGACGATGGCACCAACAGAAAACGACAGCATGGAGTGACTGTATGACAGAAAAATCCACATCTCACATGACAGTGGAGACAGGCAATGACCCAACTCTCCCAAATATTGCAAGAAGTCTGTGAACATGCTCAGTTAAGCAAGGCTGACCACCCTTAACAGCAGTCTGAAGTATGACAGCTTACCAGAAAGCAGGAGCTACCATTTAAAACAAGTTATCATAAATGCCATAATTCAAAGCACAGGAAGTTCCCAAACAATGGTAAAGTTGATTTTTTTGTTTGTTTGCTTTAGAGATAGAACTCAGAACAGAACTTCACTAGCCTACATGTTTTAGCCTGTGTTAATTGCCATGGGTTACTCAGTGAAGCTGCAGGAGGGTTAAGGAGAGGAGCACAGAGATCCTAAGCACACACAGGAGTTCAGAGAGGGAGAACTGCAGGGCTGTAGCTCACAAGCTGTTTAACAGAGCAGGAATTGCTACTTGCTATCAAAACACACAAAACCAGTTTTGGATATGCTTTAGTAGACTTCTGCAGGAGCCATAACAGCCAGATAGTTAATCAGAGTTCTGCCATACCACATGCTGAAGAACAGGCTCTTTGATGCACACACAGTTGCTCTTTAGTCTAAAAAATCCTGATCTTATTTAAGAATGTCTTGCTGGGTTATAGAACAGACCACATCCAAGAACTCCTGCAAGCATTAGTTTTTCTACAGCTAGTTTTGACAAAGTCTCTGCAAACTGGATGCCAGGTGGCTTGCTGGGGGGAAGACAGGGAAAAGGCAATGGCAAGGTCACCTGGGTTTGGCTGTTGTTACCTGGCTTCAAGCAAACGTGGCCCAAGAGATGACTCCATGAAGATGGAATCTTCTACAGAGTGGACGGCGTGCACCTGCTGCATAATCCTGCTCTCCTCGTCTGCTACCAGCATGGCCCCCACCTCAGCTAGGCAGGCTCTTAACCTTTTCACACACATGCACAGTGCATTCATTGCATGGCTCAACACAGCAACCCTCTCAAACCAAAAAGCCCAGAGAACTCCTGATTTATAGCCACCTAGCCCCTGATCCTTGTGCAGTTGTTAAAAACTTAAGTCTTGGGGAAAAATAGAAACAAATCAAGTTTGTGCTTTTAATAAGCAAAGTGAAATGTGTGATTTCATGTAGCTAAATGCCACTGCTTTAAGGATAAAGAAACCTGTTTATGAAACTTGATTTCTCTTCCCACTCCATCTCCACAGCCTCAACTTCCATGTGTCCCACAGGACACTGCAACACTCTGCACCATATGCACATCAGCCATAAAAATGAGATCCCACTGCTGTTGAGAACTCAAAGACTGTATCTTATCACTCCAGTGATAGTTTGAGGTAATTTCTTAGTAAAAGGCTGTGAAATCCTTTTCTTCAGATATGGAAATTATAAACTAATCTGTGTCTGTAACATGAATCACTTGTAGGTAACATGATTTTACTAGATTACATGACAAGCTCTGTTTGGTAGTACACAGTGCTGGATGAGTATTTGTGTAACTAACAAGTCTCCAGTTTAATTTGGTTAATTCAAATGCCGAACTATTTGTACTAAAACCCCATCCCTTTAAATATGCAAATCAATGTTTAAATTGCAAATTAATGCTTTTGCATTGCCTCATAAAGCACTATCTCTCACATCTAGATTTTCTGATTCCTATCTATAATTTGCCTTGTTTTGCACATGCCCATATTTAACAGTATGCAAGAAACTTGCTGAGCATGCTTCATCCTTCTAAAAACAATTTATATGTTCTCAGCCATGGTAATATCCTCTTGTAATGTCTAAAGGGAGACTAAATTGGCTTTGATCCCTTTTCTAAGCCTAACAATAGCAGATTCTTTCATTTAAATAAGGAACTAATTTGAGACAGGGACTCGTCTAACAACCTCAAGGAAATCTACTCTGAATGTCTCAGCCTGAAAATCCAAAGTTCAAAATGCTTACTGAAATTCAGAACATTATGGATGTCTAACTGCTTTACAACTTCATAAACATCCAATTTTTCTTCTTTCAATGTTCCTTATGCTGTCATAAAATCCATTTTTACAACTTTACTCTCTAATATTGTTTAGCTGCCATTAAAGGAACAAAAAAAATCTGAGATAATAAAAAAGAATCAATATTTGTTTCTAGTGCAGGTTCTTGGACATGAAGGCGGCTACAATGCACCAAACCCTTTTTCAATACACACTGAAAAATTCTACCTCATCAAATAATAACTTTCAAACTTAACTTCAGTCTAGTTGTGCTTATGAAACTAATTTTCACCAGTGGTGGAAATTACTACTGCCTTGTTAGTAACAGAGTAACCCTGAATTAGAAAAAATATTCTCTCCAAGGGTAAAACATCTAAATAGATGTGCACTTATACACACAGAGAGCAGTAGTGAGGACTCCATAAATGAACTGCATTTGAAACTCTTGCTTATTAATAAGAATGATGGTTCAAACTTTCCAACCAGGCTGCTGTGTACTTAATCATACAATTAGTTCCACAAATATATAGAAGTCTAGAAATTTTGACTTTGGCACAAAATTTGGATTTTAATGCACATTTTGGAAAGAAAAAGGCATGTTTTTATTCAACCTACTCTTAACAGTGAGTCAAGTACCTTGCCACTTGTTGATGAAGATCTTGGAAATCTGGATGGGATTTTTTCCAAGAGACTTGAACAACTCACAAGAAGTTTGTCACATGCACTTGCTAAGAAGTTAACTGAGCATGCCTGCCATGGGTACACACAGAAAACTGCTGGGTTACGCACTGATGCTGACACTTCTCCCAAGGTCAGCAGCACAAGAATTCCCAGATCTGGGAAGGTTTATCCTTAAATCCAGGACTTCCAAAACATTCCTATAGTAACTTCCAAAGCATTTTAAAAGCACAGTGCTGGGGCCACCAGGCTGCTGACATGGCTACTCACAGCAGAACTGAAAGCAAGATCATGCAGCAGCCTGCTCTGACAAAGGCTCTGAGCATTAAATATAAGCAACTGAATTCCAAAAGCATCACATAACCTGCACGAGCTGCTGCAGCTGCCCTTCAGGCACATATTTTCCTAGGTTGCAAACTAAGTGCAGCAGTTAGAATTTTCCCCCATGCATTAATAATCTAAAATGTGAAAAGCTCCAAATGCATCTCATTATCCACAAAACCTAAAAATGGATGTGGAATGCCAATTCATTACACTTTGTTTAGAAAGAAGTCAAGGGACACAGCTTTGGAAATTTCTAGGCAGTCTGGGGCATCAAACAGCTTAGAGAAGGAGGAAAATAAATTAGCATTTTCTAATGTCCTAATGTCATTTTGGGGATGCCATTTAGCAATGTCCTCATTTGGGGGACACCTAAGTTTAGAGACAGATTTCTGCAATTCGATTTAAAGGCAACATGCGAGTTTTGAAAAGAAACCTGTGTACACTGCACATAGTGAAAGGTAAATTCTGGGCTACACTCTTAAAACATCACCATTATTACAGGAAAACACAATAATAATTTATTGTCTTAGCTTTAATTGCTCAGAAGGAAGGTTGTCACAGAAACCAAAACCTTACTAATAATTCCTGAAACAACCAGGTTTCATGTGGAAGTAGAATTTAATTTCAATTCCACAGTGTTTTAAAAACTTTTAAAGAAAAACATCCTCTGAGAAGTCTCCTTGATGAACACAATTCTCATGCATTTGGATCATCTTATTTTGAAATGAACTTAGTTGACAGAAAAATGCCACTACTGTACAAGCAAAAAGCAACATGGATGATTTGAAACCAAGGGGAAAAAAAAAAGCCAAAAATCCAAGCTCATCATTAAAGGGTTAGAATGACTGCTTTTGGTAAAACAATGTAGTAAAAAGAGATTAGGTGCCAGCCAGCCAAATTGAAGTGAACACCTAAAGGAAAGAACATATTAAAACTACAGAGATACTGCAGGATATTAGCAAGTCTCATACATGCATGTCCAGTGCTTTGAATGCTGTGCCTCCTTCCTTGAACCAACAAATGGTGACCCTGGGCAGTTCAAACCAACACAGCAACCTCTGGGCTGAACCTGCCTTTCTGACAGCCTGCAAGCCTCAGGGAACTCCTGAAATTTGTCCAGAGAAACCGAGGGGGGCATGAGCAGGTTTCTCAGCTGCACAGAGGCAATGTTCTTCCTTTAATTACTACAGTGGGAATATTCAAATGGGAGTTTTTGTTGTGCTTTGGGAACAGTGTTTAGGGGTTACTTAGCAACAAAGGGCACAGGAAGGGGTCCTGTGTGAAAAACTTCAGCTTACCTGAAAAGCTCCCACAGCCTAAGGGAATAGAAAGGGATCAGGAGAATAAAGTACTCACTAGAAACCTCCTTCCCCCATCAGCTATCTAACTTTTGTTCAACTAGCTGACTTAATGGTAAGCACTTGTGAAGGCAGAGTAAGAAAATTTATAGAAACTATCTGAATCAGAAAGTCCTTCTTGATCCAAATGCTTTCTCTAATCACACATCATTGGATGTATGATTTTTATAAGACAAGAAATCCATCTCACCCTCCTGTGCCTACAACTGGGAGCTATTTCCTCTTGTTTAGAGGTATCCCAGTTCTACCTCATGTGCTGTTGTGCAGCAGTTCATGTGCTGAATGGTAAATAACCTCAGCAAGGTGAGGTTTTTTTAGTTGGTGAGGGACTAGGTGAGATGAAGTGAGCGTGCTGGAAACCTGAACAAACCCCAGTGACTGAGAGACAAAGGGATTCTAGCAAATAATTCTTTCAGGAGGGAAGGGTCTGTGAGGAATTCTCCTCACCTTGAATTACAGACTTTTCAGGCAGTATTGGATTCCTGTTTGTTATAGTCTCCCTAGTGATAAGGTGTGGAATGACAGCATCCCAAACCTCAATCAAATATTTCAGTACCCTGAGACCCTGGCAGCACTTCAGAGGAATGAAGTTCAATGTCTAATGCAGGACTCAAAAAAACCCATACAAAAGAGAAACAAATCACAACAGCAAATGGAGAAATCCATACCAGTTCCAAAAAATGAAGATGTGTCAGAGGAGATTTCAGCCTCAATAATGAAGAGCTGGGATTTTCTAGTAGTGACTGCTCAATGAAGTTTTAGAGTGACAATATGCAGAGATTGCTGTTTCAAGGTATTTCTGCCTCTGGGATGACTGCTGTAGAACAGATGCAGCATGAAGAGCCTCCCTCATTCAGTCTTTTCCTAAGCTAATGAGTTTTTCACCCTTCCTTGAATTCTCACTCTGTGGTTAACACTTGTATCTTGGATTAAAGTGGTATTTGACAAGGAAAATGCTCACTCCTGTAGGTGGGTGTATCAGCAGAGCTCCTACACGTGTGTCACTTGCATTAAAAGGAGGCAGACACATGGAGCAGCTACATCTGAAACCTGTAACAAGCAGTAACATCCACGGACCAGCAGCTCCTCAGGAAACCTCAACCATGGCCTCCAAATAAACACATTTCCCATCCAAGCCTCCAAGAAGGCCGTGCAGGATGGAACCATTGCACTGCAACAGTTGTTTGGTTTGAACTCCCATTTGCTGGGGTGTGATGACAAGTGCTGAGGTGTTAGTAAATCCTGTGTGTCAAAAACTGCCTGCAGGACAAGCTCTAGCACTGCTTTCAATGCTGAAAACCAGTTATCTCTCTTTACCAATTGTTTTTCCAAAAGTATCTGGAAATGCAAATGTTTAAGCATTTACCACTTACATGTTGCATTTCATTCAGAGAGGAATTGGATGTTTAAACATCTGGATTATTTTTTAAGACAAAATGCCCACTCTTTGTGTAAACCAAGCATAACACACACACACACAGAAATTCTATGAACTCCCAAATATCAAATTAGCAAATATAAACATGTCATATTTTACACGATGCTGCTGGAAGTCAAGCTGTGCCTTTATGAAAATACCTGTGTAACTGGGATCTAAAAGGCACTGCCTCTAATCAGTACTAAACAAACCTGTAATGTCTCAAGTGAGAAACATTACACAGCTTTGCAGACACTACTTAAGGACTATCAGCAGTTCCCTAAAAACACAGTCCTAATTCCTGCAATCACAAAGAGCCTGAATCAACAACCAAATCGGTAATGTTTCACAAAAATGTCTAAACTAAGCTCAAAAGAACCTCCAAGTTAAACCAAGTTTGATAATTCCATGACAATTATTAAAGTATTGGCCTATTTAGTGGATATGGAGTGAAAAACCTGCAGTATATAAGGTTACCAATTGGTATTCCAAAGACACCCTTTATTTTAAAAGCACACCTGGTACCTAGTAAATAAAGTTAAGGACCTGTTAAGAACTGCAGTGAAGAGTTTGTTCTTTACAGATTGCAGCAAGTCTGAGTTGAGGAAGTTCTGACAGATGCAAAATGTACACCTGTTGCAGGCGCACATACAGCGTAACCGGGCATGGCTGCGGAAACACACAGAAGGACAGCAGTTGAAATCTTGCTCATCAAATCAGCTGCACATTAGGACTGTGCCACAACCAAGAGAGATTCAGGAATAAAAGGTACATTTGAATGAGTAAGGAGAGGAGGAAAAAAAAAAAATACACTGGGGAAGAAAGGGTACAACTACAGCTGTGCAGAATTTGAAGGTTAGAGGTTCTACGTCTTGGACATTTTGGCATCACCACCATATACAGATCTTAACAGCAAAGCACAAACATGAATGAAAATGTCTGATGAATTTATACAAGCTCCCATAAAAGAGAAGCATTTAAAGGCTTCTGAGTATGTCTGCACAGCAATAGATAACACCCCTTTTTCAAAGGAAAGGAAGCCACATTTTCTACCACTTTGAATGCACTCTTTACACGGTGAGCGTTGCCTCTATGCTTCCCACCCTACCAAACACATGCTTGAAAAGTAAGGGAGAAGCAGGAATATTGATATGACAGACATTTGGTCAGCGCTACACTTCAGTGGTTTCCCAGTATTCCAGTGCTACAAAATGAACACAAGAGTAAAATAAAAGAAAAACCCAAACCCAAACCCAAAACTACAGCTTTACAGATGTAATTCAGTAAATTCAGTTTCAAATAATTAAAAATACCCTATTATTTTGGGTGAAAGTGGCATTAGTTCTATTTATTTTAAAGCAAATGTCAGCTGTCATACTAGACTCCATCTGCTGTAATGTTTATATAGTTCATCACCATATTAAAAGCTTCACCCCCCAAAAAAGGAGATGCAAAGTGAGTTTAGCAACAGTGAGATGCATAGTGCAGAAGAATCTGAGGTTAAGTACCTTGTACCTGAAGTCCAAAGACGTTTATACAAAAAATTCTATTGAAATTATAATATTTATTAGATGAATGACCAGGAGCACATTGTAATAAACACCCTGAAAACAACAAGTATTTTAAGCAGTGCACTGGGGGAACTGTTGTGCACTGAGGGGCCATTGCAATCAGCTGTCGAGCTACCAAGGATTACAGCACAACTCGCTCTCAAAAATACCAAGATGTAAAAACTTATGCACTTTTTATATCACCAATATGGATCAAACAGAAACCTGTTGGCTGGAATTTGCATCATGAGCTGGATGAACTAGGGCATTCTTCAACTTAGCAACAATACCTGGGACTGATTTCTGTGCTGGATCTATGCTTAGCTCCTCAATTTGAAATAAAGATCCCACTGAGGCCATTTGTGTCTCTCTGTTGCTAAAGCTCGGTGAGGCAGCTCCATCCTGGGCTCACGATGGCGTGCAGTGAGTGCTGCTGTGTGACCATGCACATGGAAAACAGAACAGCTCCAGTACTTACGGATACATGGCCATAGTTGTCAGTTTTACAAAGATATCCTTACTCGGCACATCAGCAGTATTACAAGTAAAGGCTTGGGGTGGAGGCATTTTGTGTTTTCTGCAGAATTCAGCAGGAGAAATACTATATTCCTGTCTAACTTCATGCAAGTCGGACTTGGCAGCTACCACTAAACATGGTATTCTGCTGTCCATGAAGTGCTGCTGCAAATTTAAAGAAAAAGAAGTGAAAGAAACAGTAGATGAAAAATTCAACCTGGAACAGGCTGTATTACACTGGTTGCAGCAGCATTAAGATACATTCATGCCACTGAAGTCAGGCATTTCTAGAAGCAGAGTAGTTTACATAGAAAAGCAGATGTTTGCTTTGTATGAGTAACAGAAGTGCATCCTGATAAATAACCAGCACTTAGAAATAAAATGTCTTTTAAGCACTAGAACCAGTGTATAGGTCAGGTAACTGATACTGAATATTTAGTCAATGAGAAGAAATATAAATGTAGAGGTTTGTAAATATAAACTCTACAAACCTTAAAAATCCTGGCACAGTACTCAAAGGATTTAGGATTACTGACATCATATACCAGGCAGACAGCATCGCATATGGTCTCAGCATCAGTTAAAAAGTCTGAGTCACTGACATCGTGTAGCTGGAAAAAAGATGGTTGCACAGGGAGGAAAGCTTGTTATTATGCAGTTCAAGGAATTTTGTAATTTGTCTCATAATTTTTATGGCTTATTTTTATGTATCCTCCAAACTAATGGACTGACAATAGGCAGAATCAATGAAAAAGAACAGTAGGAATTTACCATGCAGCCAGCATATGTGAGCTGTTAACATCACATCTGCAGGCAATCACCACCTCAACATAAACAGTGATATTTACTTTAAAACAAAGGCTTAGACAGCTACAGAAATGGGCATGCATCCTATAGAGGAAAACCACAGAGCAGGACTAGATCTCAGAAACCAGAGATCATATTATCATAAAGAAGAACTAGAATGGAACAAGCCTTAAAGAAGTGATTTCTCCCACTGAATACTAATTTTAGCCATTCTAATCACTCTGTGTGACAGACACTTCTTACTGAATAGGCAGACTGACTTTTGATCATTTATCACATGTTATAATTTGATATGCTGCAGTGTAACCATAAATGGACTAGGTTTTGTACAACTCAGGTCAAGGTTTCAAAAATAACAGGGGTCTGACCAGGTTCGGCTAAATTATCACCAAAAAACCCCAGAACTTATTTGGGACAGAAAATAACTGGGAGGAATCCACGTTAAGAAGAGAGAATTAAAACTAGTTTGTTGTAGAAGGCTCTGAATAATTTACAGAATTTTAACATTACCCAGTGTAAGGCAAACAAGAAAGAGGCAGCCTTACCAGCAAGTACTTTTCCTGTCCATATACATAGACTGTATTAATGGCATAGTAAGATTTGTGTTCTGCACGTATTTGCCTCTGTCTCTGAAAAGGCAGAATTTCATGTTAGACCACAGCAACTTCTCCCCTTAAGTTAGATTTGAACAGCTCGTTTACTCCATTTATTAATAAATTAAAATTATAATTATCTTTGGGTTTTCTTCAAAGAAATGCATAGCTATAATCTATGATGTACAAATCATTATTGCATGCAATAGCCACTGCCAGAATAGACCAAAACCAAAAAAACCCAAACTCTTCCTTACTAATTCTGTATTTCTTCAAAGAACTCTGCAAACTGAGTAATAACCATTAAAGCTCTAAGATCAATCATTTTGCTGTCTAATCTTAACTCAAGAGCATATATAGATGAATACTGTATGTTTCTTACTATTAGATTTCTTCCAAGAAGAGCCTGAAGAACTCCACTTTTCCCACAGCCTTTCATTCCAACAACGTTGCATCGGAAGACATTTCGCTGAGTCTGTTTTTTCTGGAGGTCTATCTTTTTATCTCTTGTCACTTTTGGAAAAACACAAATATTTTTCACAAGATATAAACACATGTGAAAGCATGAAAATGCACACAAATCAATCTTTCAAAAACATTAAATCAAAGGTTTCACTTGAGCAGAAAGTAAAAGAGAGTAAATGAAAATAGATGAACCATCAAACAATTTGCTCTCTAGTATATTTCTAAATTTAAATTTCTGTGTTGTATCAAATTTTTATTACCTGTGATTGCTGATGCTTGAGACTCTTGTTCTGCAAGTATGGAGTACCCCAAATAACCCAGGTACTCCAGGCAACGCTGCACATCCAGGTATGTGGTTAGTCTGGCAGAGGGGACAAAAAGCATTTTCAATTGTCACCATCTGGGCTACCAGTTACTTACAGTACTGAAACAATCCTTATCTCCTAACTCCAGACTGACATGACAGAAACATTCCTGGCACTGTGCAGTGCTGAAGGACAAAAGTCTCTGAATCAATGAGTAAATGGTGATAACTCCATCAGTCTTACTGGTCACCAGAACTCTACAAAGGCAGTACTTGCAGAGGCCTATCACCCACACTGTATCTTCTTATCTCCCCAAATAACATTTTTCTCATTTTCTGTATTTTAAATTGGGAAAAAAAACCCTCATTATTGAGGACCATTTTTCAAACCATCTCTAAGGGGTAGAACAACAGCACTAACATTTCAGCAGGGATCATAAGGGATTTCCACATGTTGAAGAGCCTCTTCTTCATTGTCAGCAGTAAATACTGGCCAAATCCTGAACAGGTTATCACAACAGTCTGAAGATCAGGTCACTGGATGGATACAAAAACTTGACTGCTTGGATCAATTATCAACTATAAATCTTCTACTCTTTCCAACAGTCTTTAAGAGGAATCCACAAACACATGATCATACCCAAAGTTCTCAACCACTAAAATGTCCTGTGTCACACTTACGTCCACTGCGAGAGAAACCCTTGGTATGTGATCCATCCTCTTTCATTTGTGCAAACTGTGTTGTTCACATCAGGGCCCCATGGCATGTAAGGGAAGACTTTGAACAAGTCTTTCAATTCATCAGGAGATAAAGCACAATCTCTATCCTGAAACAAAATATGGTAGCAGACATAATTTAATTAGTATCTATTCTAAACTGGTATTTTCTTGCTGTACATTTGCAAGATTTAAGAAATCATGCTTATTTCTTTTTAATCATTGTTCTTTCCTTGTTTTTTAATAAGATTAAATGTATGAGCTAGTTAAAAACAATTTGGTAGTACAGCTATAACTGCCAACTCTCCTTGTAGACAATCATAAGCTGCAGGTTAGTACTGACTCTATAGGTTAAGCTGAATAAAATGACATCATGATAAAAACATGTTTTTGTTAGCAAAACTCCTGACAAACCAAGGCTTGTAAACATAAAGACACACACACACACACACAAATTAAATGCTTACCAAATCATGTTTATCAAAAATACTTTGAAGAAACAAGTATGCATGATGATTTAGTTCTGTTGTGCAGTCAGGGGGAATTTTTAGGCTGTTCATTGAAAACAAACACAGATACAAGAAGCATTAATTGTTTATGAAAGCCAGAATATTAAAACTCAAAATATATACTTTATGAATTATAACATTTAGTATCTGACTTGGCACTTAACTTTAATAATTTATCTTCACATTGATCAAAGCACATACTTTTTATTAGGAATTCTAAAATGATGAGTGAGTGCCTTTTGTGATATATAGCTCTACAGCAATCACATTTTTGTTGGTTTGCTTTGTTTTTTGTACTTTGGGGTTTGGGGTTTTTTGAACAAAAAAATGATGCAATTACATTTTTTAATAGAAGCCACAGAATTTGGTCAATCTCTTTTTAAATTGGGGATTTTCAATAGGTCTCAAATGCTATGAAAATACTGATAAGTCCTTTAGAATTTAATAATAATAATAATAATAATAATAATAATAATAATAATAATAATAATAATAATAATAATAATAATAATAATAATAATAATAATAATAATACAATTAATCACACACAATAATCGACTGCTCAAATTTATGTTCCAGTTTTACACTAAGAATCTCTTCTGCCACCTTTCTTATGAAGAAAGAGAAGACACGAGGACGCGATTTGGCACAAGGGAGTTCTTCCTTTGCGTTCAGCCACGCAAAGGTTTTGGCTGGGTGGCCATGAAGTAAGGGAGGTGGTTATGGAGCAATGTGTAAATACAGACAGTGGAATAACCCTGTCCTGGTGCAGAGCAGGGGCAGCAGAGCCTGGCCTCAGGCTCGGGGCTGCACTGGTACCTACGGAGGGAACAGGTACTCTGGCGTGAGCTCCAAGTCGTCGTCGTAGCCAAAGCGCCGCAGAACAGTCCAGGTTGTCTCGTGCCTTCCTCGCTGAATGAAAAGTGTGTGTAGAAAAAGAAAACCTAAAAATCAAAAATGGTGACATCTTAAGGCTCTGAAGTGCTCTGCCTGCTACAAGTGTTTTCAATAGAATCAGTATCAGATATGGAAACAAAAAAAGCTCAAAATACACATTACGATTTTAAACCTTTAAGCATTATCTACACAGACTGAACATTCAGAAATCATGGTATTTGTAAAAGTGTTCTCCAAGGAACCATTTCCTTCAAACAATCCCTTTGATTTTCTGTTGTTGTTTGCTTTTTCCAGTACCAGCATTTTAGAGCTGCATGAAAATAAATTCAGTATTTTCAATAGTTTAAACCAGAGAGCCTGGAGGGGGGTTTAATGGAAGCCTGCTTTGAGTTTTCATCAAAATAACTGGGTAGGATTTTTGTTTGGCACTTCCCAAGGCTTAAAGAACACCAAGATATCACAGTTTAGCAAGCTCAGTCTTGCAGTCTGAAAATCAAGACAGAGATCATATTCCTAAAGACCACCTTTTTCATGTAAGAGTGACTGTCAACTGTACAATCTTTTAAGAATTAAATAAGACTCACCTTTTAATGTCAATCCATTATCTGCAACTCCATCACTCAGGTTTTTCCTGACTACATTCTTTACGTCTTCCAAAGCTTGAGGCGCCAGTGGTGTATTAAAACAAATTCTCTAACACAAAACCCAAAACCAGCATGTTAGTACCACTGGCTACTGAGCTGGACAAACAGCATGTCCTGTATGAAATACAGCCTTAAAAATTTTGATAAGCTGGTTAAAGACAAAAACACAATCTCTTAGTGGAAATAAAGGCATAAAAACTGCATTTGATTTTTAAGTACATTAATAGATTTTTAAAATTTTGGTCTTGAATTCAAACTTGAACAATGGTTAGAAATAAAAATAATCTCATTTCTATTTGTACAAATCCATTCTTCTATGCTGCACTTGAGATCAAGTATTTAGGCCTGATTCCTTTACAGTTCACACTTCTTATTTATTATTTCTTATTCTTTCTTATTTCTTATTTATTATTATTTATTCAAAACCAATCATTTGTTTTCTAGAATTACACAGCATATATATAGCATTACATTGCACCTTTAAGCATGGTGCAAAGATAAGCAAGAGAGGTACCTGAAAGAAGTTGAGCTCTGCATCATTGAGAGTACCATCATTATCTTGATCAGAAATTCTAAAAATGCGAGTCAGTGCTTTAATACAGGCAGGTTTCATCTAAGGAATAAAAGGAACTTCAGTATCTTTCTAGGCTTGAATAGAAAAAGATTACACTGAATGACACCAGGCAGCTCAATCACATGGAAACACACACTAGTCTTCATTTACAGTTTCAGAACAGAGACATTCATTCACATGTACACAAAAGTAAAAAGCAAGAGGAAATAAAAAATTGATTTAGCAAATTTATAGTCATAAATTTAAAACAATTATTCCACATTAAATGTTTTTCTATTCAATTATAAGAAAAATCTCAAGCTCTTCACAAGCTGAAGGTGGCACTACTGTTATTTAAAAAAATAAAACTCAGTTCTCTAAATTCAGTCTTATTGCTAGAGAAAACTTCGAGAAGCAACTAAATAAGTTTTTTTCCCCCCAAAACATTTTTTGATGGGAAAAAAAAATCACCTTTAATTCCCAGTGCTTTGCAAAACTAAACAGGTCTAGAACTACAGCCAGCTCACTTCAAACATCAAATACTGAAAACCTTCACAGGGCTCATTCATCTACCAGCAAAGCATGGAGCATATGGACTATCTCTAGGACAAAAGAAGTGCTAGGATACCTTCCAAGTGAAGGAAAACAGACACTGGCAATGCTCTCCCAACAACTACCGTGATGATGGGCTCTTCTCTTCACAGAGGTCACACAGATTGATTGCACAGACATTGGTTTTGGAAAACCAAAAAGATTTCAGCACAACAATTTTATCAGAATATTACTAACTCATATAGATGATTCTGATGGAAGAAATCAAAACAGGGTTATTCTCTGATTCTCTACTTAACAAAGTATTTACAGCTGAAGCAACTTTCCTACTTCCCAATACTAAATGGATACAACTAGAGATTCTATTCGTATTTGCCCAGAAAATTTAAAAAACTAAAATACTCCTTCATAATATTCTCAGCTAACCACCTGATCCCTACAAACCAGACTCATCACTTGTTTCTCATCCCTTCTGCCAAAGTTTCCCAAGATTCTCAGGAAAAAAATTCTCTTAGATCAGGCCAAGTCCAGAGTGTTTTCCCTGAAATAAATGGAGTTCCTGTGAAATGTACATCTAAAGGAGAACTGAATTGAAGACACAATTTGGGTCACATTACATTTGGCTCAAAGCCATGAGCAAAGGTTCTCGTTTTACCCAGCAGCTCACACAGGCAGCACTGCTGTCCTCACTGCTCTGAAGGAAGAGGAAAGACAGGCCAGGCCCACACATCACCAAACAGCCCCACTGGCTCTGGGATGCAATGCCTGACATTGGGGTGGGTGCTGGCAGCAGAACACACTCAGAGATGCAAAATCCACTGAAAAGGAACAAACAGCAAAGTGATTCACTCCCCCCAAATTATTTGCTCTGAGAATCTATGGATAAATACCTCTTTCTCCTCTGGGCAATAAAGAGGACCTGTAGGATGTAGAACAGCTTTCTGTGCATAATAAAATAGCTCAGATATATTCTTCAAGTTTTTGGCTGAACACTGAAAGAGAAATCCTCACATTGATGAGCTAGTTTCTTGACTATTTGGCGATTTCTTCTGAAATTTAAGTAAGCATCAAATTTTTAAAGACTTAGTCCCCTCCTGTTGGTAAAGGGCTGCTTTGGAAAAAAGACATCCAGCCCCTGTATCTGCTCAATTAATTAACAAATGAGGTTGCACTACAATCTGCTGTCATACCAAGAACAGAAATCAAAAAGCAGTATCTGCTTTGGAAAAAAACCAAACCAAACCAAAACAAAAAACTCACAACATACCCACACATTAAACCAATTCTGAATACTTTGCAGACATCTGTCTGGCTTAATATGAAATAGAAAACCCTTGTTAAAGGGAAGCATGTAAGGAGGGAGGAGGCTCTAAATATTAGAATTTGACAGTAACATTTGATTATACAATTGTGTAACCTTTCCTAAAGAAAGATAACATAAAAACTTACTATTACAATTACTCATGTTGGAAATATTTAGTTTGGAAAAAAAAAAAAAACAGAATCCCTTTTTCTACTATAAAGTTGCCATAAGTGCTTGGCAAGGATGTATTCCCTGTTACTTTAACTTCAGAAAGTCTTGCATACCTCTACACACGTTTCTATCTCTGTATATTGATTCATAATGGGAAGGATCGTTTCCATACTGCTGTACTCCACTAGATCAGACTTGTTTCCAACTAATATAAGAGGAAGCCTAAAAAAAAAGAATATTAAGAGCTTTATAGACAGATGGATAAAAATATGGATCTTAATTTAGCATTTTATGTCCCACCAGAAAGCAATGTACTATTTTTATGATGTAATTAAATGCCACTGGAGGCAATGGGCAAAACTAAATGGCAGCAGTTTAAATAAAGTGTTTTGATATATACTTAGAAATGTACCTGTTGATTCTACAAACCCACACATTTACATACAATGGTAACTAATTCCATTGTTAGTACCCAAACCAGCACCAGCAGAAAAGCTATACACACCCTAGAGCAAATATAAACACACCTGGTAAAAGCTGCCCATGAAATTCAAAATAAATAACACTGCTGGCACATGTAACAGACCTACATCCTTCAGACCTCTTGCTTCTTGGACTTCTTATACAAACTTTAAGTTTAGTATTTGATTAAACAATGAAACAATCCTCAACACTGTTCACTGACACCCATGGATGTGCAGCCCAATTCACACTTCTCATCTGTACTTAAGCACCTGCTGTCTTTGTCTGTCCTTTCATTGATGAGAGGAATCCATCGACTCGTTACCTAAAGTGGGATTAAAAACAGACATGAAAAACAAATTCAAATTAAGTGTGACTGAACTGGGCACAATTTCACTACAACTGCTTCTTTCCCAAAAAGGCACATACTGACCCACAAGGAAGGAAACAAAAATTGGAGCTGATTAATGAGCAACGTTCTCAGACAAGTGAAATGACTAAAAACTTGTACGTGGAAATGGAGCAGAAGCAAACCCACATCTGTTCATTGTCTTAACAACTGATCTCAAACTCCACCTCAGGCATTTCAAATGTCTAATCCAGATTCCAGCTTGACATCAATTAACAGTGCACAAGTTGCATCTCAGTAAGGGGATAAAATGTGTTACTGTACCTTATCAATAGAATTCTTGTTGTTAACAGCATAGACTATACAAATCACATTTGCCTGAAATGAAGAGAAAGGAAAGACATGGAATTCCACTGCTCAGAACCCCTGAGCAACAGAGACAGTTAAAGACCATACAAAACAGCATCAGAGTAAACTCTCTATAGAACTCTGCTCCTGGCTTGTTTAAACTACTTGGAGCCTGACCAACAAGATTAAAACAAAGAACTTATATGGTGAGAAGTGCCAAAAAGCCTGTCTTGCAGTGTGACAGTCACAGCTTGTGCCACCAGGAAATCCAAACTGAAGAGTCATCATGTGCAGCCTCCACTGAAGCACCAAACCAAATGCCAGAAATGGAACACAACACCATGACTGACTGTGCAGAGAATGTGCAAAGGTGCTCAGAAAGAACTGAAAATAGGAATCAGAAGGGATGACAAAGTCACCAAGAAGCCTGTGCTATTCATAAATGCATCAGTACCACGTGACAGAAAGCAGCAAAATGGATCTTTTCAGGACAGAATTATTTATACAAAACTGGCTTGCTGATTAAAGGATATTTAGGATGTCCTTTAACTTGGAAGGACAAAGCTTAAGCTCAGTTCACCAACACAGGGCCACAACCTACTTTCTTTAAGATTTCTTAAATAGAGGTATCTCTCCTATAGCACAAGTCACAAAACAAAATAGAAAATGTCAAGCAAGAAAGGTTTTTCCCTTCAATTCAAACTGAAGCCCATCTAATGCAGAGAACTTCGAAGGAAAAGATTTATTCCTAAACCAGTTTCTAGCAAAGACTAAAATACACTTACCTGTGATATTTCATGATAAAGCTGCTCATCACTCTGCTCTGCTTCTGCATTTGATAGAAGAAATTATTCATTAATATTAAAATTTTTGCAAACAAAATAAAAACAAAAACTTCTGAAACTGAACTTGGGTATTTCAGAATGTTCATGAGGCAGCTTTGTCAAAGCCTTGTTATTTAAACTTCTTTTTATAAAATACTCTAATGAGTGCTCCTTCCAAAACAATAATTAAATTGGTCCATTAATTTGTAAGACAGAAACAGTCTGTTGCACATCAACTTCTTACAGCTATTTTGAAGAGGAATAATTATATTTGTAGAGAGGTTCTCTTTGGAACAAGTCATAGTTTGCATCCTTTTACATTTCTCAACAGTCTCTTCCTTCTATTATGTAAACTTTCACATCAGAATATGCCATATGTTGATTTTATTAAAGTGGTGATGATTTTTATGGTGATACCAAGCTTCTGTTAACTGAATCTATGAGAAATTAATTAAATAGAAAGAAAAACTCCACATAAATTTAAGACCAAGTCCAAAACCAAAAATTATTTCTT